>NC_134706.1:28038295-28346795 GCF_043290135.1 Rhipicephalus microplus | reverse complement strand
GTTAAATTGCGACTTACTTGGGTCGATGGCTAAATTGGTCAACGTGGTTGTGAAATGGGGTGTTAAATGAGTGAACACGTACGGCACGTATGCGAAAGGGCGGTGTTTCATTTATTGCGACGAACTTTGAGGACGATGGCTTAGGGACGTCGATCATTCTGTTTGTGGATTCGTTGGCATTCATTTCACGGCGACTTCGGACGTCGACGCGCCGTACAAACCAACGGACGAGCGGCAACTGAGCGAGCGAGCGCCGACCTTGAGTATATATACAGCGCGACGGCGCATGCGCTGTCAGCTGTCGAATGTTCTCGAAGGAGAAGCGCGCGCGCGGCACAGATGGCGACGGCGCGACGGCGCATGCGCTGTCAGCTGTCGAATGTTCTCGAAGGAGAAGCGCGCGCGGCACAGATGGTGGGCGACGGCGCGACGGCGCATGCGCGCGCGTCAGCTGTCGAATGTTCGAGAAGCGGTGCGGACGGCGCGGACGGCGCACTACAAGGCGCGAGTATAAGATGCTTCCGCATCTAAAAGTCACAACACGGTAACCTTCCCTCGGTGAATACTGTATTCTTCTGAAAATCCGCCTTCGGGAGCTCCGTGAATACTATATTGTTCTCAAAATCCGCTTTCCCGAAGGCGGATTCTCAGAACAAAATGGTGTTTACTGTAAACGCCCATTCCCTTCCAGCGAACTACGCGATGCACCCTCAAAGCGAGACAGCTCCTTGGATGGATGGCTGGATGGATGGATCTACCCGGCTGTGCCCTTTAGATCGGGCGGTGGCTGACGTCACCTAGTCGTAAAGTTAGGTACTATCACTGTGTGTTTAAGGATTGAATTTCACTCGCGCCTCGATTGTCGCCACCGATCAGTAAGCCTCCTCCCGGTTATTTCTACCCGTTTAAAGTCCATCTTGACTTCACTGTCCCTTTTGTGCCTTTTGTGCCCGTGCCACCTGACAGGAGCGTTGGGACGCCCTCACACGCGGAAGGAAGCTTAGAAGAAAGACGTCACTCGACAGTCCCACCGCAGCCCAGCCCACCGATTAGCCATGGTAAGCCAAAAAAAGAAAAAAAAAATGTTCCCGTGACACGCGAGACCTTATACCTCAGCCGACCACCCTTTAAACAAAAGGGACCGCCACACAAACGCACTGAACGCAATGCCTCTAAGAAAACCAACCCTCAAGACGTCATTCGATTAGCTCAGTGACGCTTGAAAATTTCTCCGCTCTGTTCTCTCCCCCTCTTTTTTTTCCTTTCCTTGTCTGTTCTGCCGTTCTTTTTCACTGTATTGTTGTTGTTTTTTCGCGCAAAATATTATAAATGTGAGAGCGAACAACACCTATACCTTCACTCTTGACGAAGGTCCGACTCTGGCAAAAACTGTCGAAATAAACGCTTCCGTTTTTGCTGTTCTCACTATATGCACCGCTACGGCCACTTTCGCCACCATGGATATATATATATATATATATATATATATATATATATATATATATATATATATATATATATATATGTATATATATATATATATATATATATATATGTATGTATATATATATATATATATATATATATAATAAGGGAAAGAAGTGTATACCTAAGGGCTCGTTTTTCCGTGTTTTAACACAATAATAATGAGATATAACAGACAGTAATGCCAAGGAATGTACAGGGGAAGTTATTAACATTAATGGAATGTAAATAAGAAGAAAGAAAAGTGGATGAAAAAATTACCAACTGTAAGCAGGAATCGAACCTACGACCTTCGAATTACGCGTTCGATGCTCTAACCACTGAGCTATTACAGCGGCACTCCCTCCATCCACTTTTTTGGGTTTATCTGTGAATTTAGAAGTAGGAGCGACAGTCAGCGCCATCTATAAGCCAAACAACGAGTGTGAAAACACTCTTATGCGCATGTTTGGCGTCACGTAGCACGTGAACTTATTATGAGCGGGCAGCTGATTAATTGTCCCTCTTATACAACCTAAACACACCAAGTCTGCCAGTACGAGACCCTCGTTCAATGAAATAAGGGAAAGAAGTGTATACCTAAGGGCTCGTTTTTCCGTGTTTTAACACAATAATAATGAGATATAACAGACAGTAATGCCAAGGAATGTACAGGGGAAGTTATTAACATTAATGGAATGTAAATAAGAAGAAAGAAAAGTGGATGAAAAAATTACCAACTGTAAGCAGGAATATATATATATATATATATATATATATATATATATATATATATATATATATATATATATATATATATATATATATATATATGACCATACTTGTGACTTAGCATGTGTCCACAAATCCGAAAGAAGCAGAAGTCTGACGATTTCAATCAATATTTGTATTTATAAGAAAACATTACCACTCAAACAGTAAGTGCAGTAAAAAAAACTATTTTAATTATATCGGACAGCAAAAACATGCGTAACTATGAAGGAAAGCATATATTTACTATACTTGACGCTGTCTGCATCCGTTCGGTTTAATGAACGTGTGCCCGGGCATGATTAACGTAAACTGTTGATTACCCCAACGATTGTTTAACACTGCAGCTACTCATCATCGAACGCCCAATTAGTGAAGGACAAACGCACCATTAGCGAACGTGACGATTACTGTATTTGGCGGGAAAATGCAAAGAAGTGCAAAAATACGCGACAAGGTGTTGGAAAACTCTGCAGTCTACCTGACCGAACAGGAAGCCCCGGTCCGCTTATTAAAGCGGCAACTCTTAAAAGACAACTGTCTGAATCGCTTGAGACGTGCTTTGAGCATTATTTGGTGAATTATATATAGGCTGATTTTATATTAGTGGGGATTATATTAGTGGGGATTATATTAGTGAGTGATTATATTAGTGGGGGATACTGAGTATGCTTATTAAAGTTTCTGTACTTGATTTGTTACATCCTATCTATCAATTTGAGTTATGTGTTGTAGTTTCTTTTCTTATTTCATTTTACAATCTGGATTGAAGTTTCTTTTCAGATGACGCTTTTGTGATAATGTGATTTTTTAACGTTTTCCCTGAAATAGTGTGATAAGACCATGCTAAATTTTGTTGTGTTATGGTTTATTTATTGTGTTATTTATTTATTTCTGTGTGTTATTTGTTGTGTTATATATTATATATTTATTTCTGAAATCATATGTCACAGATTGAGTGGCCTGCGCGCCAAACTGTATTACGGAGCAGAGGCCCCATGTCAGGCCTCTGCTCCCGATCCTGTAAGAATTTCAGAAGAAATAAACTTCAATTCAATTAAATTCAATTCAAAAGCCGTGGCTACATAGGAGGAGCTTACATTCTCTTCTTAGATTGCAACCTAGTTAATTGGTTTCTAAACTTTTGTCGCCGGCTGTACGCATATGGGCCACTGTTCAGCCATCCCAAGTTACCGCCTCATCTCAAAGTTCCGCTGCCACCACTGTAATATCATCGATATCGACTACTAGGAACACTCAACAGAAATAACTCGACCTGTCGGCTCGTTCCAGGTAAAACCTATCAGAGACACTCTATCCCGCCAGCAAGCGTTCGATCTTGGCCGAAGAAATCGATAAGTCATCTCAATGCGGAGGTTAGAGCGTTTTCCTTCTTTATGGAAGCGACAAAATGTACGGCAGTACTTGTCAATGCGAGAGAAGTTGACCGGCACCCTTTAATGTAGTAGGTCGCGGTTGCTCCTTGAGACTCAGAAAAGAAAAAAACACAAGCAAAGAAAGAAAAAAAGCCCCGGATCCTTTCCTTTCGTGGAAGTTACGATAACTGCTCGAGTCTCGCCAGGCCGCCATCTTCGACTGGTTTCTCGCGCCCGGCCGAAGGTCGAATCCCAGCGGCGATAAGGATGATTAGAAGATTATACGGCGGATTCTACAAAAGAACTCGAGATGATACGCAACTGGAGATGGTGGGCGGAGCATCGGTGGCTATTGGGTAGTCCGAGTTGCGTAGCCACGCCCACTTCAGGCCACCCCCTTTCCACCACAACCTATAACGCTGTCGAAAACGTTTGGGTTATCTTGAGTTTAGACAGGAACTAGCTGTCTGTAGCAAGAGCATAGCCAGGCAATAGCACACCGGGCACGTCCCCCCCCCCCCCCCCCCGAAATGTTGTTTTTCGCCATAGCATAGAGAGCGAAAAATGACCATTTTAAGGGGGTCCTTCCCCAAACCGAAAGTGGTGCCCGAAAAAAAATTCTGGCTACGCGCCTCGTCTGTATAGTGATTAGTTTAATTGTAATCCTGGTCACGGAATGAATTCTGAAAGGGGGCTTTTTTTTTATAAGTGCGTAGCAGTTTATTAGCTAGATCGTCGCCATCTAATGTCTTATGTCACGTAGTCACGAAGTGCCCAACACAGGCCTAAAACAAAGCTAACAGTGCTCGAAACCAGCGTACAATAAACTAGGAACGTTGAAAGTAATCTAAACTATGAAAATAACCAAGAATATAATATCTAAATATATGTGACGCAAAGGCAGGCATCGGACGAACACCATCTCGCGAAAGTTCCATTTTGTCAGCAATGTGCGGCCAAACAGTGACAGAAACTGCTACAATTAGGTGCTTTTCCAGATTTCATCAAAAGCAACGTACCGGATGCTGAGCTTCAGGATGCTGCTTGTGCTAAGTCGCTACATACCTATACGCACGCACCACCTCTTCCTGTCCCCCATCATCATCCTCATCTCTGTTTATTTGCCCCCTTCCCTTGCACCTCTGTGTAGAGTAGCAGGTTATATATAGAGCGCAAGGGCTCAGGACAAACTTCTAAATAAATTATATGCCTCTTCCTCCCTCTCCACCTGAAATCGCCAGAAACGCCATTTCTAAAACATCCGGCTGATACCAGCGCAGCGCTAGAGAGGGCGCCACCGTCTCGGCAAGCGTGTGATTGCCGAGGCGATCGCCAGATTGTCCGTGCTACGCCATTACTCAGGTATGTCTCTTTCTCCCTCGCCACCTGAAATCGCCAGAAACGCCGTTTCTAAAACATCCGGCTGATACCAGCGCAGCGCTAGAGAGGGCGCCACCGTCTCGGCAAGCGTGTGATTGCCAAGGCGATCGCCAGATTGTCCGTGCTACGTCATTACTCAGGTTACACGGTATATAGTGAAGGCACACCAAGCGCGGGACAAGTAACTGCACCCAGACCTACGTAAGGGAAAAATCAGCGCAGGTTTGAAAGCTGGATTTTGGCAGCGTAAGCTATACACTGGCTGAGCCTTGAGCAATTTCGTGCGGCTTGCGGTGAGACGCTCTGCGCAAGCGAGAGGAGCAGTGGCATCAGGCGGCGCACAGGTGGCGCACCCGAGAAGGCCTGAAATGAAGTCCCTAAAGAAAAAAAAAAAAACGTCACAGCTTTGCCGCAAAAGGCGAAGCAATGAACGCGATAGCAAGAAACTGAAAGGTCAGAATGGAAAGCAGATCGAAACGTGCCCCGCGTTTCTCACGTACAAATGACGCACGAAACATATTCACAAGTACCGATGAACGCAAATAAGCGTCTCAGTTGTTACTTCACTGTGTCTGAAAAGCGCGCCCTTTTCACAAGCGGAGGCTGTGCAACGATTGCAGTGACCTTTGTGCGCCCTGTAACTACAACAGAATCGTTCCCGTCAAACCCGACGCCTGCCAAGACGTATGATCCTCCCCCATCTTGCTGATAATGCTGAAAACACGATAGTCACCTCCCCCCTCCCCCCGAGATGCCCGCCAACAGCGGCAAAGGGTAGATATAAATAGCTTGTCGTTTGAACGTTGACGGACGTACCCCTCGGTGGCTCTCAGTGGTTAACGCCTCTCATTCTGGACGTGGAGGCACCACGTTCGATTCTGCGCGTCGTTGTCATCTTTCTGGATTTTTGTCTTTCTTGCATTTTCATTTATCGATAGTTATACATATACGGTGCATGGTGCCGGCGGCAAAATCCAACCGAGAGAGTCCATATAATTGCTATCGCAATAAAAACTAAAGTAGTGCCAACCACGCCCCTTTGCCTCTGCCTCCTTTTTGGATGGATGTGTTGATATGGCTGTACCCTTTAGATCGGGCGGCGGCTAACGCCACTTAGCTGTATTACTCAGCGAACCAAAACTAGATTTATCTTTTCCCCCTTTAAATAGTGAAGTTGAGGACGGGTACTTTGCAGTGAATGATTTAATTTTCACTCGTGCCTTGATTTCAGGCGCTGCAGAAGCTGCAGCAGCGCCCCTACAGCGTCCAGCGAGAAACTACGGACACAGACCCTCGCCGGGCTAGAAGCACGAGCAGGTGGAGTCCAGCCCGGGCGTGCACAGGCATACTCTCTCCCGGCGCACAGGGGAAGGGCCGTTCCACGCGCTTCCCGCACAGCCGCAACGTACGTGCCGGGACCCCTACCGCACGCAAGCGGTGGACAAATAAGGCAATTGGAGACGCTCTTTCCCCCTCCGCAACGTCGCCAATTGGCTTATTTGTCTCCTGCTTGCGTGCGGTAGGGGTCCCGGCACGCGCGTTGCGGCTGTGCGGGAAGCGCGCGTAATGGCCAGAAGGTAAGCTGGTGCAGCGCTTATTTTTCACCGGCATGGTCATGGAAGCAAAAGAACATGCTACAGAGGACAGACGAGGCGGCGCTTGCACTACCAAGGCTATCAAGCACGGGCGAGAGAAGTCTGCAAGCAGACACGAATGGCGCTACTTTAGTCATTAGATGCGAGACAGCTCTTTGACCAGCCTGTGTAACGCTATCCGTCCGTGTCTCCGTGTCAACGCACCGCACCACGCTCCCTTCGTTGCAGGTGTTGGGTTAATTCCAAGTAGGCTACGCCTTCCCTCGCAGTGCGCGGTAACGTGAGTCTCTCCCTCGCCTGCCGCGCGCTCGCCGCGTGTCACCTCTCTCTCTCTTTCTCTCGACTCACCTTTTCCACCATTCGCAACGTTCGAGCGCACATCCAGTGGAGACTTTCGGCTCGTTTATCTGCGATGTAGAGGTCACCGGAAAGCGAAACATGCGCCGAAGCGGCCTGGTTTAATCCGGTCGTCGCCGGAGTTGCGTGGGGTTAGCAGAGCCGATCGCGAATGGAGACGTCGCGGCTGCAACACCAACGAGGTGCGAGCCAGGGAAGCCGAACGCAAGCGTCGGCAGCGGAAGACCGACGAGGCGCGAGTCTAAAACTCCCAAGCATTTCCCCGAGGGTGAACATGGTTAAGTGCGAATACACGGGGGGATGCTATGAGGGGTATTTATTAATTCGCACTATTATATTTATTAATCACACTATGGTGCCTTTATGGTGTAATGGTTCCTGGGAATCGCAATTTGATCACACGGGGGAGTTTACGTTAACTCACTGGCGAATGCCAACGGATTTTAACTTTACTCCCCCTCACGACCCGCTCTCGACGGGAGACTGAGAGAGAAGGCGGGCGCGCGAGAGAGAGGGGTGCGCGCGCAGCTGCAGCGAGCGAGGAGAGCGGAGGAGCGAGCGAAGGGGGGGGGGGGTATAAGGCGCGTGCGTTACTGACACCGATATCAGTGTCGCGTCCGTGGCTTATTCGGTAGAGCGTCGCGCTGCGGCCCGCCAAGTCCTCTTTCTTTTAAAGATAGAGAGAAGACTGCGGACGCCGCCGACGGCGGTGGATGGTTTGGGGTCGCTTATAAAGTGTATTCACACTTAAAACGCCAATCGTGTCAGTGCGCAACGCTGCTGCTTCGCATCCCACCAGGGTTTTCTTTGGCAAGATGTCGTTATTTTTTTTACAGGGACTTCATTCCTGGAAGCTTCTGGCGTGATTAGGCGCTTGACTCACGCGAGATCTCTCACTTGCCAGTCCATCCGTCCATGGTTCATCGGTTCGTTCGTCCATCCATGCACCCGTGGTTCATCCACCCCTCCGTGCGTCTGTGTCAAGCTTTGACCACAGCATCGACCCCACCACCTCCGAAGACCCAGTCCAAAAGAAAACAAGTCTCCCAGCGGATGACAAAAAGATAAAAAAAGAGGTGATGACGTTCTGCACACATCGGCCTACCTTTGCCAATCGGATTCCCGGCGAAAATAAGTTATGGGACATGGAATGCAACACTTCAGGGTAGGTTCTAGGATGTCATTACTGTTGAAAGGTTTGAGTGACCATAACCCTACGTATTAGACAGTGACGGGAGAGACCCGACAGAGTAAAAATATGTGACGCTGACTTGGCGAAACCATTCCCCCCACGTCCCGTCGCAATTCTGTGCGGCGTTGGCCCCAGAAATCAAGCTTCTTTCATTGGACACTCGCACCTGATTGTGTGGAACACTGACGTGCAGCACGGTCTCTCCAACGGCCACCATGAAAAGCAGTGGTACCTGTATGGGTACGTTCACGGTGAAATATTCGGCGTGCGGCTGGAATGCGGCTGGAATTCCAGCCAGGATCTGGGCACGAGCAAAACGATATATAGACTCAACGAAACGAATATCGTCTAACTTGCATCCCACCGTTCCGCTTCTCGCATTGCCTCGTATACAGCTCCCTGACCACCGCGGTGGATGAGGTGCTCGACCCTGACGGTCGAGGGTCTGACCCGGGCCGTGGCGTTTCCATTTCGGGGCACGGAGGCGGAATGTATATAGAGACCCGTGTATGCTGTGCGGTACACGTCAGTACACATTGAAGAACACCATCCGGTTTCAAGTTTATGAAGCCCTCCCTCCACGACATCCCTCATATTTCATATCGTGGTTTTGGAACGTAAAACACTACACTCAAAGAAAAGAGCGAGTAAAAAAGGGTGTCTTTTTGTCCCACAACAATAATCGCCATCTATATTGCGTTCCATCCTTGCGCTATCGCCCCACGCCCGGTACATTCCGGTCACGATCGACATGCCCATTATCAGGGTTACATTGCATTCTCGATAGGAAAGTGGCTGCTGCGCCGAGTTTTCAAGAAAGGAAGCGCACGCAAGCCTGATGACGATTATTGTTGTGGGGCAGAAAGACACCCTTTTTACTCGATATTTTTTTATAGTGTATATATTGTTATCATCATAACCCGTAGTATAACTCGGTAACGCCATTTCACAGCACGTCTTATAGTAAAAAAAGCCCGAAGAAACGCTTTAACACATATTTAACGGAAGTTTGCTATTAGGAATATTTTCACGTGACATGCGCAAACTGCCTAAGTGACAGCAGCCTTAGGAAAGGGGGATAAATATAAAATGAACTACAGGCCGATATACATATTGCCAGTGTTTTCGGTAGGTTTTGAAACAAAAAAAACTATTTTAGAGCACTTGTAAATTTTTTTTCGACCGCCATAGTCTGATGCATCCTACACAATATGTTTCCGTAAGAAGTCTACTGAGCTACGAATTTTACACGGTAAAAAAAAAGAATGCCTCGGTTCATACTGCCAGCAATGCTAAATAAAATTTGTAATAGCTTTTTATCATTTTAGAAGCCTCATTTAAAGAACTACGGAGACCGTGCACTTTAATATCCTAACCATGAACTTGCCTCCAAAGCACCGTCGTCCGTTTGTTTTCGTTTTCGTTGTTCGTCGTTTTTATTTTTTGCATGTTGTCTATGCAAGCGCGCTTTTCTTCCTTGCATGGAGGTTAGCCATGGGCGGTATGTTACGTGCGCATTTTAGGGGCGGAGCTCCTTACAGCGGCACCCGTTTGTCCCTCGTCCTAGTCGTAGTGCGCAACCAGTCTTACGCTTTGACCTGCAAGGTGGTACCGGTGGGAGATTTCTCCTGCGCGTTGTTGAACAATAAAAAATTCGCAGCGAGCGCGTCAACTAAAAGCCAAAAATTCTCCTGTTTCTCCTTCCCAATTAGCAGCCATTGGCATGTACATTGAGCACTATCTGACAAGAAAGGGCTGCTACGTTATACTGGCTGGGCGTAACCTCCTTCGTTTTAGAAAGGCTTGGCGAACGTTGGGCCGCAGTGCCATGAATACAGTGAAGTAGTATATACCATGAACACGAGGTGGGTAAAGGTGGGAAGTGGACCCGAACCGCGAGCCGTAAGAAAGTGTGCGTGTGCCACCTCTCGTTCAGTCTTTGGAATGTCCGCTGGATGGCGGTGCTTCTATATGCGGAATATACGATAAAAAGATGCGAGATGGTGGTACTTGGAGTGTTGACTAGATGGACGAACGGACCATAGCCTCCTAGATTTCACTTGCCTACCGGATGAGCGCGAAACGCCCGTCATCTATGACGGCGCTGCCTACGTATGGGCAAGGGTCTCTGTACTTGGCCTTTGAGATCGGCAATTTTGGCGTTTGCTAACTTCAGACGATGCCTTGTGTTGAAAAAGATGCTTGCTGAATGACGGCGTCACTTACGTAGGGTTAATTATAATTACGTTTACGCCTTTTAAAAACTTTTTTACGTTATTTTTGTTGCATATAAGCTCCAAAAGCGTAAAAACGTAAGAAACGTAGGTGGCGCCACCACTATAGTTCAGACGACGGCCGCTTTCCAAGTGACCGCCGATAATCCGGCAGGGAAGGGAAATCTAGGAGGCTATGGAACGGACACACAGACGGATGCATGGACGGACGCACGGATGGCTGCACGGACGAATGGACGCATGGACGAACGCAGGGACGGACGCACGGATGGACGTGCGGATGCATGAACAGACGCACGCACGGACGGACGGATGGACGCACGGACGGTCACACAGACGAACGCATATATGATGAAAAGATGCGAGATGGTGGTACTTGGAGTGTTGACTAGATGGACGAACGGACACACAGACAGATGCATGGACGGACGCACGGATGGCTGCACGGACGGATGGACGGACGCAGGGGCGGATGCATGGACGAACGCAGGGACGGACGCACGGATGGACGTGCAGATGCATGAACAGACGCACGCACGGACGGACGGATGGACGCGCGGACGGTCACACAGACGGATGCATATACGATGAAAAGATGCGAGATGGTGGTACTTCGAGTGTTGACTAGATGGACGAACGGACACACAGACCGATGCATGGACGGACGCGCGGATGGCTGCACGGACGGATGGACGCATGGACGGACGCAGGGGCGGATGCATGGACGAACGCAGTGACGGAAGCACGGATGGACGTGCGGACGCACAAACAGACGCACGGACGGTCACACAGACGGACGCATGAACGGACGGAAGCAAGAACGAATGGACGGACGGGTGCTTCACCCCACTCTCCATCATTCACCCCGTGGATATGCTGCCATTTTTTGTTGTTGTTGTTGCTGTTTGCAACTGCTGTTTACGCTGACATACGTGTAGAGTGGCAAGGACACCCTCAAGCCCACTGATCAGCTTTCCCTCCCCTTGGTCTGCTACAACATTATTGTTGTAAATAAACCAATAAATGAAATGAAATAAATGCGCATTTGATGTCAAAACTGTACCACCGAGGTACAGTGACTCCATCGATATCGCAGTGCGTAACAGCATGGAGCTAATAAATAACAACAAACATTGCTGAAGCATCGGGGAAGGGAATATCATGCGGGAAGAGCAAACTCCAGAAAAACGGACATATTGCGAGCGCAGTAAGCGACTTTTCTTTATCGATTGGACGTGTCATTATCATCTGTATGATTTTCTCATCTATGGATACCATCATCATTGTGTGCCAGCTCGAGCTCGTCTCGAATAAGCTCTTGCTCATAAGTGGTGGAGCTGCGGGGTAGACTTGTATACGGCCCCTCTTCCCGTGACCTCAAATCGAAATCGTTGGATTGTGACGGCTGTTGAGCACCTCATTCGCTACGCGGAAACAGCCTCGCTGCGCGCTGGTACAGCCACTAAAGTAGCCGATTTTTTTTTTTTCCACGTAACATATTTTGACGCCATGGAGCGCCACGTGTTCTGCTCAGCGACCGCGGCAAGGTCTTTCTTTCCTCTATTGCTGCTGAGGTTCTACGCACCGCCAAGACCATCCACAAGACAACTTCTACTTATCATCCACACACAAATGGCTTGACGGAACGCTTTCGCCGTACCCTCTAGGACATGATCGCCATGTTGGTCAACCCTGACCACACGAACTGGGACGCCATTACGCCATTCGTAACGTTTGCCCAGTCATTCGTAACGTAGCGGCCCACAATACGGCTGCGCAACGCACCACCGGCTTTCCTCCCTATTTTCTGGTCCATGGCCGCTTTCCAAGTGCAACTCTGGACGTCTCCTTCCATTCGGCTCCTGCTACCTGGGCAGGCCCTTTATGCGCACAATTTCTGTCTCGCCCCAAGCACTGCCGTCATCTGGCCCGAATCAACACCGGCATCTCTCAGGAAGCTCACAAGTCTCGCCACGACTCAACTCACCGTGCTGTGCACCTTTTCTCCAGGAGACGAAGTTCTTCTCTGGACTCCCGTGCGTGTGCCCGGCTTATGTGAAAAAAAAAATTCCTCAGTCGCTTTATAGGACCTTATACGGTGATTGAACAAACCGTCCCCCGTTAATTACCGTATTCTCACCACTTAACGCTTCCTCCGACCGCCGTTGCCGTGGGACAGAAATTGAGCATGCACGTCTCTCGACTGAAGCTGTATACCCGACGCAATTCTTATTATTGTCTCTCGCGCGGCCAGAAGGCCGCTTCCAGCGTGACGGGAAATTAGTGTGAGCGCAGTCACCGACTCTTCTTTATCAATTGGACGTGCCATCGTCATTTGTATAATTTCCTCATCTGTAGATACCATCGTCAGTGTGTGCCAGCTCGAGCTCGTCCCGAATAAAGCTCTTCCTCATAATATGTATTTTTTTGTTCTTCTTGATCCTTCTTTATTAACCGAAGGCTAGAAACAATCGCACCTCGCAAATGTCAGGTGATCTTCACTTCGCGCCTGAAACAATGGCCCGAAAAATTTTCGAGGAATATAAAAGCTGCGCTGAGCGCTTCTGCCGTGTTACACATGTGTGCCGCGCCTAAATCGCAGAAGAAAATGTGCGCCTCCACGCAGCTGGTTTTGCTTTAATAATATTTTTGCCCGATCTGTTATACGACCTCTGTTCGTTGGAGGCGTGACTCTTCTAGGAACCCGTTAAAGGCCCGGACGCCGGTAATTTCGCAAACGCATCTCTTGCGTATAGCACAACGTTTTCGCCTGTCATGTATCATTTAAAATGCCCATTACTTTCCCTCCTCCACACGAACAAAGGACTCGACCTGGAACTGCCACGTTTATATACTTGTTTCGATTGTTAAAAATGTATCACACAATGCCTTTATTGAGCCTTTTGCAACCGCGACGTGTTCATGTATGTGTATACGATGAACGTAAGCGACTATTTTGACTGTACGGCGCTTCGCGTTGTAGAAAAGAATAGAAACGGTGCACCTTTACTGTCGACGCCAGAAAGTGCTCGTTGATTGCCACCTTCCGCCCCCCCCCCCCCCAAAAAAAAGAAGAAAAATGCAGAAACGTTTGTCCTGTCGGGAAAATGGGGACGATCGAGCGAGTGAAACTTTTCCGTCTGCGTCCCTCGACGTTCTGCTCTTCTTCCTTTGTTTCTTTCTACAGGGTGAAACGTCATGCAATCGAAACACGAGGTATACAAAGAACAGTTGCAACAGACCACCGCATACTATCAAATGGTTAGAAAAAGTGGTTAACGATTGAGAGCACTTAGTACTGTACTATGGGAGAGCATATAGCCGTCCCTAATAAGATTTTGAAAAAGGGTTACTACCCCAGATGCCTATTGAACACACTGGTTTTCGGTGGTATGTATAGCGGCACCCGTTCATCTTTCGTAGCCGTAGTAGTCGTCGTAGTGTGTAACCAGTATTATATTTTGACCTCCAAGGTGGTGCCGGTGAGAGATTTCTTCTGTGCGTTGTTGCACAATAAAAGATAGTGCTCAATGTACATGCCAATGACTGCTAAGGGGGAATGAGAGGCAGCAGAATTCAGCATTTAGTTAACGCGCACGCTGCGAATTTTTTATTGTACAACAACGCACAAAAGACAAGAAAAGGTTGCTACGTTATAGGCGCTGGGCGTAACCTCCTAGGTTTTAGAAAGGTTTTGGGAGCGTTGGGCCGCAGTGCCACGAATACAGTGAACTAGTATATACCATGAACTCGAGGTGGTTAAAGGTGGAAAGTAGACACGAAGCGCAAGTCGTAAGATAGTGTGCGTGTGCCTCCTCTCGTTCAGTCCTTGAAATGTCCGCTGGATGGCGGTGCTCCTATATGAGGAATATATGGTGAAAAGATGCGAGATGGTGGTACTTGGAGTGTTGAATAGGTGGACGAACGGACACACAGACAGATGCATGGACGGACGCACGGATGGCTGCACGGACGCATGGACGGACGCAGGAGCGGATGCACGGACGAAAGCAGGGACGGACGCACAGATGAACGTGTGGACGCACGAACAGACGCACGCACGGACGGGTGGATGGACGCACGGACGGTTACACAGACGCACGCATGGATGGACGGAAGCAAGAACGAATGGACGGACGGATGCTTCGCCCCACTATCCATCATTCACTCCATGGATATGCTTTTTTTTTCCTCGAGGAAACAGGAACTTTTATTACAGTTACAATCCCCGCGTTATTCGCGCAGCGTTTTACAACGGTTTCACCTTCTAGCTCGCGCTACACAACTGGCCCACGTCAAGCTCCGACGTTTATCAAGCTCCTTCTTTCTATACCGCATTGCGAAATGCTCCTTTCTGCAGCTCTTCATTCTTCCTTGCCAGGAATCGCCCCTTCATCCACGCGATTAGCAGCATTGCTTTGCAGGAGGAACGCTCCAGACGGGCAACAAGCGCATGGTGATGCGCTCATACCCAACTAACATATGAACGTGGCAACCCGAAACGATAAGTGAGCTTGATAAAAGATCATATTACCGCATCGAAAAGCGGTTAATCGCCGACAAGATGACGATAGAAAGAATGCCATACACTGGGAAACCGTGCCTTCTAATACGCGCCCAACCAGCACACTTTAACGGGCTGTGTTTGAATAGGTTCATTAAATATGGCAAAACTTGTGTAACCAGAACAACAATGCACGAACAGTAAACTGCGCGAACCCAGTTTGTTATGGTAGGGACGGCTTAAGCTCTCCCATAGTAGAGTACCTGGTACTCTAAATCGTTACCCCCTTTTTCTAACCCCCCCCCCCCCCCCGAACCCAGCATCTCTCGATGTTGTGAATTTTATTATGTAGTGGGGACGGCTTTCTGCTCTCCCATAGTAGAGTACCAAGTACTCTAAATCGTTGAACATTTTTTCTAAACACAAGATTTGCGTCTTGCCCCACGGGGCAGCCTTATTGCTCTCTCATAGTAAAGTATTAAGTACTGTAAATCGTTCACTAGTTTTTTTTTTTCTAAACAGCACCTGTGCCACCTGTCCGCCCAATAGTCTCATTGTTTTGTTTCCGGCGCAGGCAATGTTGGGGTACCATGGGACGGCTTTTTTTGCTCTCCCGTAGTAGAGTAGCAAGTACTCTAAATCATGAACAACTTTTTCTAAACACACACAGGGGTGACGTGGTGTCAAGTGCGACGCCCACGGGACGGCTTCATGCTCTCCCATAGTAGAGTGTCTATACACTCTAAATCGTTAACCATTTTTTCAAAACGGCATACTATTAGTCGAGAGGGCCTCATCACAGAACACTTATAGTAATGAGAGGCCCATGGAACGGCTTTTCGTTCTCCCACACACGAGTACCGAGTACTCTAAATCGTTAACAACTGTTTCTAAACATGTTGGCTGCTCTTCCTACCGGGACAACTCAAGGTTCTCATCTAAATCGTCGAACATTTGTTCTGAACCAACCGCGACCCAGCGTGTTGGTGCAGTCCTCATACGCCATCGTGGAGTACCCCGTCCTCTTTTGGAGCCTTAGAGTATCAAATCGTTAACGATCTTTTCTAAACACACGAGCACACGTACATGGCTTTGGTGGCATCTGGGACAGCTTCATGCTTTCCAACAGTAGAGTATACCATGAACTCCAAGTCGTGAAATACTAGTTCTAAGCGCAGATATTTTACACCTCGTAGACAAAATGTTTGAACACTTACTTTGCAGCCTCATTGGCCCGTGGGAAGTACACACGTGATCTCTGACGGGCTCAAAATGACGCCATTACAGACTATCAGAAGATGGCGGAGCTGGAACGTGCCCAGATCAGCCTACTACCGCCCCGCTCCTTCAACCGTTCCCGTTCCTTCGTCCGACCATGTAGCGGGGTCATGCTTTGGCCCCGTACCTCTCTCTTTTATAATAAATGTTTTTCATCATCATCATCGTCCGACGGTGACGATCGGTGCTCTGCGGCCCTACTTAAATCACTGCAGCATAGGCAAGCTTTCGCTCACACATCGGTTATACACCGAGCGGGGCAGTGTTATTTACGGAACATGACGGCAACAACGACGACATCTTTTTTTCCCCTAAAAATTTGGTGATCTTCTAATCGCTGTCGCATTGAAACAGAAATGACGAGAAGAAAAAAAGAAGCCAGGAGTGAGAATGTTAATGATGCAATAGACAGAGCATTACACGGTTGTAATGGACAGGCTCGGTGACTATACTGGTCGAGTGGCAAGCTATTCAAGGGGTTGCTAGTTAGCGTATTCACTTAAACGAAGATGGTAAACAAACATGACAACACACAAAAATGTGACGCACTACTCGTTGACGAGCAAGTGGCTGTTAATGCGCTTGCAATGCTGGCGAGTACATGCCACAATGAGATCAAGACACAAGAGGGAAGAGAAGACTCAGACGCACTCCGTGCTATCCCATTCCCGCATCACCTTCTCTGAGACTACTGTCGTCAAGCACATTTCAAAAGGAAATGTTAGCAAAGCTCACTGCAGTGGTGGAAGAAACGCTATAATGCCGTTCGCCTGCTTTGTGAAATGCACGCGAGAAAAATCCCTGCGGATTTCTTAGAAACTCGAACTCGCCCGCTGACGACAAATTCATCGGAAAAAGTCTGCACTGTTTTCCTAGAAGTCCTCGTCACCTTTGGCTTCACGTATAGCTTCGTGATAGAAACGAACCGACGACAATGGAATGGTTCAACGGCATTTATTTCAGGACGCAGATGTATAGTTCGGAGAGATTTGTGTTTAATATATTCATACGAAGTCAGCGGATAATGAGGACGAAGGTAAGTGATCTATCGGGTGAAGGCTGGTCGACATAGCGCTAATGGAAATTTGCGACAGACTCTAAGCATTGTTGCCATCTTGAAAAAAAAGTAGTCAGCGAGTAGCTTGCTCAAATTACAATTCTTTGGCTTTGAGCTAAAAATTAGTAGATGGATTGCAGTATTTGTGCCCGTTTAGTAGCTCTGCGTGTACAAATGAGTTACTATGGCTCGAAAATGCACAAAAAAAATTGCCCGCAGCTTCCCTCGGGGGAACACTGAGGAGGATGCGGAGCATATAATTGGTTAACGGGGTGTTAATTGGGCGTGGCATACTGCTTGGCGCGCCACGCCGCTACCTCGGCGCGCTTGCGCTCGCGGGCAGCATCGGGATCGGCCTCTCGTCGCCGACGCTTGCACTCGGCTTCCCGTTTTCGAAAGTCCGGGTCCTCTTGTCGACGCTTACGTTTCAAAGCGGCCGAATCCGGTGCTGCTGCTCGACGCTGACGTCTCTCAGCGGCTTCACGTTCTCTAAGTTGAGCATCTTCCGCTCGACGCCGACGTTTACGTTCGGCGTCGCGAGCTCTTCTCCGCGCTGCCTTGTCTTCGGACGACGACTTGGTTGCGGTACCGCCAACACTTTGGCCGGCGCTGGTCGAAGGGACGTCGACCATTGCGACCTCGGACGTTGACGCGCCGTACAAACCAACCGACGAGCGGCAACTGAGCGAGCGAACGCCGACCTTGATTATATATACAGCGCGATTGCGCATGCACTGTCAGCTGTCGAATGTTCGAGAAGGGGGAGAAGCGCAACGGCGCATGCGCGCGCGTCAGCTGCCGATGTTCTCAAAGCGTGACGGCGCATGCGCGCTACATTATACAGCTAGCGAATGTTCGTGAAGAGGAGATGCGCACGCGGTGTGTACAGGAGGAAGGGTGCACAGATGGTGGAGGAGTGAAGCGCGCGCGGTGTGTAGAGGAGGAAGGGATGCACAGATGGTGGAAGAAGGAGGAGGAAGCTTGCGGACGGCGCCGCACTACAAGCCTCGAGTATTAGATGCTCCGCATCTAAAAAACGCGGTCTTAAAAGAGAGGCGAAAAACTGAGGACGGCGGCGCTAGAAGTTGAATAGTTAGTAGCGCGTCGTCCTGCGCTTTTCGCCTCTGTTGTAACCGTCTTTCTGCGCATTTTCAAGCCGCGAATTCGAACCAACTCGTCCAACCTTGAACCGCGCAGTGGCTAACTGATCATGTCAATTAGAAATGTCCAAAAACTAGGGCACCCTAACACTTCGCCTTTAGGAGTTGAACGCGATGGCGTTTGTGCATGAAACCTGTTCGAACTTTCTGCGCACACACTACGTGGCCTTATAAAGAAACAGGTACCGTAGCGTGCCTTTTGTATAGAGGTAGCGGCTTCCAACTACGGAGCCATTACGATAATCACATATTCCGACGCCCGTTGGCAGTGGACGCTTGTATACCACGCATTATTACTGCGATATTTCGTTTCGCATTGCGTAGCATAGATACGGGATGTGTGTGTGTTTGCGAAGCATGAAAGCTACTTGCACTCCATTTCGAAGCAGAGGAAGTTCTTTCGTGACACGCATCCTTTTGTAACAGGGCGTCAACATCCGCTTGCCACGCTAACGACCTGGCTTCGATACCCACCCAGACACCAACAACCCATGGTTCGGCCCCACTCCGATTTAAGGTTTCTTTAAATCATATATTCATTTTAATTGCATATTTCTCGATTTTTTTAGTCACGTATAAGATGATGATTTTTCGCTCACAACCAACGACGCCGACACCGGACTTCTCGCGAAACGAGCTCTTTAACGCTATCGCGTTAGAATTCATCGTTGGGCTAGAGTGCACATAACTGCCTTTGACGTATTACCGCAAGCGTATTGGACATTGCTTCGCCTCATGCCCAACACGGATCTAACGGCGCTCGATTTCGTCCACCTCGGGTTCTTTTCCTACGCACAGAAATTGTGAGCACACGGGCCTATGCAGCATTTTCAGCTGTATCAAAATGCAGCCGCCGCAGACAGGATTCAATCCCGCGACCCGCAAGTCAGCAGCCGAGTACCTTAACCACTAGACCACCGCGGTGGGGCCACCTGCGAAAATAAGATAACGGGATTTTGGTAACTGTAAATGAAAAAAATAAGTAAAAGAATGGTAAGACACATATACAGACAGACAGATATATAGACACATATACAGACAGACACTGACAGACGGACAGACGGACAGACAGACAGACAGACAGACAGACAGATAGATACATAGATACATAGATAAATAGATAGATAGATAGATAGATAGATAGATAGATAGATAGATAGATAGATAGATAGATAGATAGATAGATAGATAGACAGACAGGCAGACAGACAGGCAGGGTCAAGCTGCCTTTCGTTTGCTAAGAAATGTTTCGCAGTTATAAACGCACGACATAAAAAATGTAACTATAATAAATTGATTGATGATTGATTAATTGATATGTGGGGCTTAACGTCCCAAAACCACGATATGATTATGAGAGGCGCCGTAGTGGAGGGATACGGAAATTTCGACCTCCTGGGTTTTTTTTAACGTGCACCACAATCTGAGTACACGGGCATACAACATTTCCGCTTCCATCGAAAATGCAGCCACCGGGATTCGATCCCGCGACCTGCGGGTCCGCAGCCGAGTACCTTAGCCAATAGAACACCACGGCGGGACATAACTACAATCAAGCATGAGAAGGTTGAGCGAATGGGAACCAACGTGAAGGTCACATTCATTAAACTCCTTATTTTGCCACAACTCTACGCAAATTCTCATTCTCTCATCAAACTATTGCTGATAGGAATGATATGTTTTCTGACCAACTTATTGTCGTCAGCACAGCGGGTGACTCCTCCTAGGTTACGTTGCGAAGAGCCAGTGTTAATAAGAATTGGTTCTATTTCATTCGCTTGATAATTTCTATGGCTGTTCTTGTATTCATATACACATTTTTTGTGCGCCTTTTGGCACCTGTATTACTTTGATTTCTGTCAGATTCGGTCAGTATTATTGCCCGTTATGTTCATTTGTTTGTAAAATGTTTTGATACTTTTGTATTCGCCCTCCAGCATCGTGGCCCTGTGGGCTGCAGTATTTCTGTAAATAAAATAAAATATACAAATAAATAGAGCTCATTGAAACGCAAAAAAAGTGCTACAAAAGCATCATGAAAATATTACGAATGCCACGCTAGCGTATATCGCCACAAATCAGGTTATTGGAACATCCACGTGTCATTTATTCTGACGATCGACTTTCTTTCTTTTTTTTTTTTCGGTAAAGTACTAGATGTATATGCAGGTACTGTGATCATTCAAAAAAAAAAAAAACAATTTGTCGCTGTGAGTTCGTGACCACACACCTGTTCGGAAACTTGAAAGACAGCAGTAACGAAAAAAAAAAACAAGCAAGCAAAAAAAAGAGCTTGCCAGAATAAGTCGACTATGTTGGTGTTCATTCGCGCAAACAAGGAGAGCATTCAATATTCGCTGACGATATTGAACAATGGTCTCTGCGCGGAGTTGGCAATTAATTATCTTTTGAATGCTTTGCCTTCGGTGGAGTTTCTTAAACAGAGCCCCGATGAAAGGCTGTCTTTGAACTAAAAGCTGTATTGAACGCCGAGCGAACGAATGATTTCGCAGGCGCTTCACATCCCGAAAAAAAAAAAAAAAAGAGAGGAGAATAGAGAGAACTAGTTACATCTATTGTAGCCAACGACATATCTGCTTATAAGCCAGCCAACAATGCCTGGTGAATCTATCTATCTATCTATCTATCTATCTATCTATCTATCTATCTATCTATCTATCTATCTATCTATCTATCTATCTATCTATCTATCTATCTATCTATCTATCTATCTATCTATCTATCTATCTATCTATCTATCTATCTATCTATCTGTCTATCTATCTATCTATCTATCTATCTATCTGTCTATCTATCTATCTGTCTATCTATCTATCTATCTATCTATCTATCTATCTATCTATCTATCTATCTATCTATCTATCTATCTATCTATCTTGTTTACGCGTCACAAAAATAAGCGACCGTGATTGGAGGGAGCATATAGGAGTGTTCTTTTCGCGGGGGACGGTAGTGGCTGTGTGTTGGAATTCATATGTTTTTATCAAGGCAAAGACCATATAGATGCCTCATCGAACACGGAAAGCGACTTGCAAGACGACCGATAAAAAAGATCACCACAATAATCATAGTATAATATCGCCTTAGCGTTACGCATGGCTTAACTTGTGACGCCATCACAACTTAACATTACGTGACGTCACACGCACGATGACGTCACCCTGTGACAGAGCCTTTTGGTCGAAGGCGAGCTGGTCAGAGAGGCACTGCAGGAACCGCGTGACAAGGACAGAGCTTGCAATGTGTGAGCGTGGAGCCTGAGTGCTGATTGATATGTGGGGTTTAACGTCCCAAAACCACTATATGATTATGAGAGACGCCGTAGTGGAGGGCTCCGGAAATTTCGACCACCTGGGGTTCTTTAACGTGCACCCAAATCTGAGCACACGGGCCTACAACATTTCCGCCTCCATCGGAAATGCAGCCGCCGCAGCCGGGATTCGAACCCGCGACCTGCGGGTCAGCAGCCGAGTACCTTAGCCACTAGACCACCGCGGCGGGGCGAGCCTGAGTGCAAAACTATGCTAGGTGCGTAAAAGTTTGGGGTTCCCATACAAACAAACGAGAGGTGGGGCGTCATCACGACTTGACATGACGTGACGTCACCACGCGACATCGCCGCTTGGTCGAACTTGAGGTGATCACGGGGGCACTGCAGAACCACGTGACAGTGATAAAGCTAGCAGTGTCTCTGATCCAGGAGCCCAAGTACAAAACTATGTCAGATGCATTAATCTTCGGGGGTCCAATACAACCGACTGAGAGGAAAAAAGAGGACAGCTTTCACCTTCCACATTGTTCCAGGCGAATTTATAAAGGGCCACACAACTTCTGATATTATTATTATTATTATTATTATTATTATTCGACTATGGAGGCACTTTGCTGTTTCCAGGATCACTGGAGTCCTAGAATAAGGACCACCTACCCGCCCTTTCCCAATCTCCCCCTTACCTTTCCCTCTATACCGACATGGAATAATTAATGAAGTTTTCGCCTTTCAGAATTTCGTGTCTTACCTTCATTTTGACTGGCATTGATTTTTTTTAGCTTCCCGGAACCAGGAGCCCCTACGTGACGTGCTCCAAAAAATAATAACAATTACAGTGTCAAGACCTTTGGCTCGAGTGAATATTCGGAGATACTCGTTTCGAAGACGGACATATTAAGCAGGTTCGCAACTCTTTGTTACTCCCAAAACCCTTCGACACGCAAATCTTGATCTCTGGTTTCTCGATTAGATGTATTGTCGTTACTTATCAGCATCGCAATTTATGACGTTGTCTACGCACGACGTCAGTTGAATTTCCGCACGCCCATGACTTCAGTCGATGACGCGCAAGCGGTGTACATAAGTAGAATAGTTTTATGTGCGACTACACCGTCGAATTAGCCTATCCAGCGTAGCTGCCATTTTTTTCGATTTCGGTATACTCGCCGAAGGCAATGACGTGGCCTACTTGATCAACGGCGCCCTATAGGATACGCTGAGAGTGCCACTTGCAAGGAAGGTCGCGAAGACGCGGTGGGATGCGAACCCTCGTTTTCTCAGCATTGTACGGCTGCGGTGCAATTAAGAGAATACTAAAAAAGAAAAAAAATATACAGACAAGAAAATGACAGTGGTATCATTGAAGTACAATGAAATTTAAATGACAATCGCACAGCTATGAACGCAAAGCCTTGAGCAATATTGTTGGGCACAGCAGGTGGGGTTGGCAGTTTGGTGCCGCTTGAGGTATCGTTAGGGCGGACAAACAGACAAATGTACATACAGACAGACAGACAGACAGACAGACAGACAGACAGACAGACAGACAGACAGACAGACAGACGGACGGACAGACAGACGGACGGACGGACGGACGGACGGACAGGCGGGCGGGCGGACGGACGGACAGACAGACACAGACAGGGCAGACGGACGGACGGACAGACAGACAGACAAACAGACGGACGGACGGACGGACGGACAGACGGACAGGCAGACCAAAATTTTTCCGTCGAAGGTCCCCAAGAAGCACTATCGTCTTTAAAAATATTGGTACACAGGATATCGCTTTGGCAATGTTCCAACAAGTCATCTTGACTCCCTGATGCACGTTAAGACAACGATCTAAATCTTGTCAACAAGCCACGTAGGATTTTTGTTCACCTCCGCTAACGATGAGTCTTATACTTAGCGGAATTAAGGGGGAAATACGATTTTCAAAAGACACTATACAGCGTTGGTTGAGGATGAACAAAATGTATTTACAGGAAACGGCACAGGCAAGAGTCAATATGGCTGACCAACGCACTCGATTGGCTGGTTGGCTGGTTGCTCGGCAACTTGGCGCAACCCACTCCAGGAAAGAGGCCATAAATCAAACTCGATGGCCTCGTTTGCTTGCTTGCTTACGTGAACCTTTGCATGTGGCTCGAAATCACTTCTGAGGGTAGACATTTTAAACTAGTGGTTAATATAAGGAAACGATTTTAAATTGAGATGAAGAAGAATGGATAATTTGGTCCTCTAAGGATTATATGATTATATATTAACATGTAACACCACCAAATTAGTGAAAAGTCACCCACATTTTGATTTGGTTGGGAATAACCTAGCAATTCTTCTTGCGTCTTTGAAAAATCAGCCAACGGTAATGCAATCGTTCCTGTTGCTGTGGCCCAGAGAAGCCCCAAGAGAAAAAAAAAATATTTTCAGAACTCAGAGTAATTCTTAATTTTCGCAATAAAATTTCGAAATGCTTTTCTGCTGTCTAGTCAAAGGAGCACCTGTCAACTTCTAAGGCTATACGTATTCGTTCACGTCATACTTCCGTAAGGATATCTTATTATTAAATGTGATTTGTTGCCCAACAGGACTAGCTGTGCGTTTGCAGTCAAATATTTCAATTTTTTTTTATCATAAGTGTCCAACTATCAGGCCTTACATGAGAGAGATGGTCAGAGTTTGCAAGCAGTGACTTTGTTAGAACAGTACAATCATTAAAGAGAAAATATAAATGAAGGTAATAGTAGATAAGAAGAAAAACATCATAGTTTCGCGATTAGAAGAAGAAAGCTTGAGAAATTACAGCGTAATTGAACGACCACACAGTGCAGACACAAAAAGTCGACCAATATATATATATATATATATATATATATATATATATATATATATATATATATATATATATATATATATATATAAACTGGTAGAGTAAGTACATCAAAAACATGGCCAAATGAAAAAAAAAGGTAGCTAAGAATCAGACTTATAAGACAAAAGAAAAATATATAGAAAACGTGGTTTGGTAATAGATGAGAGCATGTGCTAGATACGGTCGTTTACGTATGTTAGTGAGCCCTTCGAAATGAAGTTAATTCCACAGTACTGACAATTGATTGCATAAGGACGTTCCACTGAATAATCAATTAGGCAGAAGCTGGCTGTCAATGCTCTTCATTGCGAGAAGGTAAAGTACACATTGAATTTTCGATTGCTACGATACAAAATGTTAAAGTGAGTACAAGATCCAAGAGAACATTACTCAACAAGCCTATAGAACAAAATGCAGGTCTAATTAAAGTTGCTGTGCTGCGCGGACTGGGGCGGCGGCAGCAATTTGTGAGACCCGTGATCCCTCCTTTCCAACTGCAGCGTCTGTGCTGCTTAGAAACACCAGTTAAGCACAATTCTCTAGTGTTCTTTCTTGAGTTGTTTGAATGTGCAATAATTGTGCAGGTACTAATATAGTGCAACTGCGGCGTGTAGTTCGATGCCGACAAACAACTTCCCATTATCGGAGACTGCACAATTAGGACTAGATTCCATGAAATGCTTCCTAAACATCACAAACGTGCTAAAAAGTCACATATATTAGGGATGCTTTCTTATACGGAAAGCAATATATATATATATATATATATATATATATATATATATATATATATATATATATATATATATATATATATATATATATATATATATATATATATATATATATATATATATATATATATGTGTATATATATATATATATATATATATATATATATATATATATATATATATATATATATATATATATATATATATATATATATATATATATATATATATATATTGGGCTTAAAAGCTAGAAAGGTACTGTGTATATACATGAAAATGTAGAATATTGATGAAGCCCATACCCGAACGGATCGATGATACTATTTACGGACTTGTTAAACTCACAGATAAAACCCAAAAAAGTGGATGGAGGGAGGGCCGCTGTGATAGCTCAGTGGTTAGGGCATCGAACGCGTAATTCGAAGGTCGTAGGTTCGATTCCTGCTCACAGTTGGTAATTTTTTCATCCACTTTTCTTTCTTCTTTCTTCTTATTTACATTCCATTGGTTCTAATAACTTCCCCTGTACATTCCTTGGCATTACTGTCTGTTATATCTCATTAATATTGTGTTAAAACACGGAAAAACGAGCCCTTAGGTATACACTTCTTTCCCTTATTTTATATATATATATATATATATATATAAGTAAAAGGCACTGCAGCTGGCGAATATAAACACGAATATTTCGGCGAAGGCTCGGCACGTGCCGGAAGTAATTTCGAGGAGCTTGTTTAATCAGCAAGAGGGCTGTGCAAATCGATCTGCACTCGTGCGCCTTCGTCTGCTATCCGTGCGTGGAAGCAGACGATCTGGAGCAGAAAACAATCGTCTGCGACCTCTGAATCGTCTGCAATCGGTCTCCCCGTGGTCTTTGTGTGCAATATTCTCGCTATCTCAGAGAAAGAAAAAAAGAGTCTGGATTTCCCATCCGCCATATCTGATTCGTGCTTTTCCCCAATAAACGGATCACCTTTTACTCCAGCTTCTCCCACTTGATGACAAAGCCTACGGCAGAAATTATTGCCAAAGGCAAGGACATCTGCAATCGACAGAATCACGCCACTGACAAATTCCCGGAAAAAAACACGTGCGCACTATCTGATCACGCGTCTGGTCGAACGTTCAACGGGCGCGTTCCGGAGGAGTGCAGGCTGGGCATACACGGCGCGTCAAATGGGTAAAAGAAGGAGAAAGCGAAAGGACGGACAAGTGGGGCCGGTCTTGCAACAGTACTCGATAAGACCACGAGAATCCGCGGTATACCAAGAAACCGAAATCTAATTGAACAATTGATACGATCACACGAGGTAACTCACAGTCGATAGCGATAACGGGTTGAAGATCGCGGCGACTTGCTACGGCCTGACGAGACTTTATGTAATAAGTGGGGCGCAGCTAAGACAAAGAAATAAAAAAAGGAGGAGAGATGATATGTGATTGATATGTCTGGTTTAACGTTCAAAACCGCCATATTACTATGATAGACGCCGTAGTGTGGACGGCTCCGAAAATTTAGACCACCTGGAGTTCCTTAACTTGCATCCAAATCTGAGCACACGGGCCTGCAACATTTACGCCTCCATCGAAAGCGCGGCCGCCGCAAACGGAATTCGGTCCCACGACCTGCAGGTCAGAAGTCGAGTGTATACCTTAGCCGCTAGCAACTAGTTTTTTTATTTTATTGAAAATTCACCTTTCATATATACAACTTTGGCCACGTGACACAATTAGTGCATTGGCGAATTCAAGAACAGCATTTGTTTCTCTGATAACACTAACGAGGGTATAGTATGGTATGAAGAATTTTATTAACGTCCTGAGGATCAGTCCAGGACTGATGCTGACGGCTACCACGTCGGGACAGAGAGGCCAACTCTGCCGCCACACGGACTCTCTAGACAGCCCTGAGTTGGTCCGCCAGCACGTCACTGTGCATGCAGCATTCGCTGCCACCCCTGCTCACCGCGAGGAGCCGCACCGGCCAATGCCCAGTCCATAGCGCTGTGGCACGTGGTCGAAATCTGACAAGCCCCCACGCCTACAATAGATCGAAAACCAGCAGTCCGGGTTAATCTTATTCATGACTTTCTCCGCTTCGATGTTTATGCTCTTTGCTTCGATAGTTTCTTGAGTACAGTTATCTTTGTGCCGGTTGATTATGATACATCTTGATTACATAGCTGAACAACCTCAGTCATAGTGAGAGAGAGAGAGAGAGAGAGAGAGAGAGAAAGAGAGAGAGAAACGAGGAGAAAAGGAAGGCAGGGAGGTTAACCAGATGCTAGTATCCGGTATGCTACCCTACACTGGGGTTGGGGAATAGGGGGTTGAAAGAGAAAGGGAGAGTTAAAAAATAAATAAAAGAAAAACACCGGCACACGCGCACACACAAAATCAGTCCACTCAGAGGCGTTCCGACAGGCCAGTAGTTCGTAAGAAGCGCAGTAGCGCTTGAACGGCTTTCTTCTGTGACGATGAGTCATGACTATGGCGCAGTATACTTTCTTCTGGCAGTGGCTGGTCATATAACCTGTTTAGTTTATTAGAAAGGTGTTGTCTTTCCAGGTTGTATTTCGGGCAGTCACACGGGATATGTCGAATTGCAATGCCTGGACAGATGCCCATCTCTGCATCGAGCAACGTTCTGTTTGGTTTCCCGTAAACGATCACCGATACATCTGCCCGTTTGGCCGATGCATTTCCCGCCAAATGTCGGTAGTGAGATGTACACCATGCCTTCTACACATGCGACAATAGGATCGCGGCGCTCTTTCTGGAATCCTGCCCGCTTTTCAGAGGTTGGGACGGTAAGCTTACACAGGTGGTTTAGCTCAACTGGTGCTGAAAAAAAAAGAAAACACCTTTACGCCGAGCTGTTCTGCCGCTTTCTTCAGCCGGTGTTAAACTTGCATATACGAGATTATACTACCACCTTCTTTCTACCACCACCATTCGGGTGGCAAACTTTTGTGAGCACATTGCCCGTTATAGAGACGAGCATCTGCTTAGGGTGTCCTGCCAAACCCAGCCGTGCTGTTTGTTCGTGCAGGCTGGTTTCCACTGTGCGTATAAGATTTCCTGACGGCATTTGTGAAGCAGAGGTTGGAAATACCACGCTTCATCAACTTTGAATGTGATTAATTGGCTCGGGGGTGGTGAGCCCAGCATGCATGTTCTGTGCCAAAGATTAGTCGAAAATCAAGAAACTGCAAAGCATCGTCTACCGGTAATTCATGACTTAAAATGAGTGGCACGAGGCAATTCAGGGAGATTTCTAAAATCTCTGTTTCCTGGTCATCCTTGCCAAGGGCTTTGTCCTTGCCCAGGGCTTAATCCCTATGTAGGCTGAGCTGACTGAGCGACCCAGGCGGCTCAACCCGAATGGTGACGTTACATTCCCGCGTCTCTCTCTCTCTCTCTCTCTCTCTCTCTCTCTCTCTCTCTCTCTCTCTCTCTCTCTCTCCAAAAGTTTGCTCGCTTATAGCGCCGTTGTTTATTAAAAAAAACAGCGAAACAAACGTCGTATAGGCATGCTGTAAGAGGTCGAGGATACAGAACTTGCCATAAATTCACGAATGCAAAACCACTTCGTTGTCCTTTAACGTCTCAGGCAAACCGATGCAAATTGTTTCACGGAGCCTCACAATGATCCATTAATTTATCCGAAACTAACGCACAAACACGGGAATAAACGAAGCCACAAACAAGTGCGTGCAAGGCCTCAAGGCCGAAGATTATGCAAATCCGTGCACTACCCATCGTTCCAATGGTGGCTTAACAATTACGGCTCCGATGTTTCCTATAGTTAATTTCAGGAAAGTCTATGTGTTTACAGTTCTTCCGAAGCCTCCGACAAGGGCGAGGAAATCCAATGGTTTGTCTTCGACTGAAAGAAATATAAGCACAGATGGAGAATGAATTAAGCGCGCGCCTATGGACGAACCACGTGCCGGTAGTAATTTTCGAGCAGCTCGTTTCGTACTCAAGAGGGCACCGCAATCGATGTTCTCTCGTACGTGCACCCGCTGTACACAGCTACTCGTGAAAACACGATGGCGTACAGAAAGCAATCGCCTGGAACATCTAAATCATCTGATATCGCTTCCTCCGTGAACTGTGTGAGCAACGATCGCACATTTTTAGAGAAGGTATTGATTTATTGCACATCTTATGCCAATGAAGCTTCAAGCAAAACGGTTCCTTTCCTCTTCGTCCTCATTTGCTTCTTCCTCCATCTCTCCTAAAAGCTGAGATAAGCGGAAGGAGATGGCATACGCATTCGCAACTTTCACCGCCTAGAGAGGGCGCCAGTGCAAGCCCAACATGGCTGTCGTTTGGAGGATCCTGCAGCCGGCCGGTGTGCGCCTTCACTTCGAACTGCGTAGTATTTTCGGCTGCAGCCACCGTGTTTTTCAAGGCTTTGCGGAGAAGGTCATTGACTCTATAGCATGTAATATATCCCACACTGCGTGTTGATAAACGCGTGTGCGGCGTATAGTGAAGGAAAATGAGTTTTGAACGCCGAGTACATCGTCTGCTACGGTGTGAAGGAATCAGCAGAGGTGTGCAACCGGTACATTCGCGGAAAAAAAAAACACGCCTGTCCGAGTCGCGTGCGAGATTTGTTCACGTGCATAGACTGCGCAACACGTGTCTGCGCGAAGCATCACGTGATGTACATGCGCATCACGTGTATTGGAAAACATAGGGAGAAAAAGAAAGAACAGAGATTGTACGCGGACTTACAAGAGTCTGACAATATAGCGTCCATGGATTCCAAGAAACCGAAGTCAAATACAGCCAACCGATACGATCAAGAGGTATCTAAGAGAGGATATAACAACAGCGGGTTAAAGATGTCGGTTCCTTGTCTGTGCTTGACGCGAATACCTGGAATAGATTGCGAGAGAACGGCGGTTTCCTGAGAGACAGCCGTAAGATCTGCCAACCAAGAGGTCAAGAACCACGGGACAAAGGTGGTGTCCAGATGGCGGGGCGTCGACGATATCTCTCTACAGCTTCACCATCACTGACATTGACACTTACAATACTTGTGCTCGGCTTCAACGCATAATAAAACCGGCGTAGTAATGAAAAAAAAAAAAAACGGGCTTCTGACCTGGGCATCCTCAAGGACACAAGAACAGAAGATGGCCAAGACAGTCGGCGTCCTTCGATGAGCGTGCAAAGTAAGGGCTTTTGTTCGCTCCATTACGATAAACCTCTTGTCATGCACGCACTCGCCGAAGTCCGATCACGATGAAAACATGTAGGCGAGCAAGCTCAAAACAACGAAAACACATGTGAACTCGGAATTCAGTTAGTTCACATTTAGGAGTGAATATTCAAGGTCCCATAGAAAAACAAAAATCTTTTTGACTTTGATCTATTAGGGGGTAATGGTTGATGCAAAACGGTTCACTTTTCTACACTGCCATAGCAAACAGACGTTACAAATACCAAATCAAAGTGTCTTGGTAACTTTCATGGTTCATGCTTCGTGAATATAGGAGCGCGTTGCATTGGAATGGTTCTACGGGAATGGGAACGATCCGTGGGAATGACAATGACCAAAAAAGGTGACGATCGTAACCATGCGGACAAGCCTGACATGATGTGTAATGATCATTGTGTTCAGGTCTACGTTTTTTGACGTCACCTTATCAAGTATACCGTGAACCTTATAGATGATACGTGATGGACATTGTCCTAGTCCTAATGGTATTTTGGTGCTCCCAGTAAAGAAGAACGCTGGGAATATTGACAGTTAAGTCAAATAATCTGATATTCAGAAACAGCTGTTGTTTCGAAATAACCTGACGTTCGACTTCTGACGACGGTAATAAAATCACGTAGCGTGCCATCTGCAAAAAAGGCGAAAAAGGGACAGCTGTGGAACACAACGCTGACACATCGACGAAGGGCGTTCGGGTGCCGGAAGTGATTTCGAGAAGCCCGTTTCACCCTGGAGAGGGCACTGTAATCGACGTTCACTCGTGCGTGCGTCTGCCAGATATGCTATAGAAAGCAGACGAGCAAACGGAGAAAAGAACAGTCTGTGACCTCAAAATCGTCTGCAATCAATTGCTTCCTGGTCCAACCTCCGTAGACAAGAACTTCTGTTTTCCAGATAAACAGAAGTAATTGTCCATGAAGGCAATAACTTCTGTTTTCCAGATGAACAAGTCTCTGCTCATTTTTTTAATTCCTGTCTTGGTGGTGCATGACGGTGGAGCATCATTTCTCAAAAGGTAGTCCAGAAGGACACACATCTGAGGGCCAGGTGCAGAAGGCATCTGCCACGTTCCTCCTGCCCTCAATCTTCGCCCACCTCGATGAAAAGCTGACAACATCTACAATCACAGGGGGGCACACAAGCAGTTCATTCGCAGAAAAAAAAATCACGCACGTCTTGTGTGCAAAATCTCGTCACGTGACCTATCGGACATGCGTAGTACGCGTGCCTCCCCGAAGCGTCATGTGCGCATGCGCGCTGAAAGCTCACGCGAATAAGCGCAGAAGAGAGAGAAGAAAAAAACTAAAAAGACAGAGAACGCGCGAGACTTACAACCGGGTCGAACAAGACCACGAGAGTCCTGGATACCAAGAAACCGTAATCTAATTGCCCGATTGATAATACTGCGAGAAAACTCCGAGTCAATAGCGATAACGGGTTGACGTTTCCGGCCACCTGCCTGTGCCAGACGCGACTACCTGGAAATGTATTGCGAGAGAAAAAAAAAGCATCCACACGAAGGATAACCGATAGCTCTCCAGCGGAAGTCAAGAACCGCAGGGGACAAGAAAAAAAGGGTGTCGTAATGGCGTGGCCATCGGTGGCATTTGCTATAGCTTCACCTTTGCGCACACCAACTCAATGTACGTGTCCCTGCGCATAGTTTTCTTTGTGTACCTTAGAATGTCTGTTTACAGGTACAAACAGTTCTTGTTGTGCATTTTAATGTATATTAGAATATATTAACAATGTCTTCAGATTGATTGATTTGTGGGGTTTAACGTCCCAAAACCACCATATGATTATGAGAGACGCCGTAGTGGAGGGCTCCGGAAATTTCGACCACCTGGGGTTCTATAACGTGCACCCAAATCTGAGTACACGGGCCTACAACATTTACGCCTCCATCGGAAATGCAGCCGCCACAGCCGGGATTTGATCCCGCGACCTGCGGGTCAGCAGCCGAGTACCTTAGCCACTAGACCACCGTGGCGGGGCAATGTCTTCAGAACGAAAAGTGTAACATGTGAATGTCTTCTGTGTATGTATGCTCCTTTCAGAAATAAAATTCTATTAAACACTCAGTAGAATCTGGTGAGAAAAAAGATTGACGTTCAAAAGCAAGCTGTCGACCAGTGCACCTTGAAGTATACAAGGGAACACCTCAAGAGTCCAAGACGGCCACGGGGGCCGAGTCCATGTTAGCCAGAGACTACGTATAAAATGACCACTCATTTGGCTTGATTAACAAAAGTCTCACAAGCCACAGTTCACGGATTTTCTATTATCATCATCCTAACGCGGACCGATTATAGATGGATATTCGTACCACTGAAGCTCACTTAGACAGAACACGTGCACGCCAGAGAGAAACTCAATTTCGTGAACAGGTTACTTCAACGTTATTATTTTGAAACCTTGCAGTTAGGTCTATACGAATAAGGAGTGGGAAAAGCACATGACAATTCGCTTCACGTGTAGTGATCGCTGTAATGGTCCGTGAATCGAGTGATTAAAATCGGGCGGTCGGCTAGGCTTGAGGCATGTTGCGCGGAGGTGGCGAAGATGGCTAAAAAATAAGAAATTGTAAAGAATAAAATTCCCTGCCTGAATCACTAAGAAACTTCACTGACACCACTCAGTTTAAGAGTTCTCCGAAAATAATAGCAGCCTAATTAATATTATCTGCAGTTTTAGGTCCAAAAACGGTGATGTAGTTATGAGAGACGCCGTAGTGAAGGGCTCCGGAAATTTCGACCGTCTAATGTTCATCAAATGATGATCTAAATTTCTTCAAAATCTGATCCATTGTGCTTGTTGCCTTTACCACCCAAATGGACACAAATTTAATGCTGATTATTTGCTATATAATATACGTTGTTTTAAGTTAGTTTCAGTATTCTTGGCACTTTGACCATTTGCTGTATTTGTATACCAAGTGTGCTTTGTGTACCTCATTTTTTCTGTAGTTGTGCAGTGCCCTTCCTGACTGACATGTACACCGTACCCTGAGGGTAAAATGAACTAACGGAGGCCCGTATAAATCCACAGCAAGTGTGTCGCAGTCTCGTCGTAGAATCGGGGCGTCACCATACGGGCGCGATCTGCCCAATGTGGGCTACAGTATATACTGCTGGATCACAGATGGAACAGGCGTAACGCCGCAATGCCACCGCAATGTACCACTGCAATGCAGCCTCCTTTCAGCAGTTTAAACCACACGCGGACGGATGTTAAAATCAAACATAAGAAAAAGTAAGGGAGCGGCTGCTATAGTGAAATAAAACGTCGAATTTCACCAGCGTCAAATTGCACACGGTTCTGCAAGACACACACAAAAGTGTAAAAACGCTGCATATGCCACTCGCACTGCATCAGTATAGCTCTGATATCTTGACCTGCAAGTGAGTGCCGGTGACATCACTCCTGCTCTACACAATAAATAATAAAATTCACGGAAAGCGTGTAGATTGATGTGAACTTGTATAGGTATAGTCCTAAAACACACAAACTCTTTTTCTGAAGGCTATAACAGCGCGAAAATAACACACGGCGGAGGCAAAAGACAGGACAGGCGATGACTTCCAACTGAAATTTTATTGACAAGCAGGCTATCTTATACAACCGAGTGAACAGAAACAACAGAGAGAAAAAAAAAATCGACAGATGCCACGTACCTTGGGAATAACCGTTATGCGAAGCATGCGGAGAAAAGGTGAGCGTGTCGCATTTTTCTTTTATTGAGCGACACGTCATGAAATGACGCTAAATATATGTACAAATGTCGCACGCACAGACATATGTAGAAGAGTTGCAGAGGTTTATATAAACAGCTGTTTGCACTTGCGCAACGATGCCAACAGCAACACGCCTATTAGCAACACGAGAAGCTGACATGATCGAAGCTCTGATGCTCGCGAGGATGCTGGCCCTGGACACTGCCACATGAATCAATTTCAACGCATGGCACCTAACCACAATTGACGTTAACCCGACATGACGGCTGTATAAAAGGAGTACATGTGTAATGTTTATAAAATTGGATAGGCAGCAATGCAACCACTATTGACGTTTCACGAAGATTAGCGCGTCTATTTGAAAAGTTTAGTTCCGAGACCTGGCGTAGCCCTGTGGTAGAATGCTTCTTTGCCACGCAGAAGGCTTGGGTTCCATTCCAGCTTCCAGCTGGGACCCTGACATTTATTTTTGCATTCTTCGGGTCGACGCTACCGATGTAAGTCTCAACGCTAACGCATTACAATTGCCCAAGTGTGTTCTCGTCGTTCCTGGGTATATACTAAGCGTCAATCACCTGTGGCGCACACACGCATACCAGTGGCGCATACTCACCCGTGAGTATGCACCACTGTCCGGCTGGAAGGTGTTTGACGACGTACGCGATCGGAATGTGACATTATTCATGTTTTTACCAGCGCGTCATATTCATCAAACCATCTCACTCTCCTGTAAGGTATTTCTCAACGCTAACGCATTACAATTGTCCAAGTGCGTTCTCGTCGTTCCTGGGTAGATACTAAGTGTCAATCACCTGTGGCACACACACGCATTTGAGTGGCGCATACTCATCCGTGAGTATGCAACACTGTCTGGCTGGAAGGTGTTTGACGACGTACGCGACGGGAATGTGACATTGTTCATGTTTTTACCAGCGCGTCATATTCATCAAACCATCTCACTCTTCCATGCTATTTTTGGTTCACGCCAAGTTAAGGGGGGGATCACGAAAGCACCCAAATGTAAGCGGCTAGATAGATAGATACGCTCAAAACCGCCCAAGTTCGCTAAGAAATGTTTCGCATTTAAAAAGGTTCCAGATGCAAGGATACGATTCTTGTATATATATATATATATATATATATATATATATATATATATATATATATATATATATATATATATATATATATATATATATATATATATATATATGCACTACACACTAGCCCCGGTAAGCCAATTCGTTATGTTTTTCTAAACTCACCTACTACCCGACTAATTAATTTCATCGTGACTAATTTTTAATTATGAGCTGACCCTTCGTTATATGGGCCATAGGAGTTCTGACAAATCACACAATTTTTATCTCCTCATTGCTATTATAGGTAACATCAATTCGTTCTCAAATAAAAACAAACAAAAAAACGTATTCGCCAAGGCAAGACATTCTAACACCCTGATTTTTGCAAATTCTTATTTAGCAAAAGCGCGTTTTCAGTGCATAAGCTATTTTAAGGGTACAAGGTTTACGAAGTAGGGCATCCGTATTTTAAGATAAAATAAATAATTATGACGACTACGACTATTGCGATTACCTTCGATTGTCACTTTTAGTTGGGTAAGACTTCTTGGGCTAATTGGTTAACATCAGTGGGATACATTAGAGTGCAAACTTGAAAAAAAAAACAGCTAGATGAAAGAAATAGAGGGGGGGGGGGTAGAAAATTTGGGTGCTGAACTTCAACCGTTTCACTCGAAAGAATAGGCCACCAGATTACAAGTCTCAGTGCATGCGTGCATCAAAACAGGTGAACACTGGTCGGGCTCGCGTGTCAAGAAGCTCCATGGCACGGGTTTCGTTAGTGACACGTGCGTTTCACTTTACTTAAAACGAGTTGCAGATTCCTGACAAGCGAGTGTGACCACTGTTTACCGATTTTCACGTGCGCGTACACTGAGACTTGTAGTCTGGGTGGCTTGTTCTTTCGAATAAACAGTTGAACGTGCGACCTTCTTGTTCCCTCCTACTTCTACAGCTTAAATTGAAGACGGCTCAGCGAGCAATGGAAATAAATATGGTAGGTGTGACCTTAAGAGACAAGAAGAGACGATAGTTATAGCGCGAGAACAAAACAACGACACAGAGACAAGAAGGACACGAGCGCTCGTGTCCTTCGCGTCCTTCTTGTCTCTGTGTCGTCATTTTGTTCTCGCGCTATAACTGTATCGTCATGCCATACCAACTAGCCCAAGCTGCCACAAGAAGAGAGCAGAGTGGATTAGGGAACAAACGGGGGTTGAGGATATCATAGTTGAAATCAAGAAGAGCAAATGGACACGGGCCAGACATGTAACGCGTAGACAGGATAACTGCCGGTCATTATTTATTTATTTATTTATTTATTTCAGAAGTGCTGCCAGCCTCACACATGAGGCCTTAGGCAGGGGTGGGTGATACAAAAAAGGAAACAAATATGAAGATACAACAAGAACAGAAACACGTCACGTAGAGCTACACCATGAATGAATGAATGAACAACTTTATTTATCCCTTGTTAAAGGGAAGGGGGCAACAGGAAAGGGTGTGGTGGGGATGAACTACTTGAAGTAGTCCTCCTCTACCCTCTCAGCCCACTCCAGGATGGCCTCCTGGGTAGCGGGCCTCGAGCTGCGCAAGGCAGCCTCCCACTGCTCCTCACTAGAAATTAGGCGTTTCAGGAATGGGGGAAGAGGGTGCTTAGGGCAGCGCCACATGATGTGGTTCAAGTCTGCTGTGGAAGAGGCACAAAATTTACATGAGGGGGAAGGATAACAGGATGGATGAATGCGGTGTAGGAGGTAAGGCGAAAGAAAGGTGCGAGTCTGCAGCTGTCGCCACAGAATTTCGCACCTGCGTGAAGATTTGCGCGTGAGTGGCGGGAAGGTTAATCGCTCTAAACGGTAGTGTGTGCAAATATCGTGGAATGAAATAAGGCGATCCCGCGCTGTAAATGGCGCCTCATTCGTAGCGAATTGCGACACATCGGATGCGTGTGCCCGGACTGTGAATCCTCGGGCACTCGCATGAGCCGCCTCGTTTCCGGCAAGGCCCGCATGCGCGGGAGTCCAGATTAGTGCTACAAGTCGATCAAGGGGATGATGCAAAAGTAGGGAAAGGGCTGGCTTAGAAACCCTGCCCGCTCCGAAATTATATATAGCTGTTTTGGAGTCACTGATAATAACGGATGAACTAGGTATTGTCAGGGCCAGGGCTATGGCCGCCTCTTCCGCTTCCTCCGAAGAAGAAGCAAGAACGGAGGCGGCCGCAGCGACCTGGCCGTGAGAGTTGATTACCGATATTGCATAATGATGCCTGTTTCCGTAATCGGCGGCGTCAACATAGAGCACATCATTGGAGGAGGAGAATTGTTTTTTGAGGGCCCTCGCGCGCTGCATCCTGCGCTGTTTCTGGTGCTCAGGGTGCATGTTTTTTGGAAGTGGTGGAATGTATAGGTTCTCGTGTATGTGGTGTGGAATGGTGTACTTGACCTTAGTGATGGATGCCGGAGTGACAGAAAGGGTTTGTAGAATGTGTCGGCCTGTCACGGTGTTAGAAAGTCTGTTATACTGAGATGCAATATGGGCTTCTCCTAGTTCAGCAAGGGTGTTGAAGGTGCCAGTACGCATAAGCCTTTCAGTGGAGGTCCGTATAGGCACCCCTAAAGCGAACTTATACGCTTTGCGTAAAAGGATGTCTATCTGGTCGGATTCTGATTTAAGAAAGTGTAGGTAAGGCGTTGTAAAAGTTATTTTACTGATAACGAAGGCTTGGACCAAGCGGAGGAGTTCGGCCTCCTTTAGTCCGCCATGTTTATTACTGACCCGACCCAAAAGTCGCAAGGTATGATCAACGGTGGTGTGAAGTGTCTTTAGTGTGTATGTGTTGAGCCGATTGCTTTGAATGTGTAAACCGAGCACGCGGATCCTATCCACTCGAGTAACTGGTACGTCATCTAGAATTACCTGTATATTGGATATGTGTTTTTCGCCCCCTCTGTGAGATGGTAGGAGAAGTAGCTGAGATTTCTGTGGGGAACATGAAAGATTCATAGACCCTGTAAGTGCTACAACCGTATTTGCCGCAGCTTGCAGGGTGTCTTGAATCTCTCCATCGGAGCCGCCAGTCATCCAAAGAGTGATGTCGTCGGCGTAGAGTGAAAACTTGAGGTCAGGGATAGATCTCAATGCTTGCGCCAACGGCATCATAGAGACATTAAAAAGAAACGGTGACAGCACAGACCCTTGTGGCGTGCCGTAACTTCCCAAAGCGTAAGACTGAGATTGATCTGCGCCTATGTGTATGGTTGCGGTACGGTTGGCTAAAAAAGTAGCTATATAGTTATATGTCTTTGCGCCAACCCCTATGAGATTAAGCTCGCGGAGGATGGCGGAATGAGCAACATTGTTGAAAGCTCCATGGATGTCCAGACTCAAGATTGCTTGCGTATCTAGGCTGCTGTTGGGTGTAATGATATCATGCTTCAGTCGAAGCATGACATCTTGACATGACAGAGATTTTCGAAAACCCACCATTTCTGGTGGATAAACATTGTTGTCTTCCATGTATTTATTCAGACGGTTGAGTATAACGTGTTCAAGCGTTTTACCAAGACAAGAGGTTAGTGAAATAGGCCTGAGATTGGAAGTGTTCACTGGTTTGTTTTGCTTTGGAATGAAGATTACCCTGGCATCCTTCCAGGAACTTGGAAGGGTGCCAGTGTCAAAGCAGTGATTGAAATAATCTGTGATTGCCGTGACGGAGTTGTCGTCCAGATTGCGAAGTACTTTGTTGTTAATGTGGTCTGGGCCTGGTGCTGACGTTGTGCGCAGAGTGGCCATAGCATGCCGAACCTCTGCTTCCGTGATAGCGGCGCTCAATAACTCGTTGGGCTTTCCAGTGTACTTTGGTGTGTTATACTTCTGAGCAGGAGGCAGATGTTTATCGCGGAGGTCGTCGAAGAGTCCGTTTAGATCGTTTTTGTGAGCATATACAAGTTTCTTTATGCTCTGGTTTTGATGTGTGCGTGATGTGGTAGGGTCTAAGAGGTGGCGCAGTAGTTGCCATGTGCGTTTGCTGTCAAGGTTTCCCTGCATGCTGTCACACACCTGGCCCCATTGCTGGCAGGCCAGTTGTGTGGCGTACTCCTGGATCTGCAGGTCAAGCTTGGCTATTCGGAGTTTTAGCTTTCGGTTGTGCCGTCCTTTTTTCCATCTCTTCAAGAGAGACTGTTTGGCTTCCCACATATGTAAAAGCTTGGCATCAACCGTGGTGAGGGGGGTTTCGGGGGGCAAAATTGTAGTATGCACCCCAGCATCTGAGTGAAGTTGCTTCACCCATTCTGAGATGTCTTGGATGTTTCTGGGAGCTGATATCTGGCGGGCCTCTCGAAATTTGTCCCAATTGGTGTGACTGATTGGCTTAGGTGCGAAGGGTTTGTGCTTGAAATGTACTGTAGTAGTAATGATGTAGTGATCACTACCGAGATTAACTTGCAAGTTGCTCCATGTAACGTGCTGAATTCTGCGTGTAAGGGTAAGATCGGGAGAGGTATCTCTCGATACGCTGTTTCCTAGCCTGGTTGGTGCATCGACGTCATTATGTAGCGTGAGTCTGTGGTCTTGTATGTGTATCCACAGGGCTCTGCCCTTAGGAGTAGAAACAGTGTGACCCCACAACAGGTTGGGTGCATTGAAATCACCAAGAATTAAAAGGGGATGGTCTTTGGCAGCGGAAATGGCTTGAGTAAAAAGGGAGTCAAAGCGGTGATGTTTGTCTCGAGGGCGGCTGTAGACATTCAGAAGGTAAAGAGCAGATGTGTTATTCTTATGAGGAATAATCTCCAAAAAATCATGCTCTATATCGACGCCGTCGAAGTGGGAGTGATTTGCAGTGAGGTGTTTTTGAGTAAGAATTGCCGTATCAGGCCGGGACAGCTTTTTAGTTTGGTGGACATTATAACCTGGGAAGCTGACTGGCCCGTGAGTTTCTTGGAGGGCAATGACTTCGGGTAGATTAGAACGGGAGGCAAGGAACTGTTGCAGATGTGCTTTCTTTTTTCGGAACCCCCTACAGTTCCATTGCCAAACCTGAAGCTCGGAGCGAGTCGGGTTATTGGCCATTGTTAAGCGAAGCTGGTGCTGAGGTGGAAAGTGGTGCTATGCTAGGATTATTGGCACTAACTTCAGCTATCCAACTTGTAGTTTGTTGGATATGAGCTTGCACAAGGTCCATAAATTTGGCGAGTGCTTCATGTTTGGCTGCGTAATCTGCACTGAGTTTTTCAACTGCGGTGAGTATATTATGAAATTTAGTTTCTAATGCGGTTATTCTGTCATTATAATTTAAAACTGTCTCCTCCAGGGATTCTTCTGATCGTGGAGTGCTCGGAGTTTTACGTTTGCTGGGGGGAGGGAGAAGTGGTTCGCGTTGAGCACAGGGGCTAGTGTCCATGGGCAAATGTGCAGAGGGTTCAGGTGGGGCTGATGAATGGCACATGGAAGAGGCGGAATGAGAGGGAGGGGCTTGGGTGGTTGATGCGGAAGGAGGACGAGAATCAATTTGAGTGGTAGTAGCGGATAAGTGAAAAGACTCGAGTTGTAATTTAAGCCTCTGAATTTCAGCTTTTAGGATTGCATTTTCTTTAAAGAGGGTGGAGTCGTTGTTACTGGTGTGATTTGAGGAGCAGCTAGAAGAGGCTGACTTAGCCCAGCCTACCTGGTGTGAGTTGACCGAAGAGTTGGTGAGAGCAGGGCTTGGTGATGGGGCTGGCCAGGCGTCGTCTTGCGTCGTTGAATCGGAGCGACGACCGCGATCTTTACTTTTGCTGGCACTGGAGCGTCGCCCGCGTTCCTTGCTTTTGCTTCGACTTTTCCGCCCGCGTTCCTTGCTTTTGCTTCGACTTTTCCGCTGGCTTGAACCGTGAGTTTGTTCGCGACTAGGAGATCGGTGGATGGGTGGGTCTTGCTTTTCCATGGACCGTGTAGGGCGCGGCTTAAATCGTTGTCTACACAGCGATGAACCTGTTTCATGGTTTCCATTGCACACAACACAAACATGGTCACACTCGTGGTCCATAGGTGCATCTTTTAGTCCACATTTGGGACAAAGTGTGTCACTGGTGTTGGTGCAGACGTCTTGGCGATGACCAATCTGACGGCACCGTGTGCAGGCTTCAACCTTTTGCCTGAAGGGACGACATCGAAGTGCACAGCCTTCGTAGTGGACGTAGTAAGGAACGATTTTGCCTTGAAATATGATTAGAATGGTTTCAGTGCTGCCTAGGCGTCGTGCACCTCCGATAGTCAGCTTTGGGTTGCATCGGCGGAGGGTCGAGATGATTTCGTCTTCCGAGTAATCGGAAGGCAGGAGAACGGTTCCTCTGCAGGTATCGACGGGATCAGCGACATGGGTGGCGACTTCATGAGGGGTGCCGTTGAAGTTCAAGAGCCGTATGCCATGGTAGAGGTCGGCACGATCCAGGTCTGGTGTGCTAATCAGAACGGTATGGTTGATGGAGTTGACGCGTATTTGGTCAGAACTGGTGCGGTCAGAGATTGGGAGACCCGCCGCCTTGAGGATTATTTGTCTGAGGACGCATGGATGTATCACAGCACAGTTTAAACCTCCACGGACTCTTAATATGATTTTGTAATCACTGCGCGGCAGTGGTGGGGGCTTCGGTGCTGCTCTTGATTGGCGCTCCTGAGCCACTGCATGGCTTGGTGGTGACGAAGGATGCTGGCGTTGTCTTGAGAGGCTCTCGTGGATCGCGCGCCAGGAACGCGCACCATCGACGCCGGCTGCGTCGCGCCCTGTTCCAGCGCTCATGCTAGGGAGAGGTAGGCCTAGCAGCGACACTGCCAGCCGACAGCCCTAAAAGGGCTGCGGCTTGCGTAAAAAACGTCTCAGTATTGAAAAAGTATCACAGGAAGCGTCGGTAACACTCACATATAGGTCCAGTCAAGTATTCGGGGCGTTTGGAGTGATCAGTCAGCCACAAGAGGAAAATTTGCAGGAGCCAAAGTCACATGCGACCGCTCACCTCCGCGCGCGTCTCAAATCCTACAAGTGAAACCTATGCGCGTATTCTACACCATGAAGAACTATAGTGCATCAAAGTAAAACGCCAGTACTTACACAATTGTAGGGGTTTACGCGTACACGTACAAAAAAAAAACCACTATGATGACAAACATCTGCTCATACAGAACTAAGAAACAAATATCATATAAAGGTTAAAAATCGGCAACATTTTCAAAAATACAACGCATAGATATGAAAAAAGTGATAAAAGTGGAACATAAATGCAAGCCTGTTCAGGATGCACAGTGGAACAAACTGTGCATCCACATTGGATGCACAGTGGAAGGGTAACAAACTGGAGAAGGAGGAATAAATGAGGAAGGACAGGAAGGTTAGCCAGTTCTCAGACCGGAACTGGATTTCCAGAGAAGGCAAGCGGGTTAGCGGGAGACAGAAGGTCAGGTGGGCAGACGAGATTAACAAGTTTGCGGGTATAAATTGGCAGCAGCAAGCACAGGACCGGGTTAACTGGCAGAACATGGGAGAAGCCTTTGTCCTGCAGTGGACGTAGTCAGGCTGATGATGATGATGATGACTTCTGTTATCAAATCTGTCTTTTTTTTCATGTTTGTGCTATTATACGTATACCCCATTGTGAGCTACAGGTTTTCACACAAAACGAAACGAGGAAATCCCAGTGTGCGCGTGTATACGTGAGAGAGACCTCGTAGCCGTTGCTGGCATGTAGATAAGAGCTGACACGCGAGCGTTATGAAAGGCACAATGTGACACAGTATTTTCAGGAATCACGGCACTGACTACAAGCTTTTCGCGGAATGGAAGTGCAGGGCGCAGTCTCATATCTGGGCTAATCGCACAAACCCTCGTCGTATAGGCTGTACACGTACCCGCTTCTTTCTCAGTATCTGTTATCGGCCGAGAAGACAAAAGAAAAAAGAAAAGAAATGGAGAGTAACAATGTGAACGGCATGAGCAGCACGCGAGGACCAAGCGGGTCGCATTGCTAATTGTTATGTCATCAAGTTACGCCATTCACCCGTTCCACGCGTCTTGTATATAGCGTACGAATGCATGTCGTCTTTCGGCTTTACAAGTTGGAATGTTTTTTTTGTAACTGTGACAGTGTTAAAGATCGTTTAGCAGAAATTCCAGCGTCAGTTGCGTTGGTTTTGAGCGAAAATTATCATCTTGTACGTGTCCCAAAAATCTAGAAGTATGCGAAAATAAATAACAAAAATTTACGGGCATGAGTTAGAATAAAACCAAGGCACTGTGCGTGGCAAAAGCAGGTGTTCTCACAGAACCACAATATTTGTTGAAACTGATCATATAAAGATAGTGTATGAATCTCATATAGTGGAATTAGAGGAGCACTGACATACTTGACAAATGCCGCGTTTTTTTTTCGTCAACGCCAATACACCAGAATACAGCGAGCTCAGTGCTTGCTGCCATATTGAAAAGCGCGTGGCGCCACCTGTTGCAAGCGGGGCGAAGCAACACCCTGAACTGCCACGCGAGCGGACGCTCTGCGAATCAAACGCGAAATTTCACAACCCGAGTCCGGCTGTAAGCATGTTTCGCGCTGTTCCTTAGCTAGAATATTTTGCTGATTTCATGTGAAACGTCGAGGAGACCTTCCTCGACAGTCCCGAATGTCTGCAGCACGTGCATTGCAGACTGCGGAAGCAACTTCATCAGGTACGTATTATCCGACTGAAAGAAACGCGAACAGCGGAAAGCGTTAACTGCGGCGTGCCCGTTGGCTTTGACAAGGCAGAATTTGTGCTGTAAGTTAACGTCAACGTAGCGCTAGAATCTGGCTCCAGGTACGCTCATGCGCCGCATGTGTATCAATTTCCAGTCCTGCCAGGCACTCGGAACACACACGTGGTGCAAAAGTGCCAGCCAGAACAAGATTTTAAAATGCTACGGTGACGCCGGCCGAAAGCACATGCAGATTCACCTATACGGACAGTGAAGGCATGTCGCAGTTCGACCGAGTCGAAAGTCATGCTTTCCGCGCCGTTCACGTATCGCGATTGTAGGTCGTTGCAGTTGTACTAAACATGCGCGGTGCGTGAATCCACACGTGAGTCATAATACGTATATCCTATTAGGAGCGAAGCTCCTTAAGGCGTGGGCTGTGCGTCCCCTGTATGTAGCCACCTCTCGTTCAGTTCTAAGTATTACGCTAGCCACCGCCCGATCTAAAGGGTACAGCCATATCCATCCGTCCATCCGTCCATCCGTCCGTCCATCCGTCCGTCCGCCCATCCATCCATCCATCCATCCATCCATCCATCCATCCATCAATCCATCCATCCATCCATCCATCCATCCATCCATCCATCCATCCATCCATCCATCCATCCATCCATCCATCCGTCCATTCGTCCGTCCGTCCATCCATCCATCCATCCGTCCATCCATCCATCCGTCCATCCGCCCGTCCGTCCGTCCATCCATCCATCCATCCATCCGTCCATCCGTCCGTTCGTCCGTCCGTCCAAAAGATGCAAGATGTTATAAACTAGACGGCGGTACGTGTAGTTGATTATGAAAGATGCGAGGTGTTATAAAATAGGAATGATGCCACATATGGCGCGTGTCATCGTTCGATATAGTGCGGCGACGTACGCTAGGGGGAGCGTTGCAATAAAATCGAGTGGGCAAAATGTACGGAGGATTCATGGTTTACCAGGTTTACCTCCGGAGCTTCGCCCACTCATCATCATTCACTTCGTGGATATGGCGGCATTTTTTTATTGACATGCGGCCTGCGAAAGAGTAGGACGATAGTTTTGTGCCGCATACTAGTGGCACACTGCACGCAAATCGCTTCGGTAAAGTGGAACAGCTGGAGTGACGCTTGAATAAACGCAATAAGTGTACTTACTCGTACACTTTGCTGGGCTCGTAGTTTTTCCTGTCGATTGCGATTATATCCTAAGGCGGCGAAGCTCGGCGTTTTTCGTTGTGGACGGGAATTTGTGCAATCGAGCCCCGCCGCGGTTGTCTAGTGGCTAAGGTACTCGGCTGCTGACCCGCAGGGCGCGGGTTCAAATCCCGGCTGCGGCGGCTGCATTTCCGATGGAGGCGGAAATGTTGTAGGCCCGTGTGCTCAGATTTGGGTGCACGTTAAAGAACCCCAGGTGGTCGAAATTTCCGGAGCCCTCCACTACGGCGTCTCTCATAATCATATGGTGGTTTTGGGACGTTAAACCCCACATATCAATCAAATTTGTGCAATCACAAAACACCGCACCGGCACGATTCGCGCAATGCGCCGTGAACTTCACAGGCAGTGCTCTGCAATCTCTTCCTCTTGCGCTGGTTGTTGTCGCATCAGATGACAGCGCAGTGTTACCCAGATGACATTTTATAAGCGGGCGCTGAGCGTGAACAGGTGCTTTTTCTCATTTTAAACTCCCAGAACCACTGCTTGCCATGCTATAGCGAGGCGCGCCTTGGCAGTTTCAAACAAATTATGGCGTCTCTGGGAGCGAGAGTATACCGCCGAAGGCGCCTGGGTGCGAGGTAGGCGTGCTCTCGTCTTATCCTAGAGTGACGATTCGGTAAAATAATGGAACCGATGGACGAATTGATATGCGTATCATCGATCAGCATGACCTGTACCGGTCATGCTGATCGACAGTAAAGTTCTTTGTCGGTCTTTTCTTTGTCTACCGACAATAAAGTTCTTTGTCTACCGACAATAAAGTTCTTTGTCCCAATAAAGTTCTTTGTCTGTCTGTCTGTCCTGTACCTAACCCAATTCAAAACGGGCTCAAAGATGAATGGATGGATTGATATGGTTGTACCCTTTAGATCCGGCGGCGGCTAATGCCGCCTATAGCCGTGGTATTTAGTGAACAAATACTAAATTTATCTTTTTTTTTATTGGTGAAGTCCACCGATTCTCAGCGCCGCCAAGCAGTCACAACCCGCAGTCCCGCCCCATCCGATCACGTGGCCACACGAAATGGTGACGCTAATTTCAGTCGAAATGTCGTCGACTCGGCGATCCCACATGTAGGCAGGTCTTCACCACACCTGTTGTCATCGCTCCCGTCATCGGCGTCCACAAGCGATGGTGAAAACACCGAGGCGTATGAAATCGTAGCAATTCGAGTCGTGGCGAGCCCCGCCGCGGTGGTCTAGTGGCTAAGGTACTCGGCTGCTGACCCGCAGGGCGCGGGTTCGAATCCCGGCTGCGGTGGCTGCATTTCCGATGGAGGCGGAAATGTTGTGGGCCCGTGTGCTCAGATTTGGGTGCACGTTAAAGAACCCCAGGTGGCCGAAATTTTCGGAGCCCTCCACTACGGCGTCTCTCATAATCAAATGGTAGTTTTGGGACGTTAAACCCTACAAATCAATCAATACACACACACACACACACACACACACACACACACACACACACACACACACACACACACAGACTCCATTGTTATTCTTCTAATTACTTCAATCACTCAGATTTGGGTGCACGTTAAAGAACCCCAGGTGGTCTAAATTTCCGGAGCCCTCCACTACGGCGTCTCTCATAATCATATGGTGGTTTTGGGACGTTAAACCCCACATATCAATCAATCAATCGAGCCGTGGCGAGTAATTTGCGGTTCGATTTTCATCTGCAGGGATTTCGAAACAGACGCAGCGACGAGACAGCTGGAGACGCATGTCTGGGCCACGTTGGCTGGTGAAACATACGAACGCTGTTTGTGCGTTACTTGTTCGCGATGACCGTATAGCTTCAAATAATCACATTACCGCTCACGACTCGACGACAAATCACCCAAAGCGGCCCCAACGAAAACGCAGGATTCACGCGAACGCGCTGCACGCAGCAAGCGAAACAAAAGCAAGTGAAGCCGTTGGTAGGCGGCCGGGAGTCACCGCCAAACGGTTATACCACAAGTAATTGATTGATTTGTGGGGTTTAACGTCCCGAAACCACCATATGATTATGAGAGACGCCGTAGTGGAGGACTCCGGAAATTTTGACCACCTGGGGTTCTTTAACGTGCACCCAAATCTGAGTACACGGGCCTACACCATTTCCGCCTCCATCGGAAATGCAGCCGCCACAGCCGGGATTTGATTCCGCCACCTGTGGGTCTACGTGTCAGAACGCACGGTGTGGAGATCATCACTGCCAGAATGATAGGCACAACGAAAAGCGCAGCCATTACATTTTTCGGTCCAACGCTACCTCGTACCGTCTACTATTACGGGGGTGAACTCCGCTGCTACCCCTTCCGACCTACGATTCAAGTCTGCAAGGTCTGCCGAGAAAAAGGACACCGCGCGGACGTTTGCCCGCATCCGGATCGCCCCATTTGCCGGCTGTGCGGACTGACTAATCCAACGGATGGACATCCGTGTTCTATTAGTTGCGCCTCGTGCGGGGAGGCTCACCCTACAGGAGATCCAACTTGCAAAAAAAGACTTAAGCCGCCGAAGCCTAAACAGCCGCAAGTACAAGCAGGCCACAGTGATAAGCTTCAACAGGGCACTAGCAACGACCCACCGAGGACCAAGAATCTCCGCTGGTTCTCCTCTGAAGAGGAAGAAAACGCCTACAAGTCAGCAGATGACAAGCAAAGATCCCGGTCGCGTTCACGGTCCCCGGGCAGAAAGCCGCACCCGCCATCCAAGAAGAGCGCGCCAGCACCGACTCAGCAGAACCTCCACCGCGGTCCTCCAGGAGGGGGAGCCAAAGGCAACGGCGGGGATCAAGGATGCACCCAACAGGCATCATCACTTCCGGTAAGCTGGGCGGAAGCCGTGGCTCCCAAGTCTGCATGTACTCCCCCCATCACACAAAACGTACACTATCAAGCAGTAATCGCTGAAAACAAACAGCTTAAGCAACGCCTTGACAAATACGAGAACAAAATAATGTGGCTCGAAAAACAGCTGGCCCAATTAATGGGAGCCACCCCGAAAACTATAGTCCAGGCCTCTCAAAATCAAACTAGCCACCCAAGCGAAAAGCTACGGGACAATAGGCACATCCAACCGCAATCGACACCACCACGAGATCCTGTAGCCAATATAGGAACAGAACAAACAGCGACAAACCCCACTTTACAACAACAACTGCAGCTAATGCAACAGCACATACTGCAGCAAACAGAAGCCCAAATGAAACAGTTCTTTGTCGAATTTCAAGACCTGAAGCGATACGTTCATGAAAGCCTCGACAAAGAAACGAAGCGTCGACGTAAGCAGAGCCAAACGCGGTCCCAGGAGTCCGACGCCAAAAGCATGCTTACCTCGGACGCTGAAAGCACACCCACCTCCTCGCATCATGGCAATTAACCGACGCATAGCAAACGAGAATCTCACTATATGGTCCTGGAACTGTCGTTCCCTGCACAACAAGCACGCTACATTCACTCTATACATAAAGGCGGCGCTGGTTCCTCCTGACGTAATCTGCTTGCAAGAGGTGGGAACTAGGCCTAAAACAGTTTCTGGCTACAAACTGTACATGGATCCAAATACAACTAAGATTGCGACACTCGTCCGGAAAGAATTGGCAGCTACATGCATAACGGCACCGAACGAAGAGACGCAACACCTTATCGTAACGCTCTGGCCAGCGAAGAAAGGACGCCCGAGGCAGGTTATATGTAACATATATAGTCCCCCACAAGACAGAAAAGCAGAACTCAGCAATATCTTCCACTATTTGAACAACAAGCTTCAACCACGCGACCGCTTGATCATCACTGGGGACTTCAACGCTTGGCACACCACATGGGGTTATAGCGCAGACAGACCCAAAGGTACGCGACTTTTAGAAGCGATACAGCGCTACGACTACACACTCCTCACGACGCCGGGCATACCGACTCGTATAGGAAACAGTGTCAACAGGGACACCACTCCCGACCTTACCGTAACCAACAATGCCGCGACCATGCGCTGGAGTGTGCTGGACGACAATCTGGGCAGCGATCACAATATTGTGCAAATAACATATGAAACAGCTCGACTGCGACGCCCGCTCGGAAAAGCCAGACTGACTAACTGGACTAAATATAGAGAGCAACAGGAAGTAGACGGGCCCAAGCCAACAACTATAGCCCAATGGACACAGTACATTAAGGGTCTCTATGACAAGAACACCAAGATATATCAAACAACTACCGACGCACCTGCCATTGACACCCACTTGACACATCTTTGGGAAGCTCGTCGAGGCCTCACGAAACGGTGGCGCCGACAAAAGCTAAATAAGAAACTCAGACTCCGTATAGCGAAAATCACGGAGGAAGTAAACGCATACTCAAAGGAACTTTACAACAACAACTGGCGCACCTTCTGCGATTCCTTAAAAGGCACATTAAGCACGAAAAAGACGTGGAACATCCTACGGAGTCTTTTGGATCCCTCTGCAACAAGAACCGAAACAAACGCTACCCTTCAACGGCTAGCTGGGGAATTTCAAGGTGATCCGGATCAGTTAATAGAAGAGCTGAAACAACGCTACACAGGAGAACGCAAGCGAAACGTTAGCCCAACACCCAGTCAAGAATACAATGGAGAACCCAACACTGAGCTCGACGCCCCCATAACCTTTGCTGAGGTTTATGCAGCGGCTCAAAGCTTCAAAAGAAATACAGCGCCCGGATTGGATGGCATTACAAATGCCATGGTACGGAACCTCAGCGATGAAGCATTACAAGCCATCACAGACCACTTTAATCAGGAAGTCTGGACACCGAGTGGAAAGATACCTGCAGAATGGACACTGGCACAGGTTGTACTCATACCTAAACCAGGCAAACGGCGAAGCCTTGATCAACTACGACCAATTTCTTTAACGTCATGCATTGGCAAGCTCTTCGAAAAAGTTATACTCACTCGCCTTGAGCAATACACAGAAGAACGGGGGCTTCTACCAACATCTATGTACGGATTTAGGCGAGGAGTGTCTACCCAGGATATCTTCTTACTGCTCAAAGAGGAAGTGCTTAACCCAGCGCCAGGTAGTCTCAACAATCTACTCGTTGCACTCGACATCGAAAAAGCATTTGATAATATTGCGCACTCTACTATACTAGACGGTCTTGCAGCCATTGGATGCGGACAACGCATATACAAATATGCATCTGATTTTCTTGGAAATCGCAAGGCGCAGATTGGCATAGCTGGTACCAAATCATCACCATACGACCTCCCACTGAAAGGCACACCTCAGGGCTCCATCTTGTCTCCATTTTTATTCAATATCGGCCTCCGGAAACTGGTCCTCCAGCTGGAGACTGTACCAAACCTGGGCTGTGCCTTTTACGCGGACGATATTACGCTATGGGCAACAAAGGGCTCCTATGGAGAACGACAAGATGTACTGCAAACCGCTATAGACATGATTCAAGGCTACCTCACTGCTGCAGGCATGTCGTGCGCACCTAGCAAATCGGAATATTTGCAAATAAGACCCCCACGCACTCGGTCCAACCGTGCACCAGCGCTGCAGCTAGAAATTGCCGGACAGATCATCAACAGGACCCCAGTAGCTCGAATATTAGGCATGTACGTGCAAGAAAACAACAGCGTAAAGACTGCAATAGGCAAACTCAAACACACCGTAAAGAGTATTGCATCCCTTATAGCTAGAATTGCGCGAAGTAATGATGGGATGACAGAGGCCGACACGGTACGCCTTGTACATGCCTTCGTTCTCAGCCGAGTCACGTTCGCTCTTCCCTTTCAATCAACACGCAAGCCCGAAATAGAGCAGATTGACAGACTCATCAGAATTGCGTACAAAGCAGCATTGCGACTTCCGAACAGCACAAGCACAGAAAAACTCATGGGACTCGGCATGCATAATACGTATGAAGAATTGGCCGCCGCCACGCTAATCGCACAGCGAGAACGACTCACCACTACGCTCCAGGGAAGAACACTGCTACAGAGGCTGGGATACCCTCTCACCCCTCAATATTGTGGCGATGAGACAGTCATTGCACCCAAGCAAATACGTGATCAAATAATCGTGGAACCAGTTCCAAAAAACATGCACCCGCTCTACAACAAAAAGCGCCATCAAGCGCGAGCACGAAAACTCCTGCAGAGAAGTAGCGTTCCATGCAGACGCTTACTTTACCGACGTCAGTCTTTATCCCGCGCCACCACAAGGCTCCAGAAAACAAGCATATGCATTGGCAGTGACTAACCAAAGCAAAGTCGTGGCCTGCGCGTCCCTACGCACCAGATCAAGTGCCACCGCAGAGGCAGCAGCCATAGCCTTGGCAATCAGAGAAGCCGAAAGAAGGGGGCGCTCAGCGTATATTTTGACAGACTCACAAGCTGCATGTCGCTTATACCTTAGAGGCACACTTCCAAGGTGCGTCACTGATATTTTGGGGTCCATGTTGATGGAGGCACATGGCGTCACTTGGTGCCCAGGGCATGACGGCCTGGGGGGAAACGAGGAGGCAAACTGCGTAGCTCGCGGACTTACTGGCCGAGACGCAGGACTCTCCTCAGGACACCTCACAGGGCATCATGAAGAGCAAAGTGTAACAAGCAGGCAGATATTGGAAAACCAACGCCTTACAAGACGCACGTACGCCCCTCCACATCCGAACTTAAGCAGCCAACAAGCCCGGGATTGGCGCCGCCTCCAAACGAACACATACCCCCACATATCAAAACTACACGCAATTTTTCCACATATATACACAACAGGGGTATGCCCATGGTGTAGTAACCACACAGCCACACTTACACACATAACCTACCAATGTACCGAGCGGCCAGCCAATGCAGTATCTAGGTTGGTGCGCTCACTACAAACACTCACAACGTGGTCTTGGGAGGCACGGCTTTCCGAGCTGGCACTGGGGAGCCAACTGGTGACCCTAGACCAGGCCCGGCGAGCCGCTGTGGCCAGTGGGGCTCTACAAGAGGGCTCCACCCGGGATTAGTCACGTAATTTTAATTCTTCAATAAAGTTTATTCTCTCTCACCTGTGGGTCAGCAGCCGAGTATACCTTAGCCACTATAGACCACCATGGCGGGGCTCGGTTCACTTGTTAACGTGTAAGCTAACCGATTAGGATGCGAGCGAGCGGCGAGTATTGAGAAGATCGTGCCCAGGCATCTGAAAAGATTCAGTAGACCACAAGTAGACACCGCTATGACTGCGCGATGACAACACTAAAGTTGTCGACGTCATCGCTGCTCGCTCATCGTCACTAGGCGCTTGAAGCGTGGCCTATAGGACCTTGCTCAACACGTCAAATTCTGTCGATGCCTTGTGGTCAGGAATGCGCCGATGAGCCTTGGGTACTCTTTGCGTTAAGAATAGGTTAGGGAGTTTTAGAATTGCGCACCGCGAGCTCTTGCGGTGTGGTCACTGCCACTGCGCATGCGTCGTAACGCAAGCCGGCGTTCGCGGACCGCGCGCAAAAAATCCGAAATTGCGTGCGGCGATGGCGGCCCGCAAGCGCTGGTTTCGAGACTACGGGCGGTGATGGCGGCCCGGATGTGGCATGCAAGCCCTGGTTTCGAGGCTACGGTGTCGCTGCGATCGTGCGTTGCGGATCGCAGCAGGGCAAACGCTATTCTAAAACTCATATGGCGCCCGCAACGCCCGCAGCGCTTGCAAACGGTATTCTAAAACTGCCTAATAACTTCTACGTAACAGACGCGATTCATACTTCGCAAAAAAAAAAATAAAAAAAAACTTTTGCACACCAAGCAATCGAATGAACGCCACATCTCGAGTTTGAAATTTGGCATCACTGCGCCTTTAACGCATCGTATATTGCGTGGCAGAAGCGTATATAGAGTCACGCCATGGCGTCAGAACACGTGCATTGAGCGACGAGGGGGTGTTTTGAAATTCCCGCCAACTGCAAAGCGTCGCGAGACATCCAAAGCAGCAGCCGCACAACCATCCACAAAATGAACGCTGCGTACGGTCGCTTGTTGCCCTCTACGTACTCGTGGTGGGCCCTTCGATGGTTCCGACAAAAGTGATAATTGTGGCGTACGGTGAGCCCCTAAACAACTGCGCTTTATATAAGCATGCAGTGATTCTTTGACACAACCAATGCTACGCACACAGTCACTCGTTTCCTTGCGTTATGGTTGAGGCATGCAACGAAAACAAAAGCAGGCTAGCTAATCAGAATGCGATGTGCACGAGGTCCGATAAGACTATCGCGAACTACTCTTGATAACGAAGCTCAGGCGTACCCCGATTTCGAGTAAATCAATCGATTTGTGGGGTTTAACGTCCCAAAACCACCATATGATTATGAGAGACGCCGTAGTGGAGGGCTCCGGAAATTTTGACCACCTGGGGTTCTTTAACGTGCACCCAAATCTGAGCACACGGGCCTACGACATTTCCGCCTCCATCGGAAATGCAGCCGCCGCAGCCGGGATTTGAACCCGCGACATGCGGGTCAGCAGTCGAGTGCCTTAGCCACTAGACCACCGTGGCGGGGCCGAGTAAATCTTATAATGGGTATACGGAAAAAGAAGTAATTGAATGTGAATCGAATATGCGAATCGAAAACAGAAACTATGTAGTGAAGAGAAACCTTGCACTAAGTAATGTGAGGGCTGATTCTTCACTAATTCAGGTTACGGGCGGGATTATCCGGCTTTGCATAAGTATCGGGAAACCTCATTATATTAGTTAACATGCACACGCTGAAGGACCGCGTTTTTCCAAGGACGTCGCACGACCGATATTTCGACGTGACGCTGTCATATATTATCACTGTCTCCGAGAACACACGTTGGTCCTCGAATCGTCCGTCGGTCGAACTTCTGCAATACTTCTGGTGAATTTCGTCTGGCAGACTAATTGCGACACCCATGAAGCACTTTTCTGCGAGCTTCGGCAAAAGCCTCAAGTTTTCGACGCGTGTCTATTTGATCCCTCCTTAGTGTAACTCGTTCGCTTTCTGGACATCTTAGCTTTCAATCTTTCTAAGCGTAGTTTTCGTAACCGAGCCAAAACCTCCCCGTGATTGCGGAATATTTAGCAGACGACGCAGAGCGATCGTTTGTCGTCTGCTCCGAATGCGGCGCCGCCCTTGGAACGGCCTTGCCAAAAATCGACGCGCCAGTTCTGGCAAACACGCCGAGCTAGCCGCTCGAATAAAAGACTAAAAATCAAACCGCGAGTCAGGAATAAACCCTCCGGAAGAGTGACATCGAACCACTTTTGGAGGAACCCGCCCTATTTTGCGCGACGCACGCACGTACGAGGTTGTACGGGACAAAGTTATAGAGCGTGCGGTTACGAAAATACGCTCTCCTGAAACAGAAAGGCGGCCAAGCGCGGCACGCTCCCCTCCGCTCGGCTGTTTTCCGCCCGTCACACAGCGCTCGCGGCTCAATCGATGGCCGCGCACGCACAAACTGCCGCGGTCCGAGGAGTTCTTCCGAGAAGCGCCACTTCTTTTGAACCGACCGGCGCTTTTGTGTTTGTTTTTACTCCCTCCCTACACCCTCTCTCGCGCCTGCGCAGAACGTGCGGCCTTTTCTTTCACTCCCTTTCTCCTTGGCCTTCTGGCAGAGAACACCCCCCCCCCCCTTCGGGAGGGAGTGTTCGCCACACGCGTCACCAATGACGTAAATAGTGACGCGTCGCTAACGTCACATCCTCGCTCACGATTCCGGGAGCGCACGCGCCGTCGTCTGCTATGAATCTGCCACCACCGCCGCAGTGGTGTCGTCTGCTTCGCTCGAAGCCTTTTGGTGTGCGGCGTACATCTGCAAGTTTGTAGAGCGAGCGTCGCCTGCGAAACTTGAGCGCTGGGCCCCTTGCCAGACGCCAAAAAGACTACGACGCTGTCAACATGGCGTTGTTTACACTCACAGACATGTTTCCTTTTTTTTATTATTTGACCCCCATCTCCCTCCCCACACTATAAGCGTATCTGAGGAAAGCCAGGTTGCATTCCGGGGATAACGCAACTTCTCGACGAAGCTGTTATTATCTTTGTACATTTCTTAAGTAGTTGCGAGAGTGCGCGCCGGATTCTAAGAAAGACGCAAGTCTTACTGACGAGTACTTCTTTTTGTGCAGCGTGTTGATCTGAGCAGTTTGTTGGGAGGTCTCTACGCTCTCTCTTTTAAGCCCTTGTGAGGTTACAGAAGAGGTCGTGCCTTGCTTCACCGAGTTGTTTGTGCAGAGAGCTAAAAAAACGCGTCACAGAAAGGTCACGAGACCTGACACGCCATCGCAGCGTGATCAAGACCGCCGAATTTTGCCGAGAGCTTTCGCCACCTCCACGGTCCCTATTTAACCAAAAAAAAAAAAAAAACGAAGTGTTAAGGACAAATGTTCGACGATTCAGAGTACGGCGTACTCGGATGTGGGAGAGCAATGAGCTGGCCCAGCTGTGTGTTTTGAAAAAAAGTGGTTCACGATTTCGGGTGCTGGGTACTGTACTACGGAAGAGCTGGAGGCCGTCCCTTGGGCCTCACACTTGGTCATGGGTGTAACGGAAAATGGTGCTTTAACGAGTGCACAGACACGATTGGTGCTCTTGTGAATGCGCGAACTTGTCGGAGCTTGCGAGCGCTCAGAAATGCGACCCTCAAAGAGACGCAAGTTAGGCGCGCATTTTTACGAGTCGTTTTGCAATGAATGACGATTATTCAGCGCGCATGGGCTTCCCGGTGATCTGCCGTTTCTGATACAGCACTTCGATCCTTTATCCGCGTCACCAGGTATTCTACGTCGTCACTTTTTGTAGCTGTCTGAATATGACCGCACGACCGGCATTCTCGATTAAAGCAACTGAAGTGTTGCGCTGCGTAGCACATGGATGGAGGTATGATTCGTGGCATGAAAGAAGGAATCAGTCAGGAAGGAGCACCGTGATAGAGGGGCGAAATCACAGCATATCCAAGGAGTGCATGATCATGAGTGGGGCGAAGCATTCGTCAGTCCGTCTGCGCTGCCGTCCGTCCGTTCGTTCTTGCTTCCGTCCGTTCTTGTGTCCATCCGTGCAACCGTGCGTCCGTCCGCCCATAGAGTTTCTCAAAACTAACTAGAGTTAGTTCTCAAAACTAACGGCACTCTGGCGCTGCTATCGTTCAGCGACCACGGGAATGATGGGTAGTACACAATTTTGCCTAGTCTTCGTACTTGCGGGTGGCGAATCGTACTTGCGGCTTCGTTTATTGCTGGTTACGGTTTCGTTTTAAAGAAAAGAACAAACCCTTTTAAACTTCGCGACCTGATTTGAAAAGGTAAGTCGAAAAAAGATACGGTGGTGAAGCGCAATCGCTGAACATTTGGTGCTTTTTGTTTTGTGAGAAAAAAAAAAAGTTTTAAGCCACATGAACACACACGGAGCCAAAGGCAGGCCAGAAGTACGAAGATTAGACAAATGTGTGTACTATATACCCATCATTCCCATGCTCGTAGAAGCGCCGTGCGTTGCAGCTTCCTTAGACACTAGCGCCTGAGTTCCCTCTAGTAAGTATTGTAGGAAACTGTATGCGTCCGCCCGCGCGTCCATCCGTCCACCGGTGCGTCCATCCGTCCGTTCGTGCATTCGTCTGTGCGTGCGTCTGTCCGTTCATCTAGTGAACACACTAAGCACCGCAATCTCGCATCTTTTTATCACATATTCATCAAATATAAGTACCGCCATCCAGCGGAGATTCCAAGGACTAAACGAGAGGTGGCAAGGCCAGACTAGGCTTCGTGTCTAGTTCCCATCTTTCACCGCCGCTAGTTCATGGCGCTGCGGCCCAACCCTCGCTAAACCATAACCAAGGAAGTTACGCCCAGCGAGTTCACCATGGCAACCAGACAGTGCTCAAATTGCGTCCTTCTGATGCAAACTTTTTTAGTAGGCATCAAATTCAAGGCAAATTTTATTGCAGATTAAGCCACCGATGCTCGTTCCAGCGAGTTATTTAATCAGACACAACCTTCTTTTTATTCATGATGAACGTGCGTGGGTTCCCTCCTCAACCCAAAAGAGGGCGCGCGTGGTGCTCGTCTATAGTCTAGCCGTGGAGGAAGCTACATACTACTACTACTACTACTACTACTACTACTACTACTACTACTACTACTACTACTACTACTACTACTACATACATTGCGGACGCACGACCCACGGTTTAAAGAGCTTCGCCCCTAAAAAAGATGTGGCAAACGGGCATGCGAGGAAGGGTGTTTTAGCTGCACTTAATAACGTCAAACGGGAGGGGCGAAGCATGTATGCAGTGTGCGCTGGTGTTTCCCACAGCAGAAGTTTTTACATATATAGAAACCATCGTGAGGCTGCAACTAAACAGAACACACAGGAAGAAACAGACGAGGACAGGGGCGAATTTCGATCTTCCTGAGTGTTGGTTATAATTGCACCCTCACGATGGTTTCTAAATATGTCGAAGCACCGACTCACCCAACAATGAACCATTTTGAAATTTTCAACCTTAACTCACCGCCGGTCTATCAACGCACCATTGCTTTGCAGACGTGTGTCAAGACGACTTCACCGTAGATACGCACGTTTGCGTCTCTGGTTTTAGAGTGCAAACTTGCAGGGGCCCTGCAGCACTTTTTGAGCATGGTCAGAAAACGCGCTGCCGATCGGTAGTAGAGGCTCCCGACAACACGCGAGCCAAATATTATAGCGCACCACGCGGTCTGGAATCCGCACTAAATTATCAAAGCCAGCTAAAAACTGTTTTCTCTTCTCTCGACAAATGACGCAAGATGCTCCAAAATCACTCGTAGAAAGCCTATCGATCGGCCATTGGTTGATTTAAACAAGGCGCACTTAGTCATTACAGAGATCGCCACGAGAGGCCGCAACTTGGCCACGCGTGCACGTGCATCACACAGAAGAAGCCGCGCATTCGAAGAAGAAAAAAAAAAGAAGTGCTTAAGGTCATGAGGCACGGGTGACGTATTTTCTTCGCCTCTGTCATCCTTCCCTGCTTAGCTTCCAGCGCTTTCGCCGGGACGAGAGAAGAGAGAGTGCAATTGCAGCATGCGACAAATCTTTGTAACTCCACAGTCGCACTGGACGGTGTTATGACCGTCGTCAGTAGGCGCCGTGCTGTCGCTGAGAAGCATAGCCGGGCAGCGCTCCCATGCCTGGAACCCCAGTTCTCTCGGAACCAGCGTCCAGAGCTGACGGGGGAGCGGCGCTCTTTTAATCCTCAAACAAGTAGCCGACTGCCTATGCCCGCCAGGTATTGTCCCTGCTAGCCGGAGGATGAGACGCCGTCAGCCGTTCCAGAGAGGACAACAAAGGCAGCATCTTCCTTGGAAGAAACCGCGGCCGCCGCCACAAATTGCCCTGCTAATTGAGCGGACAGATCGGTGGACCGTTTGATGTATGCTGTCAGGAGCTTGGGACCCCTCGACCAGCGGCACACACACGACGAGGAAGAGGCCCTCGGGTGCCACCTTGCAGTGCAGTGATCACGGCTTAATATTGGGTGTTCACGTGGGCCGTGCATGCTCGTCCCCCTCACGTGTTGTGTGTGTGTGTGATTGGTGTTCCAATCGGAGAGGAGGAGCCCGACAGGGCTTATAACGACGCCGCAGGGTGCTGGACGTCGCTCTGAACCATGTAATGGTTCAACCACCGCGCTCGTGGTTTGTGAAACTCTCAACCTCTCTATGCTGTAAATAAGTGTAAATAGTGCCATAAACCTGTTTGTTTTTCGTATCCCCATCTTGTGAGCGTTCGTTACCTCAACCCGAAGCTACACCACGCTACCACGAAAGACCGGGTAGACCCCGGTCCGGAACAACTGGTTATCAGCGCCGGGATCCGCAACAACTGGTGGCAACGGTGAGATACGACTCAGCACCGGGATCCACAACAACTGGTGATCAGCGCTGGGATTCGGTGCGACTACTGGTGAACAGCGCCGAGAGCCACGACAACGGATTCTTAAATTTTTTTCGGCGTTGAGCTTGGGAGGCAATAAGCTCTTCTTGTAAGTTTACTCCATGACTACTTGAAAAAGTGTTTCAGGGCCCCTTTAGGCGACTTGGTAAAAGTTCATCGCCGACTCTGACATCGCTACTAAGCCTAACATAATGTTATAAGAAGTACGAACGTTATACTCATAATACCCTATGAAGTGAGAATTGCCCAATTTTCGCGAGGCGTTGAATGCAAATATGTTTCAAGAAGTGCAGTTTAAAATAAATGACCTTACCGCATAGAGATGCGGGTTCGTGTTTCTGGTTTTAGATAAACAACAACAACAACAACAACAACAACAACAACAACAACAACAACAACAACAACAACAACAACAACAACAACAACAACAACAACAACAACAACAACGGCAGGAAGGGGAAAATGCAAGCTTGCGACGAAAAATCCGTGAACAGGGGTTGCACCGAGCCGACATTTTGGCAAGCAAACTTGTCTTCCTCAAGGCTAGAACAGTTCCGTTCTCGGTTTGAGAAAAACAAGTCGGCTTGTCGAAACGCGTCGGCTCGACACAGCCCGTGTTTACATATTTTTCAAGGTTTAAATAAGAAACTCAAGCGCATTGGTACATTTCGTGGGGATTACGACACCGCCGCTATAAGCCGAACAATGTTTAAGGCAGTAAGGACGAACCTTTAACTAATAATATGCACAATATGGATCATTACCGAGCAGTGGGATTAGCCCAATTTTTTGTGAGGTACAACGCATATATAATTTCAAGAAGTGGTGATTCAAATAGATGACTTTACCGTAGACATGCTCGTTTGAGAACTACAGAGCAATAAATTATGCAGACATGTCAAGCTTCGCTTGTCCTGATCTCCCCGTCAGGGCAAGAGCTAATTAATTTCGTGCGTTGCGTTAATCCTTCTGGGCTACTTCGTCGTGGCTTTGGAAACGATTCGTTGCGTCAACCATCCTGTCTGATTGTCGTCTTTTCTCGAGAAAAGAGGCGCTCTACTGGCGAAATCTTCGCTGGATCGTTCCCGAAAGAGCCATGTATCAGCGCGTGCCAAGGTTTCTCGGAGAAGCGACGAGAAATAATAACAACTCTGACTTCCGCGCTGGCTCCCTGCGTGGCACCCATTTCGTGAGTCCCTTTCGACGCGCATCACACGCAATTTTGAAATATTCGCCGGGTCACGCTGGCTGGCGTCCAGCCCTGCCAGGGAACCAAGTTCCAGGGCACGACTTCCTGTTTTCTTTGCGGTAACAAGGAGCGGCCACTCGCGCAGTAAAACGGAGACGAGCGAGAAAGAAAGTGGGCTGTGCCTGTCACGACAATCCCCGGCCATCCCTTCCTTGTGTCAAATGAGAGGCGAAGCCCTTGAGAGCACACAGAAGGCGTGCCGCCAAACGTGTGGGTGCCCTGACAGATCATTGGATCAGGCAAGGGTGCCCTGACAAATCAACGGATCAGGCAAGGGTGCCCTGACATATCATTGGATCAGGCAAGGGTGCCCTGACATATCATTGGATCAATCATTGGATCAGGCAATTCTGGCATTTCGCCTTCAAATACCCCACAAGAAGTTTGATACGTATAGGTCCCGATCAACGCACAACACTGGCCCAACGCCGATTTCCTTTTCACGGCGATACAACCGATCGGTGACTCGAACCGAAGCACCAAGTTTAAATCGATCCTCGGCGAGAGATCAGCGACCCTTCATCCCACGTTCAATATATATAGAGAATGACCGTTTCTTTTTTTAATCGGATAATCCGGGACGATCAGCCTTCGCTCGTGCCAAGGTCGGCGCGCGACAGGGCGCCATGGCGGACACCGTGCCGAGAATGCGGCAAAGCCCGGCGCGAGGCCGGCAAGGACTTCCACGAAACCCGCGAGGAACAACTTTATGTCCTTGCGTGCGCGCGCGCAGTTTCGTAAAAGGGCATAGAGCAAGCGGTCGCTGCAGCGTCGCTCCGATTGCCGCATTCCTGGAAGAGTTTATTTCACTCAGTTTATAGCCGAGCCGACAGTCTCGCACGTCCCTCGTTCACTGTGGCAAAAGAAATGAAAGAGTTACAGCCAGTTTGAAGCCGTCAAAGCCGTCGGATCGTGAAGCTGTGAGAACGCGTGTGTGCGAGACGTGATGAACGTACACCCCACCTCCCCTAATGTCAGTGTATGGGGGCTGGTTCTGTACCCGCTTCTCAACCTCGCTGCCTGTCCCTGACATCTATGTTTAGAAGTCGTTTCGAGTACAATCACCAACATGATGATTATGCGCCAAATGAGTGATCTTACGCTCGGACAGACGGATATATGCTTGAACTGGTCGGTGTCTATGACAACCTCTTTGCAAGCTGCGAAACATAGTTCTGTTTATCTGTCAGACTGAAGGCAATGTCAGGCAAAATGCTCAATGACGCCCATGTCAACGCATAAAGCACAGAGCGGAGAAGCGCACCACCCAGGCCTAAAATGTTAAAACACCAGTTTACCCCACCTCTGCGCCTGTCCCTGACATCTATGTTTAGAAGTCGTTTCGAGTACAATCATCAACATGATGATTATGAGCCAATTGAGTGATCTTACGCTCGGACGGACGGATATATGCTTGAACTGATCGGTGCATACACGACAACCTCTTTGCAAGCTGCGAAAAATAGTTCTGCTTATCTGTCAGACTGAAGGCAATGTCAGACAAAATGCTCAACGTCGCCCATGTCAACGCATAAAGCAGAGAGCGGGATAGCGCACCGCCCAGGCCTAAAATGTTAAAGCCCGCGTTAGAAAAAAAAAAGATCCGGTGCAGTGTGGAATGGGATGGTGCGGTACGACAGCGTCGTTTGTTCTCGGGAACGTCCGTGGACAACACGAGCTTGATATGGAGCCTTGTGGATTGTTCTCCTTCAAGAAACCTTCACAAGATAATCTCTCGCACACGTCAAACGAATGATCGCTGAGTGCTTTGATGTGGGATATAAACTGGTGCTGCAGCAAGTGAAGCGCGGACTTATAGAACACCAAATATGTGAAAGTCACAATATAACGTTACCATTACTTCCTAGGAATTATTTTTACATTACCATAATTTACGAAAAGTAATGAAATTACTTGTACATTATCCAAAAGTAAATCACTCACGCGTTTAATTTAAAACCCCTATAAGTGTTACAAATCTCGGAGATATTTGATGAATCACCGAAGCTGCTGTTTTGTTCTCCCACTCGGGGCTCGGCATTCGGATTAACTAACCTTCGCTACGTTTGTTTCAGTTTTAGTAATTTCGTAGCCATTATGGCAGTCGACATCCTATATTTTAATCACAAGTAATTGTTAAAGTAACGAGTAACTCTGCTGAAATTGCCCGTTCGGATAAATTCGCGGCATCGAATTTTGCTGGGCCGACATTACTCCCCACGTAGAGAAGCAGTATAATTTTAGTTCAACCATTTCATTCCTGTAACTTCGTTACTGCCAAGTCTGACGGCAATTATGGTCGTGGGAGAGAAGTATAAGATGCCCCAAATACGCCTTTCATTATAAGGGCGAAATACTTTATAGGGTCTTGGTTTGTTGTCGTGTCACGTCGTCATGATCCATCACAAACGGCTATACGCCACAACGATTGCGTCAAACTTCCTACTAGCCACCGGTTCATACCATCCAGAGTATTAGTTGGGTTCGTCGTTACTGCCAAATATACAATATATTTGGCTCAGGAGCGGTGTCAGAATCCCCAACGAAATTTTCCAAGGCCCTCAAAGCTTCTCACATTAAACCAGAGACACAAACGCGCATAGATACAGTGAGGTTACCTAGTTGAAAATCCTTTCTTCAAACACATCTGCAAAGTGACGCTCTCTTCACCATCGGTCTAAAAAGAAAAAAAAAATCAGGCGGGTGGCGGGTCAACAACAACAACAACAACGGCGGTACAGAGAATCGAACCCACCACACCTCCTTACATTGAAGATGGCAGCTCTATCACTTCACCACTATATTGGTGTGTTGTGAACAGCAACGACTATGCTCATGTTGCCGTTTCGCTTTGCGTAGCATTTTAGCCCCTCTGTTTCGCTCTCTAATAGAATATTTGTGTTCGGTAACGACGACGCATTGCCTTCGCTTCATATCTCTAGTCCCTATATATATATATATATATATATATATATATATATATATATATATATATATATATATAACACAGGCCGATCAGCTTGCTCTCTGTAGTATACAAGCTATTTACAAAGGTAATTGCTAACAGAGTAAAGAAAACATTAGAATTCAATCAACCAAAGGAACAAGCAGGATTTCGAACAGGCTACTCAACAATTGACCACATTCATACTATCAATCAGGTAATAGAGAAATGTTCAGAGTATAACCAACCACTATACATAGCCTTCATAGATTACGAGAAGGCGTTTGATTCAGTAGAAATATCAGCCGTCATGCAAACACTGCGGAATCAGGGCGTAGATGAAGTATATATAAACATTCTGGAAGAAATCTACAGGGGATCAACTGCTACCATAGTGCTTCATAAAGAAAGCAACAGAATACCAATCAAGAAGGGTGTAAGGCAGGGGGACACAATCTCCCCAATGCTATTTACCGCGTGCTTACAGGAGGTTTTCAGAAGCCTAGAATGGGAACAGTTAGGGATAAGAGTTAATGGAGAATACCTTAGTAACCTGCGCTTCGCCGATGACATTGCATTGCTGAGTAACTCAGGGGACGAATTGCAACTCATGATTACGGAGTTAGACAAGGAGAGCAGAAAGGTGGGTCTTAAAATTAATCTGCAGAAAACGAAAGTAATGTACAACAACCTCGGCAAGGAGCAGCGCTTCGAGATAGGTAATAGTGCACTTGAAGTTGTAAAAGACTATGTCTACTTAGGGCAGGTAATAACCGCAGAGCCTAACCACGAGATTGAAGTAACTAGAAGAATAAGAATGGGGTGGAGTACATTCGGCAAGCACTCTCAAATTATGACAGGCAGATTGCCACTATCCCTCAAGAGGAAGGTATATAACAGCTGTATCTTGCCGGTACTTAGCTACGGAGCAGAAACCTGGAGACTTACAAAGAGGGTTCAGCTTAAATTGAGGACGACGCAGCGAGCAATGGAAAGAAAAATGGTAGGTGTAACCTTAAGAGACAAGAAGAGAGCAGAGTGGATTAGGGGACAAACGGGGGTTAAGGATATCATAGTTGAAATAAAGAAGAGGAAATGGACATGGGCCGGGCATGTAGCGCGTAGACAGGATAACCGCTGGTCATTAAGGGTAACTAACTGGATTCCCAGAGAAGGGAAGCGGGATAGGGGGAGACAGAAGGTTAGGTGGGCAGACGAGATTAAGAAGTTTGCGGGTATAAATTGGCAGCAGCAAGCACAGGACCGGGTTAACTGGCAGAACATGGGAGATGCCTTTGTCCTGCAGTGGACGTAGTCAGGCTGATGATGATATATATATATATATATATATATATATATATATATATATATATATATATATATATATATATATATATATAGAGAGAGAGAGAGAGAGAGAGAGAGAGAGAGAGGCGCAGGAACAGGGAGCGACGGAAGTAAATAGAAGATAGGAAAGATGAAACACAGTCACAGGAGTCCGAAAACGGGGCACCACTTGCGAGAGCTCTTGTCGGCGACAGGAGATGGCGTAGGGCTAATCCAGTCGGCCAGAGCTGCGCTGACATCGTCGTAGGGGACCGGCGGAAGAGGTGGCGTAGGACCAACCCATCCATCAGCCCATCCGTGCGTCTGTTCGTTCTTGCTTCCGTCCGTCCGCGCGACCATCCATGCGTCCATCCATGCTTCCGTCCGTCTGTCCGTGCGTCACTCCATGAGTCCGTTCATCCATCTGCCTGTCTGTCTGTTCGTGCGTCCATTCGTCCACGCGTCTATCCATCTGTCCGTCCGTCTGCTATTCTGTCTGTCCGTCCATCCGTGCGTCCATCTAGTGAACACTCCAAGTACCGCTATCTCCCATCTCGTATCTCCTGTGGCACACGCCCGCTCTAGAGCGGGTATGTGCCACCGGTAGCTACGTGTCACTACATACATACAAGGGTTGGACAGACCCACGCTTTCAGGAGCTTCGCCTCTAAAACAATTGGACACAGTGTGTGCTTAGAAAGAAGTGTTTAACAATTTAGAGTACTTAATACTCTGCTATGGGAGAGCAGAAAACCGTCCCTATACCTAACACTTAATGTGTGTTTAGAAAAAAAAAGTGGTCAACGATTCAGAGTGCTTGGTACTCTACAACGGGACAGCATGAAGCCATCCAGTTGGCCTCACACTTGATAAGGCAGCGTCGAGAAAAATTCCAGGGATAAATCCTCTGGTCCGCGTACATTTAGCAACAAACCCATGTAATGTGTCTAGAGAAAGTATTTAACAATTTAGAATACTTGGTAGCTCTACTATGGACGGCCCAAAGGCAGTCCCAGATGTTTTAAAAGATGCCACCGTCCACGTGGGGGGGGGGGGGGTAGAAAAAGAGGGTAACGATTTAGAGTACAGGGTACTCTACTAGGGGAGAGCTTAAAGCCGTCCCGTGGGGCTCATGCCTTTCTGTGATGGCGGCATGTGCCCTCAGAAAACTGAGGCTACTCATCGGTATCACCGCGATAAACAGTTACTAACTTTGAACATAGCCGAGCTAATTCTTCACATAACATTCCCTACCTGCCCCATGCTAGCATCGGTTGTCTTTGCTCGGGCTGTAAGAATGTTTCTTCCGCAGTTGTCAATTAACAATAATTATGATCATCTGCGAATACACAGTTCTTTCTCGCGTAGTCATGTTATCCTAATCCTGCCCGAAGGCTGTGCATTTGTGATAATCCCAGCAAACCTAATCCTGACAGACGGCTGAATGTTTGCGATTGCGATCGCTATAGACAATATCAAGATTGCAAGCGTTGTACCCCGAAAAACTTCCGGTCACCTCATTTACCAGCTCCTAACGTCGAAACTGAAAGCACGTTTTCAATTTTTTTCAAGGGTAAGAAAAGGCGCTGTTTAGTTTTTCAGATAAAAGGAACGTGCGTAAACTTTAAGGAAATCTTCCTATAATTTTTATGTACCTCAAAGGAACATTTCTTTAAATATATTTTCCCAAATAAGAGAATAAAACTGTAGTAAATCATTGGGCTATTTTCTAAAGCTCTTCTTACCCACCGATACTATTACTGCACATTGGTGAACGAAACGAGATATCATCAAAATACCGTTGCACTCTAAATCGTTACCCCCTTTTTCTAACCCCCCTCCCCCCGTATCATGATATAGCATTGAGTTCTTGTCTACATATATGCCAACACTGTCATGTATATAACAGCAAATGTCTTCACTGTAACGTAGTGATGTTAGTCGTGAAGTATAGATGTGCCGAAGTGTATATACGCTGTTACTGGAATGGTATGAAGCCTTTGTGTTCTGTACATGCTGTAAATAAATTTTTTTTCTAAACAGGCCCTTAAACATAGCAAACACAGACCCTTGATGACTTCAGGTTTACTCCACAGATATGCCTGAATAGCATAGGTGGGCAAGGAGAGCGTTAAAACAAATAGCCCGCTGATTTTTTACGTTTTCCTTCAGTCAATTGGCAAAACATATTCAAATAAATGTTCTTTTGAGCTACCTAAAAACGTGCCTGGGAACCGCAGACATACATACATACATACATACATACATACATACATACATACATACATACATACATACATACATACATACATACATACATACATACATACATACATACATACATACATACATACATACATACATACATACATACATCATCATCATCATCATCAGCCTGACTACGTCCACTGCAGGACAAAGGCCTCTCCCATGTTCCGCCAGTTAACCCGGTCCTGCGCTTGCTGCTGCCAATTTATACCCGCAAACTTCTTAATCTCATCTGCCCACCTAACCTTCTGTCTCCCCCTAACCCGCTTCCCTTCTCTGGGAATCCAGTCAGTTACCCTTAATGACCAGCGGTTATCCTGTCTACGCGCTACATGCCCTGCCCATGTCCATTTCTTCTTCTTGATTTCAGCTATGATATCCTTAACCCCCGTTTGTTCCCTAATCCACTCTGCTCTTTTCTTGTCTCTTAAGGTTACACCTACCATTTTTCTTTCCATTGCTCGCTGCGTCGTCCTCAATTTAAGCTGAACCCTCTTTGTAAGTCTCCAGGTTTCTGCTCCGTAGCTAAGTACCGGCAAGATACAGCTGTTATATACCTTCCTCTTGAGGGATAGTGGCAAACTACCTGTCATAATTTGAGAGTGCTTGCCAAATGTGCTCCACCCCATTCTTATTCTTCTAGTTACTTCAATCTCGTGGTTCGGCTCTGCGGTTATTACCTGCCCTAAGTAGACATAGTCTTTTACAACTTCAAGTGCACTATTACCTATCTCGAAGCGCTGCTCCTTGCCGAGGTTGTTGTACATTACTTTCGTTTTCTGCAGATTAATTTTAAGACCCACCTTTCTGCTCTCCTTGTCTAGCTCCGTAATCATGAGTTGCAATTCGTCCCCCGAGTTACTCAGCAATGCAATGTCATCGGCGAAGCGCAGGTTACTAAGGTATTCTCCATTGACTCTTATCCCTAACTGTTCCCATTCTAGGCTTCTGAAAACCTCCTGTAAGCACGCGGTAAATAGCATTGGGGAAATTGTGTCCCCCTGCCTTACACCCTTCTTGATTGGTATTCTGTTGCTTTCTTTATGAAGCACTATGGTAGCAGTTGATCCCCTGTAGAGTTCTTCCAGAATGTTTATATTGTTGCGGGTTCGCGGCTATGCAGCTATGCGGGCGGTGCGAAGAAGAAGACGACGACGTTTTTGGGCTGTTCGAAATACACAACGGCTGCCATCTTGACTGCTGGAGTACTTTTCTACTCTAAAGTAGTAAATACATTCGCAACATTTTGGTGGTGGCGCTGGGTACGACGCAAGACGGAACTTCGAAGCGGACGTGTTCTCGACTGCCCGACCATGGCAACAGAAACCAATTCTGCCGCTCCTGTTTCAGCCGCGACTCCGGCGCAGCCTGTACAGCCGGTCGTATTGACGCAACCGCGCGACCCTGGCAACTTCTGCGGCACCGACCATGTTGACGTTGACGACTGGATTCCGAAGTTCGAGCGGTTTGCAGCAGTGTACCGGTGGGACCCTACGATGATGCTCGCCAACGTTGGCTTCTATCTCTGCGGAACAGCTGGCGCGTGGTTCGAGGCTCATGAAGCGGACATAACCAGCTGGGATACTTGCAAACAGAAGCTTCGTGACCTGTTTGGTAAGGCCGTCGGACGCCAGCGGGCCGCTTCTAAAGAACTCTCTGGTCGGGCACAAACTACGACCGAATCATATGTCACCTACATCCTTGACGTTCTCGCCCTTTGCCATCGTGCCGACCCCAACATGTCCGAGGAAGACAAAGTAAGCCATTTACTTAAAGGCATTGCAGATGATGCTTTTAACATACTGGTTTCCAAAGACTGTTCCACCATTGATGACATCATCAAAGAGTGCCGCCGATTCGAAGAGCTGAAGAGTCGCCGGGTCGCCAAGAATTTCTTGCGACTTCCGAACACGGCCGCTACGTCATCTTGCGAGGACCTTCAGCCGCCATGCAGTCAACCACATAACAACGAAAGTGTGGTTCGCATCGTTCGTAGAGAAATCGAGGCCGCGTCTCCGTCTTTTCTGACCCGCCCATCTGATGATCGACCAACGATCTCGTTGATCCAACAGGTCGTGAGAGAGGAGCTGGCAAACGTTGGGCTGCAGCCTGTGTGTTCGTTGACGGAACCTCGGGTCAGTACCATAGCGCCTTCTCCTGCACCAGAAAGATTCCGCCGCTATCGTGATCCTGCTCAGTGGAGGACACAGGACGACAAGCCTATATGTTTTCATTGTCATGGTGTAGGACACATCTCCCGCTACTGTCGTTTCCGCACGTATCCACCTCGGTCGTTTCCTGGCTATCGACGTGACGACAACCACCGGCCCCTGCAGTACAGCGCTCGTGACGATGGACCGTACAATGGCACTCCTGCGACACCAGTCCGCCGGTCCAGCCGTTCGCCGTCCCCGCATGACCGTCGCTCCAGGTCACCTCAGCACCGCCGCTATTCGTCGCCCCACCCTAGTGGACGCCCTTCTTCGGAAAACTGAGCAATGCAGCTCCCGGAGGTGACGCTGCATTGGACTCCCGACCTGAAAACCCTCTGCTGACCTTGACTACGGACAAGAACCTGCTTGATGTAGAAGTGGATGGCCTTCCTGTTACTGCCCTTATTGACACCGGCGCACATATTTCAATTCTGAGCTCTGACCTCCGTGCACGATTAAACAAGGTCCTTACGCCGCCAGAGTCCCTATTTGTACGTGTCGCTAGTGGAGCGACCCCGGCTGTGCTCGGAATGTGCACCGCGCGTGTGAGATTCGCCGACCGCCAGACGTCCGTTCTATTCCATGTTCTCGCTCACTGTCCACATGACGTCATCCTTGGACTCGATTTTTTGTCCGACCACTCCGCTGTAATTGACTGCTCAGCCGGCGTCGTGCAACTTGACTTGCCTGCGGCCACCGAAGAGTCGAAGATGGTACAGAACAAGCTTTCGTGCGCTGAGTTTGTTCGCCTCCCACCCCAAGCCCTAACTTGTGTCACAGTTGAACCATATCCCAGTGTTCCGGATGGGGATTACGTGGTCTTTCCCTCTCCCGGTGTTTTATTGGCCCGCAACGTTTCCTCCCCATACACCATATTAACTGTCACAGCGAACAAGACGTGCCTTCCTCTTCTGAACTTCGGACTCAGCCCTCAAATCCTACCACAAGGCATTGTTCTCGCCACTCTTTCACCGTCACACGAGTGCCAGATCTCATCAGTGTCACGTGAACTGGCCACAGTCGCCTCGCCGAACCCGCATAGCACCGACGCAGCCAAATCTACACGGCTCAACAATGTAACTAAGATGATTGCCTCAGACCTCTTGCCGTCTCAGGTCAAAGACCTCACTGATCTTCTCACGAGCTATTCGGACATATTTGACTTTGACGGTAGGCCCATAAGTCAAACATCGCAAGTCAAACATCGCATTAATACCGGTGATGCAGCTCCAATTCACAGGCGTCCCTATCGAGTGTCACCATCAGAACGCCAAGTTATCCAACAGGAGGTGAATAAGATGCTCACAAAAGGCATCATAGAGCCCTCATCGAGTCCGTGGGCGTCCCCTGTAGTCTTAGTTAAAAAGAAGGACAATACCTGGCGTTTCTGCGTGGACTATCGGCATTTAAACAAGGTCACCAAAAGGGATGTCTACCCGCTTCCTCGTATTGATGATGCCCTGGACTGCCTTCATGGCGCAACCTATTTTTCTTCGATAGACTTACGCTCCGGTTACTGGCAGATCGCCGTGGACGACCTCGACCGGGAGAAGACCGCCTTTGTAACGCCTGACGGTCTCTACCAATTCAAGGTAATGCCGTTTGGCTTGTGCAATGCGCCGGCAACGTTCGAGCGGATGATGGACACGCTTTTGCGCAGCTTTAAATGGTCTATCTGCCTGTGTTATCTGGACGACGTGATTGTGTTTGCCCCAACCTTTCAGTCTCACCTCGAGCGCCTTTCCTCTATTCTTTCAGTATTTCGAGAGGCTGGGCTCCAACTTAATTCCTCGAAATGCCATTTTGGGCATCGCCAAGTTACTATTCTAGGGCATCTCGTTGACTCCTCCGGCATCCGCCCCGATCCCGACAAAGTCCGAGCTGTCCTGGATTTTCCTGTACCGACTTGTGTCAAGGACGTTCGAAGTTTTGTGGGCCTATGCTCATATTTCCGACGATTTGTCAGAAACTTCGCAGAGGTCGCACGCCCCCTCACTGATCTTTTGAAGAAAGATGTACCATTTGAGTGGGGTCCTGATCAAGGCACGGCCTTTTCCCAGCTCATAACACTTCTGACCACGCCACCGATTCTCGCCCACTTCGACCCGTCTGCTCCAACCGAGGTCCGCACTGATGCTAGTGGCTACGGTATTGGCGCGGTTTTAGCCCAGCGTCAATCCGGTCACGATCGAGTTCTTGCGTATGCCAGCCGGCTCCTTTCTCCTGCCGAACGCAATTACTCTATTACGGAACGCGAGTGCCTGGCGCTTGTATGGGCAGTTGGTAAATTCCGCCCCTATTTATATGGCCGGCCTTTCACAGTTACCACTGACCATCACGCTCTATGCTGGCTTTCAGCCCTCAAAGATCCAACGGGGCGCCTTGCTCGTTGGGCTCTGCGCCTCCAGGAATTCACATACACAGTGGTTTACAAGTCTGGCCGTTTACACCAAGACGCCGACTGCCTCTCTCGGTACCCCGTTGACGCTCCAGATCTAGTAACCGACGACGCGTCCATCTGTATTTCCTCGCTCTCTGCTTTCGGCAACATGGGATGTGAGCAACGGCGTGACGCGTCCCTACGCGAGCTAATCGACCGCCTGAACACAGGCTGTACAGACAGTTCGCTTCGCATGTTCGTTGTCATAGACGGCATTTTATACCGCCGCAACATGCACCATGTGGGAAACGAACTACTACTCGTAATACCCACTCATTTGCACTCGACCGTACTTCAGCAACTACATGATGTACCAACGGCTGGCCACCTTGGTGTTGCCAGAACGTACGACCGTGTCCGCCGACGCTTTTTCTGGCCCGGCCTCTACCGTTCTGTACAACGTTATGTTAGGTCTTGTGAGTCGTGCCAACGCCGCAAAAGGCCAGCGCTACACCCCGCCGGGCTCCTTCAACCGATCGACGTACCTGCCGAGCCTTTCTATCGTGTCGGCCTCGACCTGCTGGGCCCTTTCCCTCTTTCTACCGACGGTAACAGGTGGGTCGCCGTCGCCATAGATTACTCGACCCGTTTCGCAATTACGAGACCTCTTCCAAGCAGCTGCGCTACAGATGTCGCCGACTTTTTGATTCAAGACGTCATCTTACATCATGGTGCTCCTCGTCAACTGGTCACCGATCGCGGTCGCTACTTTTTATCTAAGGTAATTGACGATCTACTTCGTTCTTGTGCAACCAAGCACAAGCTTACGACGGCCTACCATCCTCAAACAAACGGCCTCACAGAACGTCTGAATCGCACACTCACTGACATGCTCGCCATGTACGTGTCGACGGATCATCGTGACTGGGACATTGCGCTACCCTTTGTCACTTTCGCTTACAATAGCTCACGCCACGACACTGCTGGATATTCTCCCTTTTACCTTTTGTATGGAAGAGACCCGACATTGCCGTTCGACACGCTTGTACCCAACCCTACCGACCTGTCCACAGCATATGCTCGCCGCGCTATTAGCACCGCGGAGAAAGCCCGTCAGATTGCCCACCAGCGCCTTTCGGACTCGCAGCTCCGTCAGAAACGTAGCTATGACAGCCACCATCGGGACGTCCACTTTAGTCCAGGTGACCTCGTTCTTCTGTGGACTCCGTCGCGACATGTTGGTCTGGCTGAAAAGCTTCTACCCAAGTATTCCGGACCTTATCGTGTGCTACGGCAGGTAACTGATGTTACCTATGAAATAGCACCTCTAAACCCTTCGATACCTTCCACATCTTCCGACATCGTCCACGTCGCTCGCCTCAAGCCGTACATCTCGTCCAACACCTGCTAACAAGCGCCGGGTCGGCGCTTTTCGCCGCCGGAGGTCGATGTTGCGGGTTCGCGGCTATGCAGCTATGCGGGCGGTGCGAAGAAGAAGACGACGACGTTTTTGGGCTGTTCGAAATACACAACGGCTGCCATCTTGACTGCTGGAGTACTTTTCTACTCTAAAGTAGTAAATACATTCGCAACAATATATACTTCATCTACGCCCTGATTCCGCAGTGTTTGCATGACGGCTGATATTTCTACTGAATCAAACGCTTTCTCGTAATCTATGAAGGCTATGTATAGGGGTTGGTTATACTCTGAGCATTTCTCTATTACCTGATTGATAGTATGAATGTGGTCAATTGTTGAGTAGCCTGTTCGAAATCCTGCTTGTTCCTTTGGTTGATTGAATTCTAATGTTTTCTTTACTCTATTAGCAATTACCTTTGTAAATAGCTTGTATACTACAGAGAGCAAGCTGATCGGCCTGTAATTCTTCAAGTCCTTGTCATCTCCTTTCTTATGTATTAAGATGATGTTCGCGTTCTTCCAAGACTCTGGTACTCTTCCCGTCAGGAGACACCTCGTAAACAGGGTGGCTAGTTTTTCTAACACAATCTGTCCTCCATCTTTCAGCAGATCTGATGTTACCTGATCCTCACCAGCAGCTTTGCCCCTTTGCATGCTCTCCAAAGCTTTCCTGACTTCTTCTATCATTACTGGTGGGGTGTAATCTGGGTTACTGCTAGTTCTTATAGTATTAAGGCCGTGGTTGTCACGGCTACTGTACAGATCTCTGTAAAACTCCTCTGCTATTTCAACTATCCTATCCATATTGGTAGTTATTTTGCCTTCTTTGTCCCTTAGTGCATACATCCGACTTTTGCCTATCCCAAGTTTCCTCTTCAATGCTTTGACACTTCCTCCGTTTTTCAGAGCGTGCTCAATTCTCTCCATGTTATACCTTCTTACATCGCATACCTTACGTCTATTAATCAACTTCGAAAGCTCTGCCAGTTCTATTTTGTCTGTTGTACTTGACACTTTCATGATTTGACGCTTCTTAATTAGGTTCTTCGTTTCCTGGGAAAGCTTGCCAGTGTCCTGTCTAACTACCCTGCCTCCAACTTCCACTGCACACTCCGTAATGATACTCGTTAGATTATCATTCATTGTATCTATGCTAAGGTTCGTTTCCTCACTAAGAGCCGAGTACCTGTTCTGCAGCGACACTCTGAATTCCTGTACTTTCCCTCTCAGTGCTAGCTGATTGATTGGCTTCTTGCGTATCAGTTTCTGTCGTTCCTTCTTCAAGTCTAGGCGAATTCGAGACCGTACTATTCTATGGTCACTGCATCGTACCTTGCCAATCACTTCCACATCCTGCACGATTCCAGGTTGTGCACTCATTATAAAGTCTATTTCGTTCTTATTTTCGCCATTAGGGCTCCTCCATGTCCACTTGCGGTTTTCTCGTTTTCGGTAGAAGGTATTCAAAATCCGTAAATTATTGCGTTCTGCGAATTCTACTAGTAGCTCTCCTCTGGCGTTTCTAGTACCGATGCCATAATCTCCTACTGCCTGGTCTCCAGCCTGCTTCTTCCCTACCTTTGCATTAAAGTCGCCCATCACTATAGTGTACTGTGTTTTTACCTTACTCATTGCCGATTCCACGTCTTCATAGAAGCTTTCAACTGAAGCGTCATCATGGCTGGATGTAGGCGCGTAAGCCTGTACTACCTTCATCTTGTATCTTTTATTCAGTTTAATTACGATACCTACCACCCTTTCATTAATGCTATAGTATTCCTCTATGTTGCCAGCTATGTTTCTGTGAATTAGGAACCCCACTCCCAGTTCTCTTCTGTCTGCCAAGCCCCTGTAGCAAAGGACGTGCCCATTCTGTAGCACCGTATAGGCCTCATCTGTCCTCCTAACCTCACTGAGCCCTATTATATCCCATTTAACACCCTCTAGCTCCTCGAATAGTACAGCTAGACTTCCCTCACTAGATAAGGTTCTAGCATTAAACGTTGCCAAGTTCAGGTTCCAATGGCGGCCTGTCCGGATCCAGAGATTCTTAGCACCCTCTGCTGCGTTGCAGATCTGACCGCCGCCATGGTCAGTTGCTTCGCAGCTGCTGGGGACTGAGGGCCGTGAGTTATTTGACGTAAGCATGTGGGAGGTAGTGGCCAGATACTGCACCAGGGTGGCCAATCCTTCTCTGGTGAGGGAGTGCGTTCTCGGCGGTGTTTGCCGGTGAGGCCGCACCCCAGGCCTCTTAATGTAGTTCCATCAACACGCGGATTTTTTTTTTTTTAATCCGGTTGGGAACTGCGCGGTACCGGGATTTGAACCACGGACCTCTTTCATGCGAGGCGGATGCTCTAACCACTACGCCATCGCCGCAGCGCCATACATACATACATACATACATACATACATACAGGCAGGCAGACAGAGAAAGATACAGACAGACAGACAGATCTCCTGTCTTTCCGGTTAGTCACGTAGCCACAATTAATCATAAGGTCAACTTCGTGCGATGACGTCATCCTATCATGGCATCATGACGGCACAAGGTTGACGAAATTCGTGACGCAATCACGACGTGATCATGACGTGGTGAAGCACCTTAGGGCGTCAGCTTGTCCGCGTCTGTCTTCACGGTGTGTCACGTAGTCGCGGTTCATTGCGAAAACGGGTATACGTGCCACAGAAAAGGCGTGGATACCACTACTCGTCGTTGGTCAGCCAAAAGGAATGTCGTAACAACAGTCACCCCAATAAATAGCCGACGGCGTTAGTACAAAACTGAAACACTCTTTCCTACATTCCGTATGGAACTGAAACTGGGCTTGTAAAGAAGGAGAAGAAGATGCTGCATGTTTGGCCCCTCTTCAAGTTTTATGTTGGAGCACTGCTGAAACACCCTTCCCTAGATGCACTCTTCCCTCTTCCCGTTCTTTTTTCCCCTTTTAGTCTTTTTGGGAACGAAGCTCCTTAGAACCGCACTTCGCCGTCGTTGTCGAAGCTCCCTGCACCAGGCAAGCGCTCGTTTCATTTTTTTCTTCGTTTTTTTATTGTAGCACCCGATTCATTTCACTTCACTTTTCAGTTTACTAAGCGTAGGGTTAGCCCGCTGATCAAATAACAAACTGACATCCCATATGTTTGCATGTTTCTTAAAATCATCATCATCGTCACTGACCTGGAATCACTGACCTGGAATACATATTGCTGTCGGAGAGTCTCCATGTCGTGTTATTAACGGAAACTTGGTTAAGCACTTGCATTACCAGTGATTGTATTACAGCTCCAGGGTATAGCATGTTCAGATGGGACAGAGATGCACGCGGTGGGGGCGTTGCTATTATTGTAAAGGATTGTTGTTGGGCCATAATGGTGAACAGCGATATGTCCGAGTCAGTGTGGTGTAAAATAACTTTTGAAAACATTACGTACCTCATTGGTGTAGTTTACAGACCACCAGCGACTCCACCAGAATTTTTAGATGAGCTTAATGAATTTCTTTGCACTCATGCCAACAGTACTACTCGACTAATATTGGCTGGTGACTTCAACTTGGGACACATTGATTGGGAGGCTTTGTCTAGTCAACATACTGAGATAATGAGTGCAAATAAGCTATTAGAGATTGCCTTCTTTCACAATTTAAGACAGATTGTTAACGATTACACAAGGGTAACACCCGAATCACGATCATTATTAGATTTGGTCTTTTTGTCCAGCAGGATTGAAGATTATAGCTTGTCAATTCAGTAAGGTATATCTGATCATAAGATGATTTCGGTGAACATACTGCCATTGTCGAGCAAGCCTTCTGATGACTTGGGGTCTAAAGAACGATTGTTGGTCAAAGATTACGAGCGAGCGGAAGATACTTCGATCTTAGATTACTTAGAACAATCATTTAATGAATTTGAAATTGCCTCCCACTCAGAGACAGTCGAGAAATTGTGGGAGCGCTTTAAATGCATCATTGCTACTTGCACGGACATATTTGTACCAAATCGTTATAAAAGAAAGAAACAGCAAAATCCATGGATAACTCGCGATATTGTTCACATGAAACGCAGAATAAAAAGACTACGCAGGTAGCCAAAGAAGTCAACTGAACTATCACAGGCACGCAGTAGACTAAAAACAGCATTATCAGAAGCAAAAAGAAAGTTCTTCAATGAGACGCTGGGAAACTTCCTTAAAAGCTCGCCCCCCAAGTTCTGGCGTTTTTTTGGGAGCAAAGAAATAAAAAATAGACCAGATAAGTATAGAAGATGCTCCTGTGACAGATGCGCAAAGGATAGCAGATGGTTTCAACGAGTTTTTCCATTCAGCCTTTAATATAGATGCACAAAGTTCCGTCGCAGACGAGATAAACTATTCCTGCGCATGCCCCATGGAGCCTCTTTCGTTTCATCAGGAGGGCGTGTTTGAACAACTGTTGAACTTAGATACAAAGAAAGCCTGTGGCCCCGACGGAATACCAACGGTATTTTTAAAGCGATACGCCGAGTGGGTGTCTTTCTATCTGGTAATTATTTTTGAACAATCTTTACGTAGCCATTCCGTTCCACAAGATTGGCGTTGCGCTGCTGTTATACCCGTGTTTAAAAGTGGAAATTGTATGCATCCAAACAACTATCGCCCTGTATCCTTAACCTCTGTATGCTGCAAGATCATGGAGCACGCAATCGCGAAACATATTCATTTTCTGGAAACAAATAAGCTGCTTTGCGCCACTCAGCATGGCTTCAGAAGGGGCCTATCCACGGTGACACAACTTATCGAAACGGTTCACGACTTTGTGCGGGCTTTGGAGTAACACCAACAAACTGATGTAATTTGCGTCGATTTTAAAAAAGCGTTTGACAAGGTTTCACATGGTAAGCTGCTTTATAAGCTGTGTCAAATTGGTATCAGCAATGATGTTTTAAAATGGATTGAAGCTTATCTAACAGGGCGGAGGCAAGTACGCGTGTTAATAATTCTGTGTCAAGCTTTTTGGATGTACTTTCCGGGGTACCACAGGGCTCGGTGCTAGGCCCTTTATTGTTTTTAGTTTATATCAATGATGTAGCCACAGTTGTTCAGCCGCCAGTGGTCTTGAGACTGTTTGCAGATGACTGTTTAATTTAAGCTCCAGTTAACTGTGAAAACGACCAGGAAAAAATTAATCAGTGTCTTGAGGATCTCCATACCTGGTGTGAAAAATGGGATATGGAAATTAACTACGCCAAAACCACTTTTGCGAATATTACCCGAAAGAAAAACGTTCTTGATTTCCAGTATCGTATGGGAAGTGCAATTTTGACAAATGTTTCTAATTTTCGATATCTATAGGCGTTGTGATATCAAATGACCTAAACTGGCGCAGCAAAGTTGAAAATGTGTGTTCTTTTTCGTACAAAAAGCTGTGTTTTCTTCGAGTAAAACTACGAAACGCAACCAAAGACGTCAAACTGATGGCATATAAAACTTTTATTCGGCCTGTTTTGGAGTATGCTGCCGTAGTTTGGAGTCCCCACCAAAAAGGCCTAATAAATGAGCTGGAAAGAATCCAAAGACTTGCAGCCAGGTTCATATGTTCAAGATACAAAAAAACAGACTCAGTTACCGAGATGCTAAAATCATGTAAATTGGAACTGCTTGAAATTAGGCGACAGAGGAATAGAATAAAATTATTATTTCAGATTCTCCAGGGTCAAATAAATATTGATAAATGTATGTACATACGGGGACCTGGTAGAATTAGCAGAAGAATAAACCATAGTGCAGCCATTAGAACATATGTCACCCGCACAAACGTCTTTCGGTATTCGTTTTTCCCCAATGTTATCGAAAACAGGAATGCGCTACCTGCACATATTGCTGAGTGCACGGATGCAAGGGCTTTTGAATATTTGCTTGACAACTATATGTTACCTAAAAATTGTTGGATGATGTGTTGATGTTTTGCTTTCCTTTTGTCATGCCAATGTTGATGATTTTTCTTTTGTTATTGTTGACAGTGGACATTACTTGAGTGTTTTTATATACCAATTATTACTTTTATGTACTCCCTCCCTGTAATGACCCACAAATGTGGGTTAACAGTATGCTCAAATAAATAAATAAATCGTCATCATCATCATCATCATCATCATCATCCCGACTACGCCCACTGCAGGACAAAGGCCTCTTTCATGTTCCTCCAGTCCACTCGGTCCTGTGCTTGCTGCTGCCACTCTATACCAGCCAACTTCCTAACGTCATCTGCCCAACTAACTTTCTGTCTCCCTTTCATCCGCTTGCATTGTCTTGGAATCGAGTCAGCTACCCTTAGTGACCAGCGGTTATCCTGCCTATGCACTACGTGCTCAGTCCATGTCCATTTCCAAAATGAGGTGTTTTCATGTCCCAAAACCACGGTGTACCGTTATGAGAGACGTCGTAGTCGAGGGCTCCTGCGGAAATTTGGACCATCTGGTGTTCCTTAACGTGCATTGCATATCGCAGAGTACACGGGCGCCTACCATTATTGCCTCCGCCGATATGCGACCACCGCAACCGGGCTCGAACCCGCGACCTTTCGGGTTATAGCACCCTAGCACCTTGGCTACTGAACCCCCTAGGTGGACTGTTTGCACGTTTCTTCCTTCTTTCCTGTCTACCACGGTAAAAATCTGGGGCTGTACACGGAACTCGTACGGACAAAGCTGTCGTCATCCCCGCGCCAAACTGGTGAAGTGGTGGACTAACTTATAGTGAAGCGTGCAGGGCCTTCTCGAAGGGGTCAAACTCGCCTGTTGATGTACTGCTCGTTTTTCCCCGGTACGTGTACAGGTTTGCACAGCAGCGTCCCACTCGGTCATCGTATGGCCCGATTCTTTTTTTTTCTTGTTACTTCTAACGACCACTCGCGCCACTGTTATCGAAGGCTCTTTTCCACCGTCAACGTTATGCTTATCAAAGGCAAAGATACCTGGTCGAACCAATTGAGAAGCTAGGTTTAAAAATAAACGTGGAACTAAATTTATCCTTCGGAGGGATTACATTAGGTTATAGCCACAGGGAGGTTTTCTCTGCTGTGTGCGAGTGCATAAGGGCAACAAAGAGATTACCCTGTTAGCCTATCGTTATTATTTACGGCTACGAGACTACCTGAATGCCTGACTTAGCACACTTGATGATCCTGCCGCCCGGTTCTTGGCCGATCCCCCTTTGTGGGCGAGTGCCGGCAAAGCTGAAGGTTCATCATCATCATCACCGTTCGTATTCAGGCGCGGCAATCACGAGTCGGTCTATAGTTGCGAGTCTATAATAGTGTGCCGCATCGTATCAACGCTGGAAACTGCACATATCGCCTCGAGGAAGAGAGGTACATTTCTCGGAATACCGGTCCTTTCGAGACATTGACCTGTTCTTTTTCTAAAGTGCGGAACACTTTTAAGGGGCCCGGCGGTCGCATACGCTGTGACCATATGCCGTCGTCATCACTTGGCGTAACGATGGCCAAACCGCGTTCAGCATAGCCAACTGCATGCAGCGCGTGCTCCGCGCAAAGAGAAGTCTTATTCCTCTTGTTTTCCAACCACTTTGATGGTGATATGATGTGCGAATCATTTTAAATAAAATCACGTGTAAAATGTAAAAAAAAAGAAGACGAAATAAGACAGGAATAAAGAAAGAGAGAGAAAGATAACGAAAGATAAAAAATGGGAAGGAAAAATAGAAATAAATACAAATAAAGAGATAAAAGACAGAGAAGACAGAAAATTACCAAAAAAAGAAAGAGAGCAGGAAAGAAAAAGAAAACAGAAGAGAAACACACAAGGCTTCGTCATTTCAATGGGGTTCAGTTCTTCAAAATTGTTCCCATCAGGTTTATACGGCAGTCTGGAATACAAGCTCAAAAGCATAATACCTGTAGTCTAAATTAATGCATTACCAATTATCGCCATGTCATTCCTTTGTTTTTTTAAAGTCACCTACCGTTTTTAAAATAACATTTGAAAGCCTCAGCGTCTCATTTTTGGCCAATCGCCCAAAATTGGTTCGTGCCATATGTTGCAGAAGAAAGAAAGAAACAAACAAAGGCTGGCAAGCTCCGAACTTGCTTCAAGCTCGGCACCACCACAGCAAAGCAGCCTTACCTATTTTTTCCCCCTTTCTGCCTTTCTTTTTTCGCACATTGTAGCTTCATGAGATAATGGAGAGATCGGTTAAAGAGGCATGTAAGGCTGCGCGTAGCAGGTCGGTCAACTTGAACGCTCACTGCCTCTATTTAACCGGGACTGCGCTAGCGAACGAAGACACAACGCCTCCGTTTGTCTTCTCGAGTGTGCAAACTTGTCTGACGCGTTTTCTCGAAAAAAATAAATAAATAAAGGATGCGTCCACCACGGTGGAACAGCAGTTGTACGGTGCCCGGCAGTTTACTCGAAGGTCGCGTGTTTCGATCCCAGTCGTGGCAGTCGCAATTGTAATACACGCACATCCAATACACATACACGCAAAATGTTGTGCCTTAAAGTGTCCCTAAACTACTCAGACGTCGAAATGCGGTTGTAGTGGGGAAGTTGCGCACGAGTCTACAAATAACAACCCCGCCGCGGTGGTCTATAAGGTACTCGGCTGCTGACCCGCAGGTCGCGGGATCTAATCGAGGCATGCGGCGGCTGCATTTCCGATGGAGGCGGAAATCTTGTAGGCCCGTGTGATCAGATCTGGGTGCACGTTAGAGAACCCCAGCAGGTGGCCGAAATTTCCGGAGCCCTCCACTATACGGCGTCTCTCATAAACATATATGGTGGTTTTGGGACGCTTAAACCCGACACATCGTTCCACAACGAACACGTAGCCGTGATAATTCTTTTTCGCAATGGCGGCGCAATAGCGGAGTTGAACGCATTTCACGATCGAAATGCGGCGATCGCTTCTTTCGTTCTTTCCTTCGCTACCAGGCCTCCACAATAGTCTTCTCTCCTGAGCCTCTTTGCCATCCTCACCAAGCGCCGCAACAACAACACAAAGAGCACGGGAAGCTTCTTGCATGCTGGAATCCTCACTGATTCTTGCTCGACCAATCGCAGAATGACTTCCGCTGCGCGTCACAAGTTCCACTTCGTGGCGTCACAAGGGGGCCTAGAGAGACGGAGGGATTTTTTTTTAATTTGTTGATCACGCGCGGCTCGAAGCGCTACCCCGTGCGGCAACGTTGATCGTCACGGAATTCTGCACACAATGGGCGTGTTTAGTTGCATTGTTAAAAATGAGTGGATGTTGATTAGAGGTCTTTTAGGAGTAAGTCTGTTTCGATATTGTTATGACCGTCGTCAGTAGGCGCCATGCTGTCGCTGAGAAGCGTAGCCGGGCAGCGCTCCCACGCCTGGAGCCCCAGTTCTCTCGGAACCAGCGTCCAGAGCTGGTGCACAACAGCGACTAGCAGCAGTCGCCCGAACATTCCCGACTGGCGACCAAAAAGCGACTGATGTTCACACCGGCAGATGCTGCATGCAAGCGATCGGAAGTCGCAGTACCGTAGAGTCCCGTCCGGATCTCGTTATCAGCGAGAACTCTGGAGATCAGCGCCGATCAGCTGATCGTCGCCAGCTGAGTGAGCGGAACGAACCGAGCGCGCCGCGTTTGTTGTTTCCGTCCGTTCTCGCACAGCGTTCCCAACAGCGTCTAGTTCGATTCAAGTGGAGAACAAGACATTGTCACGGTGCAGGTGCGCTGTGCCATGGTGTCAGCGCTGGCATCACAGACGCCTCCAAAAAAAAAAAAATATTGCCCGCAGCTTCCCTCGGGGGAACACTGAGGAGGATGCGGAGCATATAATTGGTTAATGGGGTGTTAAATTGCGACTTACTTGGGTCGATGGCTAAATTGGTTAACGTGGTTGTGAAATGGGGTGTTAAATTGCGACTTACTTGGGTCGATGGCTAAATTGGTTAACGTGGTTGTAGGAGGGGGTGTTAAATGAGTGAACACGTACACACGTATGCGAAAGGGCGGCGCTGGTCGAAGGGACGTCGATCATTGTGTTTGTGGATTCGTTGGAATTCATTTCACCGCGACCTTGGACGTCGACGCGCCGTACAAACCAATCGACGAGCGGCAACTGAGCGAGCGAGCGCCGACCTTGAGTATATATGCAGCGCGACGGCGCATGCACTGTCAGCTGTTGAATGTTCTCGAAGCGCGACGCCACATGCGCGTCCACTGGAGAATCAGGAGAATTGTAGATGTCGAACGCGGTGTGTAGAGGAGGAAGGGTGCACAGATGGTGGAGGAGTGAAGCGCGCGCGGTGTGTAGAGGAGGAAGGGATGCACAGATGGTGGAAGAGTGGGCGACGGCGCGACGGCGCATGCGCGCGCGTCAGCTGTCGAATGTTCGAGAAGCGGTGCGGACGGCGCGGACGGCGCACTACAAGGCGCGAGTATAAGATGCTTCCGCATCTAAAAAAGCCGGTAGTGGGTGTGAGCGTCCTTTCGATCGCGGGAGTTGGCCGGCCGTGCAAGCCACCGGCCTCCCGAGCTGCGCTGAGACGACGAGGAGTATTTCCGAGAGTCGTACGTATTCAGAAACGGTCCTTGAATTTAAATTGACTTGCCAAAGCATTACAGCACCAACGCGTCTCGAACGCGGTGTTCTAAGTCGTTGCCAAGGCATGAAGCACAAACGCGTTCTAAACGCGCTGCATTGAAGGCAGTGACAAATCAAGTTCAAGACAATAAAATGGTTCCGAACACGGGGAAAAGATAGTGCACAATTTATTTTCTCTTTACTTTGAGGATGTTTACCTCCTTACGAATACCGCCACGTAAATTCGACACTTTGCTCGAGCTGCTCGTCCCGCCATCTCCAAGCCAAGAACTCCGTGCTGGTCATGGTGCCACAGACCCAGAGGAACGCACTCATTTGTATCTGGCGGCAGGAAGTCAGCGCAATGAAAAAACAACAGAACAAAAATTGAGCGTCGCTGATTGGTTCCAGCAGCTTTGCGACTGCAGTCGCGCGACTGAAAAATCGGTCAGGGAGCGACTAGCCAAAGCAGTCGCTTTGCGACCGAACGCGACTGTTTGCGACCAGTCCCAGCGCGACCGCTGCTAGTCGCCGGTGTGCACCAGCCTTCAGGCCCCGATTCGCAACAATATATATAAAAAATAAAAAGGCTACATTATATCAAATGTGCATGGCACGTGCCCTTTTATGCGTGGCAGAGAGATAAGGATAAAGAGGACATGAGGGGGGGGGGGGAGTTAGGTCCTGGAAAAAAAAAAACGTGAAAAAAAATCACGCGCCATCATTCGATGAAAAGGTGAAGTGATAGCCAGGTGACAACCGCGACAATGATAACGCTTCTAAGAAAAAGCACTCTAACGACAATGATAATGTCGGTACGAAGAAAACGAAAGCAGCGATAAGTATAAGCGGATGATCAGCGCACCTGCACGACTCTCAGCGTTGCCTGTCCCACAGTATAATCTGGCGTAATCTGAACCTAAATGAAGTCGGCAGCCTACGTCAGGTGCTTATTATTGATAATTTTTCCACTGATTATTTCCATAAAACTGATATTGAGTGCTGTATCTGTTGGTATACACTAACGATAACAGTGGAGAAAAAAAATGAACATGTTGTGAAATACACCAATATGGCTCGAAAGTTCATGAAAACAGGAAATCGAAGGTGACGAAGAGCAATGCGACGATAAAATTGCACTGTAAAAAAAAAAGGGTACCTGTTATCAGAACGAACTGGAGAAATGACCTGTCTTCATATAAAACGGATTTGCATGCACGTAAGAACGCAGACGCACCTGTGCAGTGCATGCGACTTAGGAAGTGTTCTCGCCAGAATCTGGAGACCTTGTTTGCTTGGTGAGGCTGAGGTAATCTTAATTAACGACGATAGCCTTTCTTGGTATACCTCAACGCAAAAACTTGGATTGTCTGTCTTTCTGTTTGTCCGTCCGTCAAACGATTCAGCCACATGGCGAAAGTTGAAGCCCTTGCTCAACGCCCAGCCATCTTGGTCTCACGACAGCGCTCTTGTTTGCGAATATTGTCGATCAAAAGGCAAGTAATAGACATATGTGAGTCGCAACATCAATACGTGAATGTTATGTGGCGTGTTTCCCTAGTAGAAAATGCATAGATACGTAATTCTAAAGACCCCAACGTTTTTGACGCTATATGTACGAAAAAGCGAATGTTTCTTACGCGTTTTGCTGAGACGATACGGTGCATGTTGCCACGTATACCAGTGGATTTGCGTTCTACGCAAGCTTTAGTTTCCCGACATTACTTCCCGATAGCGTCCTTACATATCTGACGCAGCGCCTCCAGAGGGAAGACTTGTCGTTTTTCGAAGACATTTGCAGCTAAGCTCGCAGATACGCAGCCAATTCTTTAGCTCCCCCAAAATTTCCTCATCCAGGCATTCAACGCACACCACATCGGGTGGTGTCGTGGCGAGCATGCCCACTTATTTTCCGACTGGCCGTTTCGTGGCGCTGGCGTTGCACGTGCCGTCGCGCACCTTATGGGAACGCAGTGCATCCTATCTATATTCTTCGTACAATAACCGTGATTGAATCCGGGATCATATCTTGGAGACCGCGCTCGAACATCACCTATAGCTCGTTCCGTTTTCCATTCTCGAACCACCGTCACGACACTTGACACGGCACTAGGTGCCATGCGCATGGTTGAACTATATACATAGCCTGATAAGGCAAGATCTCCGGACGCGAGACTACAAATAGTGACGACCTTTTTTTATTATATCAACGTCCATCACCTTTTCTTTTAGATAGCCCCCAATACGCACGAGCTATTTCTCTTTCAGCTGCCCTCGAAGGTGATAGGCAACGTACCCCCGTATTCTAGAACGCCCCTTCACTCAACCAACGCTCCTCCTTCACTTGAGAAAGCCGATTGGAGCGCCATCTCTAGGCAGGGCAAGACACTGCATATCAGTGATGATTTGTTGTTATTCTTGAGTAGCGCGGCGTCATTTTCAGCCGAGCAGCGGCGCAGTGCTCAACTCTGTCAAGTGAAGGGGGAAAGTCGAGTAGAGGAGCATTTCTGAATACGGGGGTCAGGTGTTGTGGACACCTCGAATATGCGAACAAAAGAGCACGCAGACAATAGCTAGACACGTGCATGCAGAGAAGGCGATAAGATAACCTCCGCGCAAGGCCAAGGATATGCTTGCGAACGAGCGCGCAGAAGGGCAAGTGTTATGCCTGCAACGACGATAAGATGTGGTGGTTCCCTTTTCGAGTGGCGCGCGCTCTTGGGTCGTCACTGGCCATTGCGCAATCAACCGCCGTGTCCTGCTTTCGAGAGTCACACGAACCGCAAAAAAAAAAAAAACGGGTTTCGACGACGTTGTATAGTGCGGTATGTTTGCGAAGTCGTGATAAGGGGATGTTTCTTTTTTTTTTTTTACGTATGCAAATAGATGCACGTATCGCGGGTTCTATACAGTGGAAGCTGTTATGAGATCACAACAACGGCCAATTTCGGCACCGTCCGCCGCCGCCGCCGGTGTCCGTAACAAATATATATCGCGCGAAATAAGACAAAAATAAAAGAGATACAGAGTAGAACGGGGTATAGCTGAACCCACTCCGTGACAGCCAAGTGTTGTAACCCAGAACCATGCTGGTGCTTGAAAAGACTCTGTAGGGGTGTTATGTCGAGAAAGAGCCTCGTTAACATTTGTAGTAATTCGGCGCGTTAGAAGAGTAAAATAGCGGCCCGTCATCACACAATAACAATTGCGCAACGAAGGGGTTTTTGAATGTTTCCGACCATTACAGAAATGATGATGATGATGATGGCAACGACGACAACGACGATGATGATGATGACGACGACGACGACGACGATGATGGTGATGACGACGACGATGATGATGATAATGATGGTGATGATGGTGATGAGGATGATGATGGTGGTGGTGGTGGTGGTGGCCTAAACGAATGGTTTTCACCCACTCTGGGGGATTGGCTAAGAAACGATTATTTAGACAGTGGATGACATATCACTTTTAAACCTAATGAATTAAAAAAAAGTAAGAAGAAATAAAATTTTCTCAGCCGTAGTTCTTCATCGCCGTTAGCCAGCGCATCAACAAAGTGCGCGTAATGCTTAGCAAACGAGTATAATGGGCCCCTCGCTTCTGCGTAGAATGAGGAACTAGTGGCATTTCTAGATCTGGTTCTATAGAAATGCCGCTTTTCCCGCATTCGCTGTGACTGTGCTGTGGTTTCGGCGTATAAGACTGACGTTTTAATTTTTTTTTTTGGAAAGGAGGGGTGTTGCCACACCGAATCGCAATCTGGAGTCGCATGATCCACAACAATGATTTTCTTATCGCGAAAAAAAAAAGGGGGGGGGGGGTGAGGGTGTAACAAATACGTGCTCTTCCGCGTATCGCGGGGGGTTCGGTTTCCACATCGATTCCAAATCTAAATTGAGTCGATTGATTGATTGATTGATTTGTGGGGTTTAACGTCCCAAAACCACCATATGATTGCGAGAGACGCCGTAGTGGAGGGCTCCGGAAATTTAGACCACCTGGGGTTCTTTAACGTGCACCCAAATCTGAGCACACGGGCCTACAACATTTCCGCCTCCATCGGAAATGCAGCCGCCACAGACGGGATTTGATCCCGCAACCTGCGGGTCAGCAGCCGAGTACCTTAGCCACTAGACCACCGTGGCGGGGCTAAATTGAGTCGAATATTCTTAGCCACTGAATGCCGGAGAGCCGACAATTCCGAGTCACTAATTATAAAAATGATCGATAACTCGGACTCAATTAGTGTACTGTGCCAAGGCCTTTTGCGCTATACTCTGTGATATCGCAATCTGACTAATAGCCCCATGATCTAGTCGCAGAGAAAAACGGCAGTCTTTTCCTGTCATCGCGCGCACATGTATATTTCTACGCAGCTTGTTCTTGTCAGCTCATACATAGAAGCGATGGGAAACGAAACGCGACAGCGATGACTGAGTGAATTCCAAGAGTTTCTCAGATGCGTCCTAAATTCGTACTCACTGCATCCGTAATGCGCTGCTCAAAGGTCGGGACGATTGTTTCAGCAGAGAAACCTATAAATAGATTCAATTTGGAGTTGTTCTGAGCCAGACACCATGATACTATGATGCAGCTCACCGCAGGGAGAGGGGAGGGAGGGGGACATAAATTAAACTACACCTGGTGTTATTGAAATTTACGGACCCACAGGCGTTTTATTTCGCAACTTAGTACTTTGTGTCTGGTTGCCGAAAGAATTTTCGTTTGCAAAAACTGAATCAATATATAGTATTCGAAATTGGCATTCGAAAACATTCGAAGAATATTCGAGTAAATTCGCACTTGGTTTTCATTACGCTAGGCCGCTTCGAAGTGTAAAATTTGATATACGCGCAAGCTTTAGTACACATAAAGAGTTCCCTGAGCTTTAACACCCTAAAACCACCTTGTATGATTATGAGAGACGCCGCAACGGAGGCCTCCGGAAACTGCAGTCACCCGGAGTAGCTAAACCCAACTACACGGGGTTCAAGCGTTTTCACTTCCATACAAAATGCGGCGGCGGAGATTCGATCCCGAGACCTCCAGGTAAATAGTCGAGCACCACAGCGGTGAGCGGTTATGAAGGCGTTCTATAAAGAAAGGATTTCCGTGTCAGTTTGCGTAGAAAACTTCTTCCAATCGTATGCGCACGTGGTAACGAAAGTGGGGATTGGGGGGGGGGGTGCAGAGTTTGGTTAATATCCGTGTTACACAGGCAAAGTAGGCGCGGTTCCGACCAACCACGGTTAACCGTATTGAACCGCGGTTAGGGCCAACCACGGTTCGCCGATGTTACACAGTGCGGAAGCATCCGCGGTTCAGGTGACTAACACCATCAGGCGGAAAACTAACTATAACTGACGCACTAATCAACAGAGCCACTTGATTGCGTATGTATGTTCCGTATACATTGAGCAGCAACCAGGGAAAAATTTCGGCCATATCCACGAAGGTAATGATGATGAGTGGGCGAAGCTCCGGAGGTAAACCTGGTAAACCATGAATCCTCTGTACATTTTGCCCACTCGATTTTATTACATCGCTCCCCCTAGCGTACGTCGCCGCACTAAATAGAACGATTGCCTTCAACCAATGACACGCGCCATATGTGACATCATTCCTATTTTATAAGATCTCGCGTCTTTCATCAACTACAAGTACCCCTTTCTAGTTTATAACATCTTGCATCTTTTCATCATCAGCTACAAGTACCACCATCTAGTAAACACTACAAGAACTAAACGAGAGGTGGCTACATACAGGAGACGGTACCGCCATCTAGTGAACATTGCAAGAACTAAACTAGAGGTGGCTACATACAGGCTACAGGGGACGCACAGCCCACGCCCCAAGGAGCTTCGCCCCTAAAAATGTGATATATGCCCCAAAGTGTATTCGTGTACTCACCGGTACTTCTCGTTCAGATTGTCTATCTCAAGGCCGTTTTACACGACACAAAAAGTGGCAATTTTCAGGCTTCGAATTCTCTCGCAGCGAAAAAAAAAAAAAAAGAGGCAGTTCGCTCCCGCCGCTTCGGTCAGTGGCGAGCTTCCAACGTTTTGCAAATTTTCGCCTTGATCGCAGCGACGGGAGCGATTTTTGGTCGCAACCCGTCGAAATAGGGCTGGCCCGGCCAGGCCGTCGAAGTAGAGTCGACGTGTTCGTTTCGGTAGTGGCCGCTGCTGGGCATTTTAAAATGAATTCAGACTGGAAAGTGTTCTTAAATGACGAAACAAGCGGGTCCTTCGTATACCGTTCACGGTAACTTCATGATATCATGATGCACATATTATTACGTTACATTCGTGCCTGTCACTATATGAGCGGTGGCGAAAACTCGCCGCTCCAGTCGCAGAGCGAAAATCGCGGACCATTCGTGGTCCATGTGAGACGAAACCGCCATCCGTGACAGAGCGACTGGAGCGAATGGAACGATTTTTTTTTTTTTCGCTGCAATCGCGGCATGTGAAACAGCCTTCAGTCGTCCGGGAGGAGGAGGAGGAATAAATGAGGAAAGACAGGGAGGTTAGCCAGTTCTCAGACCGGCTGGCTACCCTGTACTGGGGAAGGGGGTAAGGGGGTAAGGGGCATAAAGGATGAGAGAAAAGAGACGTTGTAAAAAAAAAAAAAAAGAGGAGGTCATCAGACGATCCACGACGCTGTTTACAGTCTGTCTCTAAGACCACTTGGCCGCAGAAAGCGCAACAACGCTCTCAGTGCCTTGCGTGCAGAGGACGGTCTCGGCCAGTGTCCTAATACCCTTTCTCAGTCGTCCGGACTTCCTTCGGCGTCAATAGCTCTGCGTCAGGCGGAAATTTCGGCGTTTAACTCGGCTTACATTGCCGCGTACATCTTTCGCATTGCGTGATGTGCTCCGCAGATCGTGAAAGTGATTTTCCCGCAACCTTATCAGGTTTTTCGTGGTTTGTGCCGTCCATTTCGCCCATTTGTCACGTGTCCTCGCCGACACGCGCTTTCATCGTTGGTTGGCGCCGCCATTTTCACGGTTATCTGCTTAACCGAGGTTGCCAAGCTCGGTTTCTTAAAAGCGCGGTTAGCGGCGTAACCGCGGTATTGTGTGCCGCCTATAACATCAAAAAACCACGGTTAATGTAACCGCGGTTAGTGTATAAGCGTGCTTTAGCCAGCCTGTGTAACAATGGTATAACAGTGCGGAGGGCCCGGCTCAAGAGATAAGGGGGACCCCTCGCCCCGCCCCCTTTCTTACCCACTTTGTCATCTGATCATGCCTGAGACTCGACGCTTTTTCAGGTTTAGCTGCAAATAACACAAGTCATATTTATTCTAAGCATCTCCGAAGTGTTTATCACCCGGGGTATCTGTCTTGCAGAGCACGTGTAGAGATTGTCGTCGTAATAATTAACTATACCAAGAGACGAACACACATGGACAACATTAAGATTTGTTCGGTTCGCTGGATCACACTGAAAGAAGACTAAACTGAGCGAGAAGTTCAGGGGAGAAGAAGGAATGCATACGACGCTCAGGAGTGCACTCCAAGAACCGTGTGTGTTTCATACATTCGACACAACCTATAGCGTTGGTTACCCTTATTTCAAGAAGCACATCTTCCCTCGAGAATCAGGGAGCGCCTTTGCGACAAATGGCGTCCTCCATCTATACTCCAGCTTCACTGATTGGGTAGCGCACGCTTTGGTTCCCTGCGTGCAAGCATTGGTGAAGTTCACAGGTGGGCCTTATTTGTTTACACTATAATGGTAGCATTGATTGGTATGTGGGGTTTAAAATCCCAAAGCCACCATATGATTATGAGAGACGCCGTAGTGGAGGGCTCCGGAAACTTCGACCACCTGAGGTTCTTTAACGTGCACCCAAATCTGAGCACACGGGCCTACAAGAGGCACGTAGCTGCTAAAATCCTTGTCAGGCTTCGCTACGTGTCCACCCGCTGGATCATGTTCGTTCCTTCGGCACGACGCAGGGTCTTAGGCGAGTAAGAGGTGTTTACCGCAAGTTGCAGAACTGTGAGCTGACTTCAAGATTATGCACGTTATGCAACGAATAACCTCTTGGAAGCATGTATGTTGATTAATCGAATAATTTGTTTCTATCAAAGGAATCTAGCAGGAAGGTTAAACTTCTTAGAACAGAAACAACAAAATCGGCCATTTGTTGTGGCCCTTGGGGGGTGGGGCTAAAACCGGAGGGCCTGATTCATTTGAAACCTTTAAGCCCTGGATTATCCGCCCCCATAGGGAGGGGGGTATTCGTACAGAAAAACTCACAGGCTCTCTTATACATAAAGCTTCCTATAAATACACTAGAGGAAACTCTGGTGCTAGTTTATATGAAAGAGGCAACGCACGGCGCTTAAGCGAACGATGGGATCGATGGTACAGTAAAAAGATTTGTCCGAACTTCGCACTTCCGCCTCAGTTTGTGTTCGCGTGTGGAGCTGCTTTGTCACGAAAAAAAAAAAAATCAGCACACGTCCAGCGGTTGCGCTTCCCCACTTTATACATTTAAGCTTACCATTCAAAATCGGCTCACGAAGTTTATAACAGTCCGTTCTTTCATCCGAAACAGAACCGAAACGCAACAACAAATGAAGCCACAAGTGCGATTCAAGACGCGCAAGTACGAAGACTTAGCAATTCCATGTACTATATCATTTCTATGGTCACTGAACGATCGCCGCGCCAGAGTCCCCTCTAGTTAATTCTAGTAAACGGTATGCTCTTAAGCACTTGCTTTGGGCTCGAAAGCGACAGCCTTCATCTACATTTCCGCCCGGTCATTCAATGTATTGATTCTGCCCCACCCTCCTGCGGAAGCTCTCTTCACGTAGCGCTATTCTGTACTGCCTCCATAACAGTGATCGTTGCGAGCTCTCTCCACTTCAGCTGGTTCCGGATTGCCCTTGTAATCAGCCTAAATTGAGCACGCATCGATATAATTCGATGACGTCATATAGCGTCCCACGACGACGTCCACACATCACAAAAACTAACGTTACCTCTGTGATCAACCGAACGTTGACTAAGCGACAGCGTCATGGGATTGGCGCACATTTGCACGTAGCGCCATCTCTGGGCGCCGGCAGTGGCGGACTGTCATAATCGAATGAAATGTAGGCGAAAAAATATAAAAAAAAAAAACGACTCCCGGTTCTACAAAGAAGCGACTTAATTAAACATTGTTAAAATAACAGTATCGCACAACAAAACACATTGCTTACAAAAGTGTTTTTCCAAGAGTTGCTACGCTGGGTAGAAGGACGACCGACCAAGTGATGCTATAAAGAGCTTTGTCCCTGAAAGCAATAAAACCACGTCGCACTCCACGTCACTGCTGTGATTACGTCAGCGCGCCTCTAATAATCCTCTAAACAGCGTTACAATCTAAATCAGGGGTGGTTCCACGAAAAGAACAAGAAAGTGACCAATTTATTTCCGTGTAACCCATGAGAGCAGAACGCGCCATTCTGATTTAGCTTGTAGATTGGGATATTTAGCTTGTGGATATTTAACAATAGGATCTCATGTATATACGATGGGCGCTGATCACTCCTCTTGAGAAGCCACGCACTTCGCAGGGCGATGCTAAAATTTTGCCGAAGTGTTCTAGTAGGTATCCTCTGTATAGATTCCGGATTGATAAGTATCTTATTTCAAAATACCTGATTTTCTCCCACCCGTTTCCCATTCAGTTATGGCAGGACGTTGTTGCTGCCGTCGAGAGATGGCACCACATACAGATGTCCAGAAATCCTGGGAATGGTGACGTCACGAATTTCGGGAATATGTGGCGTCACGATGGCATACTCACGTTATGATTTTGTTTTCGTCACTCGCGCTCATGACGCCACTGACGATCGATATTCGCGCGTGAAGAGGCATTCGTTTCAACGTGCCTGTTACGATACGAAACTTCGGCGGTTTCACGTTAGACGCCATAGTTAATGGGGCCTTGAGACGTTCACCCAGCAATATGCTGTTTTTAGCGAAAACTAGAAGTAGATGGTCTGTTATGTCAATCGAAATATGAAAAAAGTGGTGTGAAAGAACATTTTAATGAAAAAAAGAGGACCTACAATCCACCGGCTGTCACTGAACCCACCGCCAGCGATCGTCATTTAGTTGTGGTACGTGTGACGTTGTGCGACGTCTTGTATACTAATGTTCCAGCTGCTGCCAGTAATTCCATTTCAGTGCCAAGCAGAGAACGCCCAAACATTTCGATATTATGCACAGCTGACGACGGATCAATATGGTTCGCCAGAATTCAGACACTCGCACAGAAAGCTGCTTCTTACGTCACGACTCTTACGTCACGACCAGTGTTGACCGACTCTCAGGTCACTCAGAGTCGTTTATGAATTTAATACATTTCATATCAGGCGCTCGACCTAATGCGCCGACATTTCGCCGGTTTATTTGCGGATGCACAAGGACTGACCCACACAACATAGATTACAATCGAAAATTAGCTGCACGAAAAGGAAGTAAAACAAAAAAAGAAGTCGTATAACAAAAAAAGAGAGAGAGATTTCCTGTACCTAACCGCCACGTCAAACCTCCGATGTACGACACCGGACACCCCGGGAGACACGAATCTCCGGAAAGGTCACCGGGTTCAAATCCGCAGAGCCGCGCCCTTGCGAGCCCCTCGATCAGGGGAGGGCGAAACCCTGCCTTAGGGCGCGGTCAGCGATGAAACGTCGTACGTTATACCTACCACTGCGACCACGTTTTTTTTTTTTTTTCTTTTTCGCCCGAATTCTAAAAACGGCTCAGGTGGATCGAACAACAAAAAAAAAAAAGCAGGGCTTCGCGGCAAAGAAAAGAGAAACGACGATCGAGGGCTTTCCCGATCGACAGGGAGCGAGACTGCCGCGCCAGAAAAAGAATGAAATTAAAGAGCACAAAGAAACGAGAAAAATATGTCGTTGTTCTAGTGAACTAAAACTGTCACCGCGCACTGACTCGATCGCTTCGAAGAAGGCCGCTTTTTCGGCTCGCAGACGAAATGGGTGAAGTGACGTCACGCGCTGGAGGCGCCAATGCCGTGTGTCGCTCCGGGCGACGTTCCCCCTCTGGCGGCGCTTCCCGGAAACACGACGCGAGTGATGGCCGTGGTGGAGAGTGAGTTAGGAGCGTTATACGTGGGGAGGGGTCACCTGCAATGAACGGCTGAGAGTATTTAGAGGAGTAAAGAGGGGGGGGGGGGGGGGAGGCGTTTCGGCGAAATCCGAGACTACAGTTTGACTATAACGCCGATCAAGTGAGGTCGCCAGTTCTTGCGTGACCGCGAAACAGGTCGGAGAAGAAGGAGAAAGAAAAAAAAAAGGAAAACTTGCCCGTTTTAACATCGCTTGACGCGTGAAGTTCGACCCGTTCGATGCATTGCGTCGAGCACGTCGATTGGTTTCGCAGAAGTTTAAATCCAGCAGCCCATGCGACGCTGCTCCCGACCAGACGACTCACGCATTTTTAAGGGAACTGGCCGCGGGGCAGATTAAGTTTTCGATATGACTGGAGTGCTACATCGAAATCGGCACTCTGCGTCGTGTGTGACCCATCTTTTGCGGTGACGAAAGGCACTTAAGCGCGTTTACTTTTCTAGTTATCGGAATGATGAAAGTCTGTGGGGAAGAAAATGTTTAAAGCCATACGTCTACTTTCCTGATCAGTGACCAAGATGCGACCCATATCACTAGAGGTCGATTAGAACCTAAGAAAAAATGTCAGCTCCACCTACAGCTACAGCTGTCCCTCCCAAACACAATATTCGAGACTACAATCTTTCTTAGGAGAATATTTTGGTCTGTGTGTCTGTCTCTCTGTCCGTCCGTAATTGTCTGTCTGTCTGTCTATCTGTCTGTCTGTCCGTCCGTCCGTCCGTCCGTCCGTCCGTCCGTCTGTCTGTCTGTCTGTCTGTCTGTCTGTCTGTCTGTCTGTCTGTCTGTCTGTCTGTCTGTCTGTCTGTCTGTCTGTCACAGGATACAGCCACCTGGCCGAAGTTTGAGCATTTGCAAATCGCCCAGCCATCTTGAACTGGAGGCTGCGTCCGTACTTTTGAACATTGTCGATCAAAAAGCGAATATTACGCATATCTGAGGCGCAACATCAATATGTCAGCATTGGTTGGTGTGTTTATTTACTAGAAAATATGCATGCGTAATTCTAAAGACACTAGTGTTTGTTGCGCTGCACTGAAAATGCAAAACTATGCGCGAAAGAGCACTCTGTTGACGATATGGTGCTGTCACCTGGCGGTGGCTCTGGGTTCTACACAAGCTCATCTTTTCCGACGGCAGTACCAGATGGCGTCCATATACCACGCAGCGGCTCCCGACAGAAGACTACCGTCTTTCGATGACATTCGCAGTGAAGCACGCCGATACGCAGCCAATCTTTTTATAAACGTTCCATCCAAACACTCTCCCACAATTTCGTGAGGACAGGAACTTCCTAAGTCTTGCGCATGTCATCGGTTACATCCTAAAACATGCAAGGTCCTCCCACAGCCATCGCTACCACTCGCACAAAGAGAATTTGCATAAATTCTCCATCCAAGAGGGGTTACTTATTTTCGTGGCCTCAAACACTTCTCGAGTGTTCCAGATACCATCGGTTACAAGCTAAACGAAAAAAACGTCAGTTGCACAAGCTGGTTGTTCAAGAAACGTAGGTTTTCTGTACTGGTAAATGTAAATGCTAATCATATTAACAATTTATGGTTTCAAGTTACTAGCAAAATATTGCTCTTGGATAACAACGATAGAAGAAATCCCGAAGAAATTAATCAAAGCGCTTAAGTTTTCCAACCAAGAGCACTGGTATAAACGCACGCAAGAAACATGTACGTACCAAAGAAATCTCGGCGGTCTGTCAGAAAACTACTAACATCATCACAAACGCGTATGCGTGTTTGAAATGGGGTAAATACTACCGCCACACAGAACTTCAACTAAAAAAACGAAGGCAACCGTTTCAGCTGAACAAATAGCTTACGCGTTACTATAGTCACATCGGTATACCATGCGATACTTTGTAGTTATAAAAGGTGGTGTCGATACTACAACCTTAAATCTTGAAAAACAGTGTCTAATAAAGAGGAATGATACAATACATCAAAACATCTCAAGCGAAAGCTTCTTTGTAAACCAACATTGGGCGTCTGCCTCAATTGTGCAGAAAGCGACTAAAGCACTGCTACTTTACCTATAAAGTCAACAAACCTGAGCGACCGCCTGTAGACTGTGTGTGCTCCCCCGAGTGTGCTCGTGATTGTGCGTAACTTCTGATCTCTCTGCAACCTCTTTTCTCCCCTTCATCCCTTCCCCAGTACAGGGTAGCAAACCGGATGTGTGCCGGTTAACCTCCCTGCCTTTCCTTGCATCTTTATCTCTGTGTGTGTGTTCGAGAGTAGTATGTTTAAGATGTAATAAAGATATACTATACCAGCTCACAGCTTCGCAAAGGGTGTTTAATAAGGTGCAATGATGCAAAATACCTGAAAGACTTGCAAAACAAAGAAAATACATTCGCCCGACGAAGCGAATACAACCAGCTTCGCTCTATTATCGGTGGCCGTGAAGCGGGGCTGGCTGGTCGAACTTTCTGTTGTTGTAACTGATTATATTGATTACAAGGTAAACAATACAAGAGGGGGGGGGGGGGGGGGGTACTTGAAGCCATCCGTTCCTTTCTCTTGTCGACGACCACAGTGACACTAATATAACTGGGGACCTTCGTTACCGTCCAACATGTTCAACCAGCATTTGCACGTGATTAACTTATAACCAAAGAGGAAATATTTGGAAAGTGCACCCTAGACACGCGTCAGTGACACGAAAAATAGTATTAAAAATCAACGATGCGCGAACAGCTCCGCACTGGAGCGTAGCAATCAATTTTACGTGGTTATGTGGTTATAAAATGGAAAAGAAGAGAAAAGTGAGCCCCGTAACTGTCTTTCAGGGGGAGGAAACCTCAACAGTAGCTCACAAGGAATGGGGGTAAGGAGGAATTAAAAGGATAAGATTTAAAAGTATGTATGGAGAAAGAAATAAAGAAAGAGAGAGAGAGATAGAGAGAGAGAGAGAGATTTGATTGATTGATTTGTGGGGTTTAACGTCCCAAAACCACCATATGATTATGAGAGACGCCGTAGTGGAGGGCTCCGGAAATTATGACCACCTGGGGTTCTTTAACTTGCACCCAAATCTGAGTACACGGGCCTACAACATTTCCGCCTCCATCGGAAATGCAGCCGCCGCAGAGAGAGAGAGAGAGAGAGAGAGAGAGAGAGAGAGAGAGAGAGAGAGAGAGAGAGAGGCGCAGGGACAGGGAGCCACTGAAGTAAAGAGAAGATAGGAAAGATGAACAAGGTCGCAGGAGTCCGAGGACGGGGCACCACTGGCGAGAGCGCTTGTCGGCAACAGGGGATGGCGTAGGACCAACTCGGTCGGCCAGAGCTGCAGTGTCGTCGGAGATCGCGAGGGCACAACCGGTCGGCACGGAATCCGGCGAACGAGTTCCCAGCGATGAAGAGCCACACTATTCCGCTATGAAAAAAGTTAAGATTCATCCACAAGAAAATGAAACCAGTAGACGTATTGTTCGTGTGACCCTTCCAAAGGGCAGTGTGCTGTTGTTCGAAGCCAGAGTAGTAATCTTTTATTCCCCTCACCCCTTTCCCCAGCACAGGGTAGCCAGCCGGTCTAAGAAGAAGGCTAACCTCCCTGTCCTTTCACTTAAACTTTCCTCCTCCTCCTCCAGAGTAGTAATAATAAAATGTGGTGTTTTAAGTCCTGAAACCACCACATGACTATGAGATACGACGAAGTGAAGGGCTCCTGAAATTCTGACCGCCTGGCGTCATTTGACGTGCATCGGCATTGCACAGTATACGGGCCCGTACCATTTCGCCTCCATCGAAATAAGACCACCATGGCCGGCATCGAACCCACGACCTTTGGGCCAGCAGCCGAGCACTGTAGCCACTGTTGCACCAACACAGACTGTGGCCAGAGTAGTGTATGTGTGGAAGTTTCCAGGCAATTCAGCCCTTCACATCAAGGCGACACGTGCACTGCGTTCCCTAAGTGTGCCTAAACCATCGAGGACATTCTGTCAGTGTGTACGTACTGCGATAAAAGCTGAAGCAGCGAGCTGTACGTCAATTACGGACTTTCGCTTTGCAGAAAACAAAAGAAACGAAACGGAAGGAATTTCAGGCTTAGCGTGCCGAATACGCGACACGAGAACGAGGCACGCCGTTGTCATGGTTTAACACAGAGAGAAAGAGAGAGAGAGAGAACACAAGGAGAAAGGCAGGGAGGTTAACCAGGGCTGAGCCCCGGTAGGCTACCCTGCACCGAGGAAGAGAAGAGGGGGAAGGAAAGTTATAGAGAAGGAGAAAAAAGGTCACTGACTGGGCCGACGCGTAACAGACACATTATAAAGAAATCAGGCACCTTCGTCAGTGGCAGCTGCAATGCATGGATATTCAGCCAGCATGACAATGATGGGTGCGATAGTACATGAATATGCATAAGCTTCGTTATTATGACTCCACGTGACTTTTTGACAATTAAAACTAATTATTTTTTTATATCTTCAGTAGGCCAATTCACCAATGCTCACCATTTCAAGTCGGCTGACGAAGGTTCATAACAGGCCAATTTTTTATATGAAAAAACAGAACGATAAACAAAGCCACAAGTGCACTTGAAGCTACAAGCTCGTAGACTAAGGTAAACTAATGTGCTAATGATTCCCAAGGAGGTTAGTGATCGCAGTGCTACACTCTTCTCTAGTATTGTAGGGAACTATAGCTCGCAGTTCCTTAACGTGCCCGTAAACCTGAGTACAGAGTCGTTTTTGTCCTTCTGCAATGGAGGAGTGCCAAGCAGACGACGCACTTGAACAGAAGGACGCAGAAGACCGGGGACGAATGACGTCAACCGAAGTGACCCTTATGCGCGCACTGCATGTTATTTCCCAGAATCCCACGATTACAATTCCCTCCAATAAATATTGCATGGATCTAAAGCCTGTAGTAACCTGCCCGTAAACCTACGTATACTGTCGTTTCTGCACTTTCGAGTTGATGCAGAGAAGAGCTGACGACGCATTCGAACAGAAGAAGATCGCCCGCAGATGACAGGGCACGCGTGACGTCAACCGAGGTTGCCTTACTGCGCACACCGCAAAATGTGCTTTCCCGGAACCCGGCGATAGAAGAAGAAAAAATGGGCTTTATGCCCAAAGGTATACATCTAGGTAAAGACCTCGATGGCTGCTTCACGTCCATCTAGTGATTCGAATTGTTCTCGAGTGTTTTCAACTACGCAGCAGGACGGGAACTTGTAAAAGGTGAAGAGTCGCAACGTCTGCCAGCGTTTTTTTTCCCAGAAGAGATGGCAATAGATAGCGTACGCTTCGACCCTACGGGCTTGACTGTCGAAGAGGGCAGTAGCGCGTGTTACGTCATCAGTCACGTGCGCATCTCCTGGCGGCCGTTTCCTGGAACTAGAGGAAAACAACGTGCCGTTCGTTGCGAAATTGTTGTGCACAAAGAAGAAGAAGAGGCAAGTTTGCGTTAGCACCACGGTTCCTACACATGTGGTCAATATTACGCGGTGTAACGTAAGCCTCTGAATTGAAGTCACGTACGCACGCGCGCGCATCTCGTCAACAGAACGAGGCGGTTCTGAGAAGTACTCATCGAGCGTACGAGACTCGATATACGTCACAGCGATGCACCACGCACGATGTGCCACCTGTCCGCTGGTTTCCCAGAACTGGCGGAAGCGTAAAATTAGAATATACCCCCCAGTGAAGAACGAGAGAGTCCGTATTAACGACCCCTCGACGCTCAAGGACGCATTAGAGTTTATAGTGGCATCATAACTCTTTCGACGCAAACACCCTTCACATGCGTGCTGTTTTCATACAGACCGCTAGTCGCAATGAGGAATAGAGCAGACGGCAATTTGAACGAGGACGGCAAACAGAGCAGACGACAGTTTGAACAGTGGAGCAGACGACGTTTGATAAAGTGCAGCATAAGAATGTTCGAACAGTGCAGACGACGACTGTTGGACGATGCTCGTTCGGAGAGTTGACGTCATAGAACCTGTGGCGATGCAAACGATTGCTAATGCCGACAGGACGATGCTGAAACGAGTGCCGGGCGTGTCGTTTTTTATATTGGGGCACTAGTTGCAAGGTCGAAATGGAGCAGACGGTAATTCGAACATTTGAGCCGACGACAGTTTGAACAGCGGGGCAGGTGACAGATGGACGACAATGCACGTTCAAATGTTTGACGTCACACAACGTGTGGCGAACTTACGCATGCACTCGAACTTTGATTAGTGGTTATCAATACCTGCAGGCAGATCGCAAATCGATCGCGAATTGATCGTCACAGATAAGGAAATGAACGCTTCAACTAAACTCTGTATTTATCAAGGACTTTACGAAAGCACTCACGTGGATAGGCAACATTCAGTCCCATTTTTGTGCATGGACGCTTGTAAAAATAGACGAATGTCTATACTACAATGAATGCTTTCATGAGAAAAATAAAGAACGCTTCGATGACATTCCTTGTATTTTTGATGTATCTTTATAAGAAAAGTAAGGCACATTTAGTAGCGTGCTAAAAACGGATAGGGGAAGGCGACCAGTAACTACCCACAATGAATTTTTGGATTTATGACGTTGGAGATGGTGAGCGATGACAGGTGTGCGTCACTTTCCACCTGGTTCCCAAATACAGACATGACGATAGAGATATTGATTGCCCGTGAAAGAAAGAATCACGAGCAGTAATGGCACCCAACAAATACGACGTCTCAAGGGGGCTTCTTTTCACGGCCCATTCGACATGCACAACACGTCACGTACGTCCAGTCAAGTTCTGAGAACAGATCCGGCAGACGACCAGTTTCTCCCACAATAGAAGTTCTGAGCTTTGCGTGTGATGCCTCCCGGCTGGTTACAAAAGCTTACAAGAACAATAGGAATATCGATTTAACCAAGATAATAATAACAAAAACAGATCAGACGTAGGGAGGACACTGCGGCCCTCTATAGAAAAGACCACGACATTGTTATGGGCAGATCGACAGGGAAAAAAGTGTAACGTCTGTGACGCCGAGTCCAATTCCGAGAAGAACAAACCAGCAGACGACAAATTTAGACACCCCTCCCGTCTCACAATGCCAGATGCAACGTGGAGCGTGACGTCACGTTGTTGCAGATGTACACGTGTGCCACCTGTCGGTTGATTCCTGGAATGAAGCAAGAGGACAATGGAGGGAGGCTTATCGATTGAAAGTGGACGTATGAGTGGCGCGCAGGCTTGAGTGAGCACCTATACACGCTTCGATTGGCGAATTTCACACGACTCCCAGCCACCCATCCTTAAAAAAAGGAGGGTCACGTCGGCGAGCTAAGCGTTGCTGCGATTTCTCGGAAGGCCGTATTAGGGCAGGCGATGACGTCAATGATGTCCCACTTTCGAGTCTCAGAACGGCTATAGGACGCAGAGACAGGGTACGTGGCAGACTACGAAATGTCAGTGTGATACTCCCAAGTATACTGTCAATCGGGATAATTGAAGTCGCAACTATAATAACAATAAACATATAATAACAAACAATCATAATCCAGTCATATTCGCAATCCCAACTACAACGTTACGACAATTACTACAACGCGCCAACAATTACATTTCAGTTATAATATCAATTTAAACTATTTTTCAGTTATAACGAACTACAATATTTCAAGTTATAACATCCTAATTATATTCATACTAATAATCCCAACTAAAGAAATAAACAGTCAAGGAGTGGTGTAAAGGTCGTGGATTAATAGGCTGGTCACGATTCACCTATGGCATAACTTGATATTTTTCTAAGATACTGTTTTCATTATTAAGCTTTTGGAGATACCTTGTGGGTTGAAGCTTTCCAATGCCTCGTTTCACATCAGCGCCGACGTTAAAATTTCATTCTGTTGTCACATCGCGGTTGTGATTTTTTCTCTATAGTGAAGTAATCATAAGAGTCCAGCGTTGCAAGAGAAATTATCGCCCAAAAACGGCGCACTTCTCGACTGGATATCAGTACAATGTTAACAATTTGACAGATGTCGCTTTAGCAACTAGAAACAGTCGGGATGTTACAAATCAAAAGGTGTCAGTGCCGCAGCGATGGTTAATTGGTTGCGAGGCTCACCGCTGTGAATTTTCCCCATTGGTGCTCCAAAGCACCCACTGGGTGCTAGCAACGAGTACTCCGGTTGTTTGACGGGACGGCTTTAAGCTCTCCCATAGTAGAGTACCCTGTACTCTAAATCGTTACCCCTTTTTTCTAATCTACTCTAAATCGTTCCCCACTTCAAACACATAACTGCGTGGCGAATGGAAAATCCCTTAATTACGCCTTTCAAACCCACGGGACGTTTCTTTGTTCTCCCATGTGTAGTAGAATACGAAGTACTCTAAATCGTTGAACACTTTGTCTAAAGTACTGTAGATTGTTGAACACTTTTTCTACACACACGGGACGGCTATATGCTCTCCCATAGTAGAGTATATATCAAGTACACTAAATCGTTAACCACTTTTAGGGGCGAAGTTCCTTAAGCCGCGGTTCGTGCGTCTGCGATGTATGCAGTGTAGTAGTAGTCTCACTATAGTAGGTAACCACCTCTCGTTCAGTCCTTGGAATGTGCGCTGAATGGCAGTACTTCTCTATGATGAATTTATGATGAAAAGATGCAAGATGGCGGTATACTTGGAGTGTTCACTCGATGGACAAAAGCAAGAATGAACGGACGGACGGAAGCACAGACGTACTGACGGACGGATCACCCCGCTCATCATCATGCGATTCGTGAATGTGCTGTGATTGTTCTAAACACAATTAGGAGCGTATCATAAGAAGCAACCGCATCTTTTGCTGAATTTTCGTCTATACGGCCTCAGCAACGTTTGTGCTCAAGGGACGGCTTTCAGCTGTCTCATGGTAGAGTACCTAGTATACTCTAAATCGTTAACTAAATTTGCTGCGATAGCGATTATAGATGGTCACTCTCGGCTGTATGTTGCCGCCAGCGTCGGCGTCACCGGCACTCACCGTATATGTATACGTATCTATATATATATGAAAACGCAAGAAAGAAGAATAACCCAGAAAAAGACTCAGTCGTCCACTTATACGCGCACGCGAAAGTGGACGAACGATTCTCTTGGGTTCCCAGCCCCCCCCCCCCCCCGCTTTTTTTTTGTCACTCGTTTTCCCATTTCTGACTCTGTATATGGCCATTCTTGGTCGAGATTATATATTTGGAAGGAAATCATTTTTTTTCTGGTTCACGCGCACAAGCTTCACAACAGTGTGAAAAATTTGCGTTCCATATCACTGTATAACTCGTCTCTTGTGCTGCGTTCCACTTTGTTCTCACTTTCTTCTAATAATACGCGACTTCAATGTTCTCTGGCAGCTTTCTTTGAAATTTCCATGTGAACACTTTCTTTCGAACGTACCCTTGGACGCAAGGGTACGATCGAGTGAGGCACTTTTGCTAATGTCATGCATGTCCACCATAGTTTTTATTATCACCAACTTTTGTCATTTATTCGCACCACACACACCTTTCATGGCATGGTCATGATTTTATTACTTGTATGTTTTTACCCGCCTTACCGCGAGGAATTTTATGGCCCTTATACAGCCGCTAATCACAATCATTGTCCACATTCCTTATCCCATGAACTGGCGCTCTTTGGCCATCAAATGGCCCTTGCGCCAAAAAACACCATATATCATCATCATCACTTTCTTTCGAACAATCAGACCTTACCCCTCCTCCCCGAAAAATCCCGGTTACGTGCCTGGCCATGGCCGAGCAGGTTGCTATAACTGTATAGCGATGATCGACCCCTCACACACCAACGTCTTCACAGACTATAGCGCCGCCATTCGGGCTTACGAAGCATCGCTCGAGAAGCAGCCCACATTTTAGAAACACGCAAATACACATAGCTTGCACTGTATACCTCTCTCGGTTACCTGCCCACATGGGCAAAGACGTCCACCCACAGCAACCAAACCTCGTCGAAATGGCTCGTGATCGATCGCGAGAACTGAGCCGACGCGATGATCAATCAGCCATTGAAAGGGCCGGGCCCAGTTTGATCACCCTTTACTCACCTTCCACGAAATTACCTCCCACTACCGAAACGATAGGAGCCAATACCCTTTACCCCATGCAAAGCTCGAACGCGCGCAAGAAGTATAGCATTTCGCGTGCTACAAACGAGATCGTGTACCCATTACGGGGCCGACTCAGCCGTTACAACTCGGACATAAATCCATAACACCCAGGCTGCACAGATGTGTATACTGTTCACTCGCACGCATGATCTGGCAATGTACCACGTTACCTAAGGGACCCAATGTACCACGTTACCTAAGTGAGTCCGACTGGGAAGAGGCACTCAGGATTCCCAAGCTCCAACACCTACTAAAGGCAGTCCATGGGTGCTTAGGCCCTCCTTGAGAGGGCCTAAGTACTGGCGGAACACCACCGCGTTCCAGCCCCGACTCGGGCGTCGCCTTCAGTAGCGGCTGCTGGGATGTCCCTCGTCGAAACTCTGGTGGCCTAAACTCCTCAAGAACTTTAATAAAGTTCTTGACTCACTCATGCACTGTAGAATCATTGTTTGCATACACCCACCACGCACAAAGTTCAACTTTCTTCTAAGAATAAAGTACCCGAGTACACACAGAGGTGACATACTGCGAAAAAAATTTGGTGTGACTGACTTCGTGCTTTTTAACGATTGTCTTTTTTTGGAATACTTGAACGCAGCAATTTTTGTCTGTCTGTCTGTCTGTCTGTCTGTCTGTCTGTCTGTCTGTCTGTCTGTCTGTCTGTCTGTCTGTCTGTCCGTCCGTCCGTCCGTCCGTCCGTCCGTCTGTCTGTGTCTGTCTGTCTGTCTGTCTGTCTGTCTGTCTGTCTGTCTGTCTGTCTGTCTGTCTGTCTGTCTGTCTGTCTGTCTGTCTGTCTGTCTGTCTGTCTGTCTGTCTGTCTGTCTGTCTGTCTGTCACACGATTCAGCCACCCAGCCAAATTTTAATCACTCGCTGAAAGCACAGCCACCTTGAACTGGTGGCTGCGTTCATATTTGTGAAGATTGTCGATCAAAAAGCAAATATTACGCATGTCTAAGGCGCAACATTCATAAGGAAGTATTATGAGCTGTGTTCCTTTACTATAAGATACACTAATACACGAATTCTAAAGACACCAGTGTTCCGTACGCTGCTCTGAAAATGCAACACTACGCACTAAAAGCCGTCTGCCAACCAAACTGCCAACGATAAGGTGCTGCCACTTATCAGAACAAACCGGTACGAGAACTACGAGAACAGCATCACGGGGGGTTGTGGATGAGACCAGGACTTATGTAGTACGACCGACAGAAGACTATATCGTCTTTCGACGACATTTGCAGACAAGCACGCCACTGTTTTAGGGGCGAAGCTCCTTAAAGCGGCACCCGTTCGTCCCTCGTCGTAGTGCGTAACCAGTCTTACGCTTAGACCTGCAAGGTGGTGCCGGTGGGAGATTTCTCCTGTGCGTTGTTGAACAATAAAAAAATCGCAGCGTGCGCGTCAACTAAAAGCCGAATTCTCCTGTCTCTCATTCCCAATTAGCAGTCATCAGCATGTACATTGAGCACTATCTGATAAGAAAGGGTTGCTAGATTATACTCGCTGGGCGTAACCTCCTTGGTTTTAGAAAGGTTTAGCGAGTGTTGGGCCGCAGTGCCATGAATACAGTGAACTAGTATATCCCATGAACTCAAGTTGGTTAAAGATGGGAAGTAGTCCCGAAGCGCAAGCCGTAAGAAAGTGTGCGTGTGCCAGCTCTCGTTTAGTCCTTGGAATGTCCGCTGGATGGCGGTGCTTCTATATGCGGAATATACGATGAAAAGATGCGAGATGGTGGTACTTGGAGTGTTGAATAGATGGACGAATGGACATACAGACAAATGCATAAATGGACGCATGAACAGACGCAGGGGCGGATGCATGGACAATCGCAGGGACGGACGCACGGATGGACGTGCGGATGGACGAACGGACGGTTACACAGACGGACGCATGGACGGACGGAAGCAAGAACGAATGGACGGACGGAAGCAAGAACGAATGGACGGACGGATGCTTCGCCCCACTCTTTATCATTCACCCCGTGGATATGCTGCCATTTTTTTTTAAGAGCAATGCTTCAGAATCCGCGGAATGAAAAGCATACAAACCAATATTGAAAAAACAGTGACATATAGGAGTGCGCGTAATATAAAAAGGGGTACTATAATATTGATAATGACGTCAACAATATCGTTTCGGTTATTTCGCGTAATGTAAGCCAAGTTCGATACTTTGTGGCAAGACAAAGTGACTAAACACTAGATATGATTTCATCGAGGCAGCAGATCATTGGGTGTAATATCAACGAAGACATGTAATATATAGCGAGTATTACCGACAAGGTCTTATAATGACACGTGCAACAGCTACGAAGTAGCGTAATATAACAGTGCGCGTATTATAAACAGAGTCATTATCATGTTGAGGATTACCAGGGTTGCCGTTGAGTCGATTTAAAAAAAAAGAGCCGGAATTCAAGCTAAAAGTAACCGTTCCGTTTAACTTTATCGCAATATTTGTGTACATAGAAAAAATAAAGTGGTAACATGAGTATAATTTGTACTACTACAAAATAAATACCAGTTTTAGTGAGCAAAAACATAAAAGTATAATACATGTTTCCCTTTTACTTGGTACTCCAGCCACACGTGAGTAAACGGAGTGGTTTTTTTTGTGTATTGATTTGTTTGTTTTATTATTTGTGCACCGCAAGCCCAAGAGCAAACTGGGGAGAGTGGATGGAACTCAAACAATAGGTAACAGAATGTAGTGAGTAAAGAACAACAACGAATACACTTCTAACAGATCATAGTGAGCTTTCGGTTGTGCTAAGTACGATGGATAGTTCATAGTTCTAAACAGAGCACCACCAGAGAATCAATTATCGCGAAACAGGGTAAACTATTAGGCGCCTAACCAGCGCGAGGGCCGCATCTCTGTATACGCTCGCCCGCATCGGATTTCACTCGTGTGTTTAGAAAAAGTGGTTAACGATTTAGAGTACTCGGTACTCTACTATGGGAGAGCTAAAAGCCGTCCCGTGGGATTTCACTCGTACGCGACCGAAATGTGCGGTATGTGAGAAGTTCTAAGAATCTGAGGCGTGTATATGTTTATGTCCTTGATAGACATCATGTGTCCAAGTGTTAGTACCATCCTACGATGAAATAACCTTTTCTTTTTCCTAAACATGAAGTTCGCCTGCACACGCCATTGCGGGGCCCGTCTGTCAGTTCACACTGTTAAGCAGATCCCGGTTAAAGAGTTGGATATAGCCAGGAAACCGATTTTTTCGAGTTCTCTGGATATAACCAGCATTTAACTAGGACCTGATTAAGAGTGTATAATAGTGGACGACCACGGAGTTCGTACAACATCGTGGAATTTCATTTTGTTTTTTTTTTTCGCTCAGGGCACAAGGTGTCCATCCAATACAAAGGTAGCAATAAATTATAACTGCTTGGGTTTGACCTTCGAAAACCACAAAACGATTACGAGCAGACGCCTTAGTGGAGGGCAGCGGAAATTTCGACCATCTGGGGCACTTTAATGTGCACTCGAATCTACGCGCGCGGGACTCGAGCAGTTTCGCCTCCGTCGAGAATGACACCACCGCGGCGGGTATTTAATCTGGCAACCTTCGGACTATACAATCGTGGCGGGTCACCCGATCCGAAGGTGACCCGCCACGATTGTTTCCTGGTGGGTCACCTCAACCATCATTGCCATTACCATCGATCGTGTCACTACATTTACCCGCTAAGAAAAGAAAGGGTACAGAAGTATGGCATCATCGTCATCATAATCATCATCATCATAATCATCATCAGGAAATAGGTGACGTCATGGATTGACATGCTCGCTAGCGAAAGCTCACGCGCCCATTCGACGTACGGCATCAGTGATCCTCTAAACCACGCCGCAGAAGCATGCAGGCAACCGCCATAAAGAGCGCCCGGAGCGCCGCTATATACAATCATTCCCCAAACAGCACCGCCGACCGCCGTTGCTCTGTTCGCGGAACCGGCCGCTTTATATCGTAAATACACTGCACAACTATATAGGCGCTGCCTGCTTCTGCCGAGAGTGGTGCTACCGCTTTGGCGCTTCTGCGAAATCGGTTTATAGACCGAGCGAAAAAAAAAAAAAAAGCGGGCTGCGGCTCTCGTCTCTTTCTTTCTTTCTTTCTTTCTTTCTTTCTTTCTTTCTTTCTTTCTTTCTTTCTTTCTTTCTTTCTTTCTTTCTTTCTTTACTTTATTAGTGCACGTTCACTCACCGGGCACCCGCCCACGTAAGAGGAGCAGCTGACGTTCGGGCGCGCACCTTCAATAACGGCGGCGAACCGGTGTGGTGGTGTGATCTCTTCACGGTCACGTCTAACGGGTTTTTCGTAGCTAATTCGGAAGAAATAAAGAAAAAAAGGAAGACTCGACGGTCCCGCTTCGAAAGCGGGAAACGGTCGCGTACGACGGCACGCAATCTGTCGAGGTGGCAACGTTGCACGGAGCGACCGTGTTCGCACTTTTGTGGAGTGCACGCAAGCGAAGACCTGCTGGAAGGTTCTGCGTAGTTTTTAGTCAGATTGATTTGATTGATTTGTGGGGTTTAAGGTCCCAAAACCGCGATGCGATCACGAGAGACGCCGTAGTGGAGGGCTCCGTAAATTTCGACCACCTGTGGTTCTTCAACTCGCACCCGAATCTGAGCACACGGGCCTACACAACATTTCCGCCTCCATCGGAAATGCAGCCGCCACAGCCGGGATTCGATCCCGCAACCTGCGGGTCAGCAGCCGAGTACCTTGACCACTATACAACCGCGGCGGGGCGTAGTTTTTAATCAGGGGCATAGGCAGAAATACATTTTTCGGGAAGGGAAGCGGTGGCAGGGGGCACCCCTTGAGATGGTTGCTGTGTATGCCAAGGCAGAAGAAAAAAAACAAAAACAAAAACAAAAGGGCCCGGTGTGCCGCCTTCTCGCTACGCCACTGGGTCTAATGATTCCAGGCATTTTTTACCTATACAATTATTACGGAAAATATACGGATGCCAGAATTACTTGTGTAATCTTCCGTAGTATGTCGGGAATCGCCGGAAAATATATGAACCAGGGCGCACAGACCCGAAGCGCATGGACAGACTGATTGATGAACAATTCGCTTCATTTTTAGACTGACTAGCTTGACTAATTTTATTGACACTACTTGTCTTCACTTGACTCGAATGACTTACGGACAGCCTGAACCGTTGATCGTCGCCAAGATCCGTACAAGTCGGCAGACAAGGCAAGAATGGCCAGCCTTTTCACCTCTCCACGCTAATTGTCACATCAATAAAGTTCACTGATTGACTGACAATTTGTTTGTTTGGTTGGCTGATTGATTGATTGACAGTCTAATTGATTGATTGATCGATCGATTGACAACAGGGTGAATGCACGTCCGCGGACATGGTACGAGAGCAGTCATGCACTAAAACACCTGTGAAGAAGAGACAGGCTTGGGGTAATGAACGACATTTCGATCCAGAAATAAAGTCCAGTGAAACCTGGGGGCGTGACTTTTGCAGAACGTACACAAACTTTATAATACCTACTTATATCTGCCTACAGACAGGCCATGGTAAAGCATCAAATTAACTGCTCTTGCTTCTTTTTTTTTTCTTCAAAAACCGAAACGTCGAGTGACACACTTCGCAGTCTTCCAAAAAAATACCGCATAGCACCGGTGCCAGTTATCCGAAAAGCCATCATCAAAATGAAAACGAATATACAAGGATTAGAATGCCTGTGAGCGTCGGCAGGATTTGGCATTGGGGGATGCAAAGCTGTGTTGATATGTACGATGGCTATAGGTGAAGGTGGCGCGGCGCGGAGGAGGAAGGGACCAAGTGGCCCTTTCGAACAACGCCCCCCCCCCCCCCCCCCCGCTGAGGCTTCTCCCCGTCTTGCATTACTGTCGTCGCTCTAGGCTTTTCTGTTCACCAACAACATGTCACACAGTCCCCAATTCATTCGCCAAAAAAACGACCCGAAGGCAGAAACTACTTTATTCTTACCATCTCCCTGTTGTATTGAACCTCTCAGATAAATATTTCCTTCGTTCCTGATCGCCCAAAGAATGTGACGCCGCGTATCTACCCTTGGTTCGACGGGCCCATCGTCGTCGACATCATCATAGGGGACCCTGACTAGGGTGCCCACCCACATGTCTGTTTTTTATATTCTTATGGAAAACGTCTTCTCTCTCTCTTCAATTTTAGAGCACAGCTCTTAGGCGCCCGTTACAGCGTGGAGCGGCATCACACTCATTTCTGTAGGTGATAGACGTGCAGGTGTGTAGGTGATAGAGCGGTCTTTCGCGGCCTTTATTAAAATACTTTTTGGGTCACCGCTACAAGCGCAACTGCTGGGTACCCGCTACACCATCAATCGTCATAGTTATTGTGTATTGGCGAGGAATTCACTATGCCAACCTTCGTCAATGTTCGGGGAAAAGTGGTACCTGCTACGCAACTGCAAAAAGTTTTGCGCATTTTTTCTTATGCTGTGACTGACGACGATGAAGAATTCTGTCTGAAACTTTAGCAATGGGTTGGAGCATTCAGCCACTGACTCCTCATGTGATTCGCATTGTTTTAACGCCTGGTTGTTCCTTGGCTGTTCCTAAAACGCTTTATTACTCGTACTATATAACGCGATTCCTTTCCCGACATCAAGCCTGCCTATAGGATCATTTTGCTATACGCAGTTTCAAGCACCGGCCTCCACTGTTTGTGGCGGGCCCGTATGGCAGAATTTCACGGTGATTCAGATGCACGACCCGCGAGAATGCACTTTCGAGAGTGCATGGCGAACTTTGTGGAACTTAACGAAAACACAGGAGTCTGTTCCTGAGTGGTTGTCGAAGGTGGAACCCCCTGACAGTTCTCAAGGAATTTTAAAACTAGTGTCTATTCAGTACGACTGCCACCACTTGTTTATGCGACCTTTACGGAATTGTTCATCTGCATAGTGTCTGAAAACAGGCAATAAAGCAAAAAAAAAAAAGCCGGCGTGGCTCAGAGGTAAAACGCTGGGCTGGCACGCAGGGGGACTCGGGTTCAAATCCCATCGCGTCTTTGGTGTTTTTATTTTTTTTTTATCTCACGCGTTACTGATCACGGACATCTACGGCGCCCGCGACCCTTGCTGTGATCTCGTAACAGCTTTCGCTGTAAAACGATCTGACGATGCTGGAGTACTTTGAGGAATCCAAACGGAGGGGATACTTCGAGTAATCTCGAAATAGAAGCTCGACTGACTCTTCCTTTATTTTTATTTTTTTTGGGGGGGGGGACCTTTACGAGGTATACGCGTGTACACTAACGTCTTATTATTTTTCTTACTACACTTTTCTTAGTACACTTTTCTAAGTATTTTTTTTGTTGATCACTTGAACTTTTTAGCTGCGCGCAAGCTACGGCGAACCGGATTCAAAGAGACAGGCGTGGAAGCTCGAAGCGTTGCGCAGCTAACTCTGGTTCCGAAAAAAAAAAAAAAAACGCTCCGAACAACGTCGTTCTGAGTTGCGAGAACCACTCGGTTAAAAAACGAGACTCGGTACATACACAGTCGGATAAGTATATACATGTATACCGGGAACACGATACCGCATTCGCTTCTCCACTACACGGTGGCGTGCCGAGCGCTGTGTTTGAGTGACCGCACGTAGAAAGTGTTACGTGTTAAACGGGTTGAGGGATTCCCCCGGAGCAACTCACTGAGAGAGGCAAGCGCACTCTATGCTATCTTTCCTGTTCTTTTTTTATTTTCTATTGCTTCGAAAAGTTAAAACATATTCCGTTCTGAAGAAAGCCGAGGCAAAGTGAACTCAGGTGGTAGAGCGTATGAATCGGATAGTATACGGTCCCTACGGATACGGTAAACGTGAGACGCCGGGTACAAGTGACGCCATCTAGCCGGACCAAGATGAACCAGGCAAGCAGATCATCGTTATTGCATGCAGTAACTTCAACTTTCTTACAAAGATAAGGAAAATTCGGAGCTCCGTCCACGGATCAGTGACACGCCTGCCTTTGACATGTGAAAGAGAGTCACGCTAGCTGAATTACACTCAAAGAGATATCACTTTTTCTACTTTTCCACCGCTCTTGTACCCGATACGCATATCATTAGTCAAAGGTTCTACTTACTATATAAAACCTTTCGTTTGGCTGATCAGCAACGTCGGAATCCCCGACAAAATTTACAAGGACGTTTCAATTTCCGACCAGCGACATAAGCGGGAATCCGTAGACTTAACACTTTGAAACACTCGAGAAGCACTGAACGTCACGAATTTAGTCAGCACTATTGGATAGAACTATTATGCGTATAGTTTGTGGGAGACACGAATATTACTGTGGGCAGACCAAGGAGGATTAAAGAAAAATTGTTGGAGTGGAAGCTCCCGCAGTGCCTTGCCAGCAGAAGTGAAGCCACCTTTTGCCACTGCCAAGATGGCGGAAACATGCTCTTTTCTGATAGTGGCCACTTAAAGATCAAGTGGCTTTGATATTTTATGTAAATGCTACGTTAGTTCTATATTAAAGGACATTTGTTCCCTACGAAATAACACGCAGAAACGAGTATGGTTTACTGAATCTTCAAAGAACTTAGCCTCCAATTAGAGGCTCACTAAGGAAAACTAGTAACTGTAAGACACACTTGGAGCACTATGTGACCCGAAAAAGTTCCCTCATTAAACTAGTTGGGCGTGCGAGGGAAACGCTTCGTTTTTAATCGCTGAACGGTGATACCTTATCATGCCCTAGTAAAATGGCCGCCACAACCGCCATCTTGCCAGAGGAACGGCTTCACATCTGCGCAATCATTTCCACTCCAGCAATTTTCTTAATCCTCCTTGGGGCGGATTTAACACGCCTTTCTCAGGTTGTTACCGGCAATAAGAGCTATTGCTCTCAGTCGAGGTCATTGGCTGCCTATATAACCTCGTAAAATCTTGCACCATAGAGTTTCTCACAAAAATACCTAGGGGAAAAAATCTGGTGCCAACGTCGATGCTAATATCTTAAGGGGCGCCGTTAAACGCTGGAAATGACGGTATATGTGTCTGCGTCTGCGAAGCTTGTGTTGGCTGGTGTTGAGCGAGGCTGCGTAAGTACAGCTTCTCTAAAACAAAACGTTCATAAGCGAATCTCATCCATGCGTATTATATTCTACAATAAAACTTCCCTCACATTGACGGCACAACCAAACGATGAAAGAAAGAAACAGACGACATAAAGTGGCAGAGGCCGTTGGTTACTTCTCACACTTCGTTTTAAAATTGCACAACGACACGGAAGATTATGTTAAATAAAACTCATTTCTAAGCAACGACGAAAAATAAATAGCTTATTGCGTGCTCTTTTTGTAAGAAATCAGCCATTTTAATGTGAAGCCAGACGCCTCTTCGAGGTGTAAAAATCCAAGTAAAGTTCGAAGCTCACGTATCCCGGCATTCCCTTGCACCCAGCAGCTCACTAGCGCCAGATTTCCCTCTCGGTAATTGTGTGAGAAACTCTTAAGTCCTGGACGTACACATTGTATGACACTGCACGCAACTTATCGGGCGATCAGGGGGCTCGCGTAATTCTATCCTTTTTCAAAGAGCCGGCTCTGCGTAAACGAAAGAACAGACGGCAAAAGACGGGCACAACAAGAAAAAGAACCGCACAATATATACAAATAGACGCGGACGGCGATTGCAAAGGGCTTTCCCTAGCTGCCTCTCCTATTACCTTTTTTTTTTTTCAATGTCGGTCACGCCTGCTTGCAACCGACTCCCATGCAGACGACACGTGCGCTAATAACGGCCGCCAAACAATATGGCGGAAGTGGCTCAATATATACGGCGTAACACGAGGAAGAGACAGCGCGCGGGAACGGAGACGAATGTATACACGCGTCCCAGCGAAACATTTATCTCTCGCGAGCTGTTACAACCGCCTACTCGGGTATTGAATTGCGCTCCCCGCGCGAAACCGTCCAGGAAAGAAACCACGCCGCGTACAATGTTAACGCTACGCGAGCAGACGACGTCCCGTTCTTACCTTTAGTCACGTCTGTGAGCAAGGAGAGAACGAGAAGGAAAGAAGGGTGCGTCGTTACTTTGGGATCTCGTTATTCGACAGTCTGTACTGCGGGAGTTGCAGACGTCACGAGAAACGTTGTAAGATCGTCTGCTTCGCCAGACGAAACTTAAAACAAAGAAATAAATGATGGCGTTGATAGAAGAGACAGTGATATACGAATAAAATTACGACAAAAAAAGAAACAACAGGACGTGCGCTGTTGTACCGTCTACTTTTAGTCCTTCGTTTTCGTTCTAGCACTGCTGTTTCAAGTCGCTGTGAACGCAAACGAACTAGCAGTCCTATCTGTTATTCTATTCAAAAACCCTCTTGCCTATAAGCCCGGTAAAAGACATACTTGCTATTTTTGTTTTCTTTTGCTGCTCAGACGACTGCGATGTTGATCAACTTAAGCAGCTCGCTTTATTTTGAAATGCACCAGGGATCGACCAGCCTGTGACGAAGCAACAATGTCATGCACTAACGTCGTCGAGTGACGTGGTGATGACGTCACAATTTTGACAATCTATGACGTCGTGATGACGTCATCGGATCATGGTGGTTTGTGTATCGCTCATGTTGTCGCCGACGCAGCCAACGAACGCTTTTCGTGTTTGATGATGCGTAATAAAGTACAGACATACCACGTACGCGCGCGACACGTGCATTAGGCCACGACTGCTTTTCTGAATGTTGTATAGGCCTCCATGTGCAAACGAGGCACAAGTTGTGCGTATAATTCGCCTTCTGATTCAGGCGTGCATTCGTGCATTCAAACATGACAGCGTTAGAGCTCGTTTTTCCGAAACTCCGGCGTCGGCGGCATTGGTTGTGAGCGAAAAAATGACCATCTTAATTGTGCACGACGGAGAAACAAGATGCAAATGAAATAAATAAACATTGGGGGACCCTCAAGCTTCGCCTTTAAGAGTTGAACGCAATAGCGACATTATAGTGCATACTTTTTTTTCTCACAACCTTTATTTTGCTACCTATGGTTTGTAAGGGCTAGGGTAAGAACAGTTACTGTTTGCCGTTAATCACGGCAAATGCAGTGACAGTTGCCACCCTTGCCGTTACTATTAGAACATACGAACAGGATAGTAACAAAGTATGTGGCAATCATTAACGACCCCAAAGTTTGTAAGTACTACTACCTTATTTTCAAGTGTGTATACAGTCACACCAAGTACAGCACCTATCGAGCACAAGTTAGAGCGCCAAAACTTTTCCCGTAAAACCAGAGTCCTTCAATTTTAAAAGCATTGAAGGACTCTGGTAAAACGCACAAGTGCACACCCTTAAAGAGGGGAAGTGCGATTGATTCGCTTCGGCCAGGTCACAGCACGACACACCTATCGTAAGTTTGAGACGCGTTCAGTGGTCACGCAGCGGTCACTTGCCGCTGACTCATCGAAACTACGCTCGTACGATGCAACTACAACCATGACTCACCTAATGTGCACCTCCTTACAACTTAAACGACTCCTAAAATACACTCATACGATTCATCATACTCACCTCCTCGTCCGTGTCGATACTACGCGAGTTGTTACACTACGTAGTGTTGATACTACGCGAGACGATATCGAAGCGAGGCCTCAAGGCTAAGTCTTTGGCTCGTTTCCATAGAAATACCTAAAAAACAAAAACAAAAAAAAACACGACGCAGTCAGCGTCGTCTGTTGGCTGGTCGGTATACGCAGCAGGATGTATTGAAAACAACCTGCTATTGTATTGAAAACAGCCTCGCAATAACAATTCTCCGGGTTTAATGTCCCAAAAACACCGTATAATAACGAGAGACGCCGTATAGTGGAGGGCTCCGGAAATTTCGGCCAACTGGGGTTCTTTCACGTGCATCCAAGTCTAAGCACACGTGAATCGTGCGTTTTCGCCTCCATAGATAATGCGACCGCCACGTCCGGGATGCGATCCCGCAACTTGTTGAAAACAACCTCACTAATAGAGAGTTTTAGTACTGCGGAATGGTGCTACGTACGCATCACGCAAGCGCCTTGCGTTACGTGGCGTCGTTTGCCACTAATCGGCTTTTAGTACGCCGTAGTACCCGCGTACGTAACCAGCGTGAAGCGTGTTGCGCCATCTGGTAGATCAAAATAGAAGCACGTGTTGTTGACAGCCAATGTGAGCCAATCCAAGTGTTATAGCCAGATTATGGCCATATTTTAAGCCACAGAGCCGCTTGGTGCTTGCCTTCGATGCCGCCATTTTGCAAAACGAAGTCTCGCGCTGTCGCGAACTTGTTCGAGAGCGGCGCGATCAGCTCATACGTACGCACGCACGCATCTCATGCGTGCGTACGTAGCGGCTGCGTACGTAATGCGATACGTGCGCGTTGCGGTCTGCGCATGCGCACTACGCTGAACGTGGCGTCCTTACGTACGGAACGCCGCCACGTACGTAGCGTACGCAGTACTAAAACTCTCTAATGTCTAACGTCTGAAAGGACGCAATGACGCATGATGTAGCTAGTGCCTAACTACTACAAACTTCTAAATAAAGATTGTTCACATTAAAAGTTCCCGGTGATCGCTTTGCAAGTGGGTGAGATATTTCGGACAATGCCGAAGTTTCACCCTTTTCAGTTTCTTTGTTTTTTTTTCTTAAATTGCACACAATAACGCGCTCGTTTTTTTTGGCGCATGACGTCATCGCTACTGGCCGTATAGGCACGTGAAGTCACCAGAACTGAAAGTGTATAGCCTGACGTCACGCTTGTAAATATTAGCAGCTGCACCACGCGAAAATTGGCTTTAATACCCGAATAAAATATCTAATCAGCATTTGAATGGCTTCACACTTGCTCAAATAAAGAAGTTCGCACGAATAACGGGGCAACAGAAAGCACTGGACCGTGTTGATTGGCGGAAAATGGGAGAGGTCATTTCCCTGTTGTGGGCGTAGTCAGGCTGATCATGATGACCGTGATGATGACCCTAGCTCAGAGCCACATGTGCGTAAGGCTCAATCAATCAATCAATGAAACTTTATTTTCATGAATAGATATATGCAATTACAGGGATTATTTGGACCGATAGCCTAAAGTGGCTCGAGGACGGTCCAATACAATGTGCAACATAAAAAAGTGTACAGGTCAGCTCTGAGGTAACATCAAAAAAAAAAAAACAATCATATGACACAGATAACACAGTAATACATTTTTTCTTGCAAATATGCATACTTATTAGCTTGCAGCTAGTTTCTATACATAGGCACTTATTAAAAAAATACAATGAAAATCGAATCAAACACACACATGCTTACATGTCTTGACTCCACAGAAAAAATGATTTACATGCCATGCTGAAATTACGTGCCGTTTTAATCTCTAGGGGGACCGTGTTCCATATTTTTGTTCCATTAAACTGTATCAGTCTTGCTCCGTAAACATTAAAACATTTGTTTAATGCTGATTTGTTTGAGAAATCTAGTGTCAGTGCCCCTTTAAGACTCGTGTAAAAATGGGACTTCTCCGCAGTGCACAGACCTTGAGAATCCTCGGCGGCAGCCCGGCAGTTTAAGAAATCTCGAAGGAAAGCACATAGAAACATTCTTCGACAGTTCGTATTACACGGTCGTTCCCCGCCTCCTCTCGGAAGTCTTATCGAAAGCAACGACTCACCACTGTCGGGAGATTGCATTATCGCGGAGCAACGCCTTTTTGAAATTCGTACTATTCATCCGCGTGTTTCGATTGACGCGTTGGCATTAGAAAAAATCCGTGAAAAAAACTGAGCCGGATATCGCCGTGGTGGTGACCTTCCAAGACGAAGTCGTTGGCCGGGGATCGACTCGAAATCTTTCAGGAAAGTTCAACTTTGGAAAGGATTTCTTCTGAATGTACACAGTCAGCCGAATCTTTAGCTATCGTATACATCAGTGGCCGTTTTTTTTCTGTTTATCTACGACTGAATTAAGTTTCAAAAAAAGCTGTGGCGAAGTGTATACGCCCACAAAGCACATGTACACGAAGCATTTTTTGTAACTTCGTTTCTGCTTATGGCACGGAAAGAAAAAAAAAAAGACCGCAGCGCACAATAGCTAAAATTTTGGCTGAGTGTACACACGACCGGAGTTAGCACGAGCATGTGCAAATTAAAAAAAAATAGATTTTAACAATTCAGTTAGAGAAAGAGAGAAAGAGAGATAGGTTTATTTACCAGAAAGGCAGAGTGGTCGGCCTGAGCGATAGCTTGCTCTAGCCTGCTACTCAACACTGGGGAAGGGGAAATGGGAGATAAAAGGATAATGGATGACGATGGTGAGATACAGAGGTGAGTATATAGAATTCTTTCTAGCTGAGGAAAATGTTACAGCCGCGCATATAGTCCACTTGCTTCTAAACAGGTTATAACCGCTCTTATGACCACAGTTGCACTGTTGCTGTCTGGCCTAGGGAATTGAGTTAGAGAATTCAATTAGAGAAAACTGTTTTGAGAGGAGTACTTTTTTAAGCGCGAAACAATTTGGGGCACCGGGTTATCGTGTGCTGTCGTCGTCGATCGTTGTAACGCTTCGTGCGTATACCGAGATCAAGCTCGCGCCAAGCACTTTGTGTTCCCCTTGTTCTTCGAGCGCCATGACGATAATCACTTATCATCATCATCAGAAGCAGCAACAACAACAACAAAAAACCAATGCGCTTGACTAACGTAGACAGAAACTGTATACAAGTAGAAAAAAATAAGAGCAAGCAAGTGCGAAATCGAAAGAGAGAAAAGTAAAAAAAAATATAGAAAAACAATAGAAATAGAAAGAAAGAAAAATGAATCGAGAAACATTGAGGAAATAATAAACTGCAATAACCAGAAAAAGAAGACAGAAACGGAAAAGGAGAAAAAGATAAGATAGGAGGAAAAAAAACAAAAATAAAGAAGGCTGCGCTGTTGTCACTGTAATTTCTATTCAAGATAAAGGTTGCACTGGCTGCTCTGGGTGGATAGCAGCCGTAGTAGTATTAGTATTAGTATTAGTAGTAGTAGTAGTAGTAGTAGTAGTAGTAGTAGTAGTATACAAACGTTATTCTGTACCAAGACCAGACAGGTTGGAACCTCAGTGCCCCGTAGGTAACATCACATTCTGTCCGGCAGCAGGTGGTGCCCGTATTCCAATAGCACGAGTCATCCATTCAGCTCTTTGGAACACTCGTCGCTGATCTTCTAGGGCCGAGCTATGTATTGCAGCGCGTCCCATTCGTCCCACGCGCCATCTGTGTAGTGAGTTCTCTTCTCCATTCACTGCACAATCCCACGTGATGCGAAACAATTAAGTGTCCGCGTGGCCCCAAACCACGGACAGATGTCTCTGAGAGAACCACCATCATCATCAAGCATCCTAACCAGCTAACAAGAGAAATCGCTTATGCATATCATATAAAGATTAGGGGGAGCAAATGCGTTAGTGAACCATCCGTCACACTGCATGAAAAAGAGTTAGGTTATTTAGGCCAATCTTGTTTATTGCAATGAGTGTGATAACGCTACCTCGGTGCGCCTCGTATTCTGCACATGTATTGATGTAGAATGCCAGTACCTACATATACACTTTTCGCCCCGTTTTTTTCCAATAAACAACAGTTGTGAGTCAGCGCTGTCTTTTCTTTCTCTTTTGCTCCGTCCCTATCCCGTATTTTTTCTGGTGTTGCGCTGTAAGTAAGTTCACGATGGATCCTAACCAACTGGCCCAACTAACCGTCTTACTGTCTCTATACATCAGGTAGATCAGGTGGTTGATAACAAAATTCACTTTTTCTGTTTTAGCCGAGGGAAGCTTTTCTTAGACTAACCTCGTCTCGCGTCAGGCGTAACCGGCAGAATCTCCCGAACAGTACCTCCCGAGCTGCATCACAGGTGTGCATACGAACTGCAGTTGAGTGAGGATATTCTAGATGGCGCTGTACCGCTACTCTCCGATCGGCTGCTGCGCGGGCTGTGCCTGAGTGCGCGGTGAACGGATGCCTCTCTCAGTCTCCTGGATCGTCGCCGTACGTGGCGGGTCGTTGTTGGGGCATGGACGAAGCGGAGCTGCGGGTGCAGAGGGCGGTGGCGGCTCGTGCTCGTCGCCAGACGAACAGAAGGACGAGCGGAGACGGAAGTACGAACGGACGCACGGACGAATGCAAGGATGAAAGGACACTCGCACAAACAGCTGCACGGACCGATCGACGGACCAACGGACGGGCGCTTCGCTCCACTCACCATCATTAACTCCGTGGATATTTATGTACGTTATTTCTTGCTTTTTTGTTACCAATATTTATTAGTTGAAATGTCTAAATGATTCATGCAATAAATTCTTGGCCAATACAACTGAATGGGTATGAGCTATGGTAGAAGCATCATGATCACCATCATCACTATCTCCGCACTTCCTCCGGGCATGACACCCCTATAGTTCGAAGCTGCCTTGATACTTTTGTCAATCACTTGGATACCTTATGCTTTCATTACTGGTTGTTTAGAATACTTAAAGTAAAATAAAAATTGTTTAACGAAGACTGATTACGAAGATGGTGTTATAAACATTAGAGTCATGGGTCTTCGTTTTATTTTTTTGTAAAAAGGTTACAGAGCATTTTTTTGCTCACTTTGGCAGAGACAAAATGATTAGCTTGCTTACGGTCAATTTATCGTCATTGAATTGATTCAATGTGGCCGCAGAAAAACACACAACAAAGAGAAAGACAACAATGATAATATCCTGGTGTTCCACGTACCAAAAACAACGATATTGCCAGTTCACTTTTTTTTTTCAAATGAACGTGGCATTGAAGGAACGTGAAACGTACGCCGGCCAGCCGTCACCTTCGTGACAATATGATTACGAAGGATGTCGTACTGGAAGGCTCCGGGAATTTTCGTCAATCTGGTTTTCTTTAAGTGCACTGACATTGCACAGCCGACACGCTACTACTATCTCGCCTCCATCAAAATGCAACCGCCTCGGCCGGGATAGAATTCGTGTTCACAGGTCCTTAGTAAAAGCAGTTTTATCACTATAGTCAAGACTACGACTGAATCCCGTCCGGTCGGGGACAAACATGGTGCAAAACAACAACAAAACAGAAACAAAAATGCGTTATCACTGTTCAGAAGTATTTAACAGCGATGCAATGTCATTACATTAGGGAAACCGTAGTTTACTATCTGAGGCAACATTTTGATTGATTGATTGATTTGTGGGGTTTAACGTTCCAAAACCACCATTTGATTATGAGAGACGCCGTAGTGGAGGGCTCCGGAAATTTTGACCACCTGGGGTTCTTTAACGTGCACCCAAATCTGAGTACACGGGCCTACAACATTTCCGCCTCCATCGGAAATGCAGCCGCCGCAGCTGGGATTTGATCCCGCGACCTGCGGGTCAGCAGCCGAGTACCTTAGCCACTAGACCACCGCGGCGGGACCTGAGGCAACATTTTAAAAACTTACAAAATATAATTAGTTACGCAATTGTTTTTTTTTCAGGAGTAACTTTGCCATCTCAGAATTTCTTTACAACTTTCTACTTGTTTTTTGTAACATACGCGCAAGCACATCATCCATTGCAGTCAAACGAACACTCCTATACTGGTACATTTTCGCATAGCAAATCCCGTGCACGCCGATGGTTATAGTGCGAAAACAAAACGACGACACAGAGACAAGTGTCCTTCTTGTCTCTGTGTCGTCGTTTTGTTTTCGCGCTGTAACTATCATCATGCCATACCAACTAGCCCAAGCTGCCACACTCCCATGCACGCCTTAAGGCTAGCAATGACTCAACACAGCTACCACCCCCCTCCACTTTTTTTTTCAGCCGCTAAATTATCAGCTGCGCTTGCAGTAGACGCTCGAAAATAGGCTCTAACTGGGTGTGTGCGCGTGTGGGATTACTCATCAGCGCGCCAATGGACTCCAGGAAAGTGAACAGGCATTCCTTGAGATGGCGTAGCATCGTTGGCAAAACGCCAGAGACTTGTTTCATTGAAGGCGGAAAAAAAAAAAAAAGTTGGCGCGAGCTTTCAGGTTGACCCGATGGGAGATGTTTATTCGCTTCCTCTTGCCTCAGAAGCCGGACATAAGAGTATGATGCGCGCGGATCGCGACGGTCATACACACTCGGAAAGAATTAGCGGCTCACTGTCATGCAGAGTTGGCAACCATATATTTAACGTTGGGCAGGCAAACTTTTACAGGGAAGCACTAGAAGGGACATAGCAGTGCTAAGCTTACACAACGTTTCATTCGAAGCCTGTTGACACACATTGTATGCCAAGTTATACGACGCAGGTTTGAGCAGACTGAGAGGCATGGAGGTTTGATAGTGTTTATTCGTTCTATCTATCTATCTATCTATCTATCTATCTATCTATCTATCTATCTATCTATCTATCTATCTATCTATCTATCTATCTATCTATCTATCTATCTATCTATCTATCTATCTATCTATCTATCTATCTATCTATCTATCTATCTATCTATCTATCTATCTATCTATCTATCTATCTATCTATCTATCTATCTATCTATCTATCTATCTATCTATCTATCTATCCATTCCTGTTCGTCTGTCTGATGTTGTCCATCTTTCCGCTGTTATCTGCTTGTTTCTTGTTTGATGTTGTCTGTCCGTCTGCTGTTGCGTGTCTGCCCGTCTTTGTCTGCCGTTGTCCATGTGTCAGAACGAACGCACGTATTAACTGTGAGAGAAATAGCCCGTATAATCATCTGGTTTCCAGGAGAAGGACGTAAACGACACACACACACACACACACACACACACACACACACACACACACACACACACACACACACACACACACACACACACACACACACACACACACACACACACACACACACACACACACACACACACACACACACACACACACACGCGCGCGGTCGCGGGGACCAACGCGCAAATACAGGATGCACGGAAGGGCTTCCACTCTTAACCTGTGCTTGCTCGGTTTCCGTCGCTCATAGCGCGATGTCATCGGAGCGCACGCCGGTGCAGGCAAGGCGCGTTTCCCCGGAAAAGCCAAAGCACCGTTGCATACAGCATAGTCCCCCGCATTCACCCCTTACTGCGCTGATCGCAAACCCGTATAAAGAGCTGGCACGCGCCAAACACGCCCGGATGTGTGTGATGCGCTGTGCGCTCCAGGAATTGTAAAAGGCGTCGCGATCCGGGCAGAGCACGCACGAAGTTCGCGCATCGCTCTACACAGGTCGCGCAATGCCTTCGTTCCTTCCTTGTTCGCTGACTCGCCGCTGTGTGCGCACGAACGCGGCGTTGTTATTCATCGCGGCGAAAAAAACGTTTCGGCGAAACGCGTGAACACGAGCGTATACGTGAGCCCATCGTTCGTGGAAGTGAAGCAAGCGCGCTGATGTAAAGAAACTAGAAAGAAAAAAAAAATGAAGCAAGCAAGAAAGACAGTGACGAGGGGGTGGGCAGCCTCCACCACTGAAAGTATGCAGCGGGGCCTAGCTGCTTCGGAGCACAGGACAGAGGGTGTACCGTGTTTCATCGCGGGTAACCACACGCACTTTACTACGTCCGCAGGTCGCGGGTTCGAATCCCGGCTGCATTTCCGATGGAGGCGGAAATGTCGTAGGCCCGTGTCCTCAGATTTGGGTGCACGTTAAAGAACCCCAGGTGGTCAAAATTTCCGGAGCCCTCCACTACGGCGTCTCTCATAATCATATAGTGGTTTTGGGACGTTAAACCCCACAAATCAATCAATCAATCATCACTTTACTACGCGCGTACAGCGCTAATTATCCCGTTAACTATACGCACGTGAGGTTGGCGTCCGCTGGAGCTTCACGGACTTATTGATCTACAGAATCGGTGAAGTGTGGCAACGTTTGAAGTGTGCGTAAGATGTAAACTAAGCGATGTCAACCTTTCGTTTCGCGCAACATCCTCAATTCCCCGAATAACGTCAGCTTCCTGGAATATCCAAAATGAATGGTTCTACTGGAATGGCTTGCAGCTGCTCATGCATCGTTGGTAGAAGTGCGTGACTTTGGGTGATTATCAGAACTGGTTGCTTGGTTGTTCGGCACTCAAGGTTGAGGGGTAAAAAAAAGAGACAAAGACGTGGACACATAAGCGTCCCCAACGAAACATAAAGCCCAAGGAAACAGGATGACACTTGTTAATCACGTTGTTTCCTCACGTATGTCCCATATCCTCACTGAAGGATTGGCGAATGACCAATCATAAGAAATTTTAAATATACATAGCAATTAACAATGAATAAACCGAAAAATTAAACATAGAATTGAAAGTGCAATAATTGTTCACTAATTGTTCCAAATAGGTAAGTGTTACCCTGAATCAGAATAGCAGTATTGAAGAGCAAGTTAACGTTATTGGTTCATTAACCAGTAGGAACTTAAAATCGCGTTGGTTTTGATTCGCAAAAGAACGCACAAAGAACGCACAAGAACATTCGTGCGTCTCGAACCTACAGCCGAAGCACCGAAAATAAGAACGCCTAAACTTTCCGCACTCACGCGCAAATCCGCGCGCAGGTGCGAAATTCTCCGTCTACAGCTGCAAACTTGCACCTTTTTTTTTTCCCAGACCTCCTACACCACATTCATCCGTCCTCTTACCCTACTCCCCCTTGCAAGTTCTGCTCATCTTCCACTGCAGACATAAACACACAGCATGTGGCACTGTCCTAAGTACCCTCTTCTCATTTTCTGAATCAACTAATTTCTAGTGAAGAACTTTGGAACTGATGGCAAGGAACTTCTGTTTTTTTTTTTGCTGTCGATCCCCTGTTATCCCCCCCCTTCACCGCCCATACCACTCACTCCCCTGTAATTCTTCCCCTACCTTTTCCCCCTTCTCCCCCAAGTGTCACCGATGTGGCGTCCTCGCCTGAGAGGCAGTTACAGCGTCACTTAGTCACTTAGCCCCACTTTTCACGATCTTCTATATCAAGAATCTCTCTCCCACCCCCCACCCCTGCAGGAGGCTGCTTTTAGACTCTAGACCAGACATTTCAGGAAGCCATCGTGGAGTGGGCTGAGAGGGTAGAGGAGGAGCACTTCAAGCAGTTCTTCCTCCCTACCATCCTCTGCCTCACTGCCCCTTTCCTTTCAACCAGGGTCGAGTAATGTTGTTCATTCATTCATTCATTCTTTCATTCATTCATTCGTTCATTCATTCATTGATTCATTCATTCCCGAAGGGGGGGGGGTCCCACCGATCTATCACGTGGTGGAGTAAATTCGCTTCACGTATGCAATAAATTCAAAAACTAGGGCATATGACAAATTTATTGGCTGACGTGCTATAAAACTCACTTTCATCGCGCCAACAGCTGGACAGGAATAATGGTGGTTCCTTAAATCGCACCTCGGTTTCGCCAGGTAAAGGAATTGGTGTGTGGAACGTGTTAGACTTTATCAGTGGCTCACGAAACCCGGAGGGGCCCGCGGTACCCATTTTGAAAAACCATGATCCAGGGCATGGGTTCTGAAACTGGGTTTCACGGAACCTCTGGAATTTTAGTTGTCTTCATGCTCAAGAAAAAGTCAGGGATCCGCAACCCTTCGGAAAAGCCGTTGATGTTCCCCAAAGACAGTCAGTTCGAGAACCCCGGATGTAGAGCGAACAAGAATAGCTTGCATTTAATAATACCTTTTTCTCGTGCTTCCTTCTGCAGATGGTGCTTAGGCCTAGGCTTGCGCATGGTTTCTTAGGGGGGGGGGGGTGATAGTTTGTCGCAGCGTTTTCGTCTCTATTAGGCCAGTGCATGGGGAAAATTTTGACCCCCTTCCAACTCAGGTGATTAGGGGGCCCCCCGTGCCTCCCGCTGTGCACACGCCTGTTTGCTTAGCTGTGTAAGCCTTCGTGGGTGTTTGGGAGATTATGCAAAGCAAGGACATAATTCCACTCCGTCTTCGCTTCTGTGTGACCCTTTCTTTAAGCAAACAATACGAACTTCAAGAACGCCCAGCGCCTTACAGACGAGAAAATACAGTGCATGTACTGTACGCCTTCTCCCCACGGAGCGGGGGGCCGCCCGTTTTATTTGGGTTAGTCGGGCGTCAGCGCGGTCCCTGACGTCGTCATCTCCTGGAGGCGCCTGCGCTTCGACGTAAAAGCGACAGTCGCGTATAGGCACTTCCATCAGCGCGGCGTTGTGTGGGTCGCTGACTCAGTGAAGGGGGAGCCACCGTCTCTGCAAAGATGTCAATGGGCCTAGAGTAACTGAACGGGCGGATACTTTAAATGGGCCATATGTTACTAAAACAACTCGTGGTTTTCAGCTAGGACGAAGTAGGAGGAGGAGGAGGAGGAGGAAGAAAGTTTAAACGGTTCAAAAGTTCAATGCGTGTATACTTTTTTGCGACAAATAAAACAAACAAACAAACAAAAAACGGAAGGACAGGGAGGTTAGCCAGTTCTTAGACCCCGCTGGCTACCCTGTGCTGGGGAAAGGGGTGAGGGGAATACAAGAAAACAAAAAGGAATGTTGCGAAGAGAGAGAGAGAGAAATTACAAAAAAAGATAGCGACAGAGGAAAGGCAACATCAAAGAGTATAAGACACTAAAGTCTGTCCCTGAGGCCAGTTGTCCGCAAAAAAGCGCAGCAAAGCTTTCAAAGCCTTCTGGGCTGAGCATGGGCTCGGACGAAGTAGAGATTCTATTACGCCTATACAGATGCGACAAGTCTGTGACGGAATGCTTTATTCCCCACTCCTCTTACCCTCGTGCCGGGCTGTTGAGGTGTCATCCCAGTGATAGACAGTTACGGGCGGCGCTTTTTTTTTTCCTTTCTTTTACATAATCACTTAAGAGAGACGGAATGTCTCAGTGAAACGGAAACCCCCAGAAGTTGGCGGCCCTAAACAAGGGGGCAGAAAAAAAAAGGAGGGGGCTTTAAGTCACGCAGCCAGTCTTGACAAGCCAACCAGCTTTGAAGCTAGCAGTGTCGGCCCAACACGTGACCTCTCGCGTCAAGATCACGCAATGAAACGAGATTTGTCGAGACTTGGGCTATGGCACACCGTTTCGCACATGTCCCGTCAGATTTGAAGGAAGTGCGATGCTGCCATGCTGGGCTGCCTTCATTGTTTCTCCTTGATTGCTTTCTTTCTTACTATTATCTGAACAACATTGTAACAATAACAGACCCTTTGTTATTCAAGACTGCAATTTCTCAACAATGCTTGTAACTATACGCAGTTTCTATTATCTATCTTTGTCTTGTATGTGCTTGAATTCTTATACATTTTTAGTTGACTTATGTTGCCTTCCCGATTTGCGCATCTGACACTTGTTTCTTTATTTTGTCTTTTTTTTCTTGTGTGTTATAAATGTTGTACCCACCCCCTCTGTAATGCCCTACGGGCCCTGAGGGTATTCTAATAAATAAATAAATAAACATTAATTATCTTAACACCTTATCAGTTTGGTTTCCGGCCCAACTTTTCTTCAGAACTCGCGCAAATCAAATTCGCAGAATACCTTAAACATTCCATCGACACAGGCTTCTTCGCTGGGGCTGTACTTGTGGGTCTTCCGAAAGTATTTGTATTATTATTATTATTATTATTATTATTATTATTATTATTATTATTATTATTATTATTATTATTATTAATTTTATGTTTCCAACACGCTTTTCTTCGCTCGCCGTTTGCCTGTCCTGTGTTCAATCAATACAATATCCTTAGGAGGTTCCCCTGACAGTGTTTGCTTCGGGACTTCATCCTGTAATACTTATTAACCATGCCACTTGTATTTTCTCGATCTAACAACAAATTTCAAACTGCAATTTCAAACTTCGCACTTCTATTTTGCAGTTTTTTTTTCTTTCTTTTTCTTTTTCTATTGCTTATTGCCAACCTTGATATCCTTATAACATAAGTTTTCACAAACGCCAGTTTGGTCCCCTAGAGACCAGCTGGATAGCGGGACCAACTGTGCGACATGCCTATTAAAATTCCGCAATCGGTTACAACAGTGACAAAGGACAGTAATCTGGATGCATATAGTAGAAAAAAAAATCACGTATCATATGCACTGGGAAAAAGAACAGACCAAGTAACAACTTATACACTTCACCACTTACAGACTGCACATAAGGCTCTTCATGACCATAGAAAAATTACTCACCCCTTTTCCACAACACTCGGAATGGCGTTACAAATGAGATAACTATAAATTTCTACGAGCCGTCGGTCATGGGCATTTCTGGCAACCGGTTAATACAGCAGTTGTTTGCTTCAGCTCTCGTACAGCGCGGGTCCCCCATTCCTTTAAACATTTTCATACGTGCTTTTGCCTGCGTTGCACTCAGTGGTGCCACCACACGACAGCGCGGGCCTCTAAAGTACTCGGCACATAATATGATGATCAAAGATCTCGAACAACAAGAGGAAGTCGATTTGTCCTTGGCGCGCTGAGAGCACGCTCAATAAGCCATACAGATGGCTGTGCTCAACGTTACAGTTTATTCTAGTCACGTTGGGCTATGCTATACGGGGTTTTAAATGCGGAGTCTTTTTTTAGTCGCACGATGTCGCGCTTCGGCGTCGGCGTCGTCCACACCCCCACTGCGCATGCTCGGCTCGTGCCTCCTCTCGTCTCCCTCGAACGAGGGCGGAGTGTTACAGTGTGTGTACAAGCGACGTAGCGCGCGTTCGGAATTCAGTCGAGTGCGTCGTGCGGACCTCTCCTCCCTCCTCCTCTCCCTCGAACGCAGCGCGCGTTCGTGATTCAGTCAAGTGCGTCCTTGTGAACCTCTCCTCCCTACTCCTCTCTCTCGAATACAGCGCGCGTTTGGAATTCAGTCAAGTGCGTTCTTGTGAACCTCTCCTCCCTACTCTCTCTCGAATGCAGCGCGCGTTCGGAATTCAGTCAAGTGCGTCCTTGCGGAACTGTCCTCCCTACTCCTCTCTCTCGAATGCAGCGCGCGTTCGGAATTCAGTCGAGAGCGTCCTTGCGAACCTCTCCTCCCTACTCCTCTCTCTCGAATGCAGCGCGCGTTCGCAGTTCAGTCAAGTGCGTCCTTATGAACCTTTCCTCTTTACTCCTCTCTCTCGAATGCAGTGCGCGCTCGAAATTCAGTCAAGTGCGTCCTTTCGGACCTCTCCTTCGTGCTCCTCTCTCTCGAATCTAGCGCGCGTTCGGAATTCAGTCGAGGCCGTCTCCTCCCGTACAATACAATGACGGCACTAAGCAATTAAAGACGCACTTTAGCTTTGGCCTCCTTGCTTTCGCTTCTCCTTCGTTCAAGAAATAAGAATAATAACGACGAAATAACAATTAAGCACTCTCAAACCATACCCGATTACGCGAAATTAACGCGATACCAACTCTACAACGCATTTACTTGTGTCCCCTCCACCCGTGGAAAGATGCAGCCGCCATTTTTTTTTGCCCGCGTTACGCGAAGCAACGACGACAGCGTACGACAGTAAGGCCCCCTCCAAATGCTCCGCACTTTAAGCTGGCAGCTCTACCCACAGAACAACGTAGAAACAATCGCGCTATAGCCAGTTCCCACTCGAACAAAAAGTAATTAAAGCTGAATTCTTTCGTGTGAACGTCAGTGAGAGCGAAAAATTTACCGGAAATTGAAGGCTCGAAGCTACCCGATAATTCGTTGAAGAATAATATTGCCGCTTCCTCGACAATGTTTGATTCCAGGAAAGTGATAATGGGCGCAGTCGACCTTTCCAGTTTCCAAGTATATACCCCAGACTCTTCAATAACGTGGATGGATGTGGAATACGGCATCTGTTAGACCGGCATGAACTCGGTACGTGTAATAATAATAATAATAATAATAATAATAATAATAATAATAATAATAATAATAATAATAATAATAACACCTGGGGTTTAACGTCCCCTAACCACGATATGGTTTTGAGAGACGCCATAGTGGTGGGCTCCAGAAATTTACACCACCTGTGGTCCTTTAACGTGTACTCGAATCCAAGCACACTAATGTAAGATGCGGCAGCCACGGCAGGGATTCAATCCCGCGACCTGCGGGTCGGCAGCCGAGTGTCTTAACCGCTAGACCACCGCGGGCGATTGAACAGTGCAGAAGTGAGGACACAGAAGGGAAGTTCGGCGCTCCGTGTCGTCTGTTTTGCCCGCTCTTGTCGTGTACGCTGATATGCACACTCAATCGTCGAGCCTGAGTTTTAGGGGCAGCGCGGAAAAAGCTAAACATGTTCCGCGTTGACGCCATGGAAAGACGACCGGAGCGTTGGTGGCGGTGTAGTGATCGCCGTCGTCATGATGGAAGAAATAGAAGAAGATGATTTGTAATGATTGATATGTGTGGTTTAACGTCCCAAAGCCACCGGATGTTTATGAGAGACGCCGTAGTGAAGTGCTCCGGAAATGTCGACCACCTGGGGTTCTTCAACGTGCACCCAGATCTGAGCACACGGGCCCTACGACATTTCCGCCTCCATCGGAAATGCAGCCGCCGCAGCCGGGATTCTATCCCGCAACCGGAGGATCAGCAGCCGAGTACCTTAGCCACTAGACCACCGCGGCGGGGCAAGAAGATCATTTGTAGTGCCACGGTCGTGTTTACGACGACGACCATACATCGACGGTAGCTTTTCCCGTTCCATGAGGCGTCTGCCTTTAAGAACATTGAGAGGGCATGTGAGGGGGAGGGACACTCGGCGGTCCTGGGACACTACCCGTCGCATTGCCTGCGGACATTTTTTTTTCATCCATGAGAGAGGGAGAATAAAATGAGGGAAAGGCAGGGAGGTTCACCAGAAAATCGAGCATCCAGTTTGCTACACTGCACTGGGGCAAGGGGGAATGGGGAAGAAAGATGGGAAAGAAAGCGAAGAAGGAAATAGACGCGCGCAAAAAAAAGGGGGTGGGGGTGGAGCTGGGGTGCTACAGTCTATACAATAGGCCGCTGCCACGCAAAAAGTTAAGTAAGGCCTTCACTCATTTTCTGTGAGCACACAAATCATGTCGCCTTTCCAGCACTGATTGTTCAGACAAAGGTCTGTCGTCAAGGCGAGCTAACGCAGCAGCTAGTTGCCGTCTTTGCACACTGTAACGAGGGAAGTGACAGAGAACGTGCTCTATAGTTCCATCGCTGATGCAATGACCGCAAGCAGCACTCACTGTCTTCCATGCCGATTCGGAAGGCGAAAGCTTTGGTGAAGCCGACACCAAGCCATAGTCGGCAAAGCACCGTTGTCTCGAGTCGAGAACCTTTGCAACCTTCCATATACCTCATGCTTAATTGCTCCCATCTGTCGGCCGTCGTGTGCATACCGCCATGTTTGAGGCTCAGCGTGGCGCTGTACACGCGCAGTCAGCGTCTGTTTACGTATGGCGTATCGACGAGAGCTGATAATTGCAGTGTCGACGTATTGCTGCGTCCGTTGCCACACACATAGAGGAACTCGAAAAGCTGAAGAAAAAGATTGCCCGCAGCTTCCCTCGGGGGAACACTGAGGAGGATGCGGAGCATATAATTGGTTAACGGGGTGTTAAAGTGCGACTTACTTGGGTCAATGGCTAAATTGGTTAACGTGGTTGTGAAATGGGGTGTTAAATTGCGGCTTACTTGGGTCGATGGCTAAATTGGTTAACGTGGTTGTAGGAGGGGGTGTTAAATGAGTGAACACGTACACACGTATGCGAAAGGGCGGCGCTGGTCGAAGGGACGTCGATCATTGTGTTTGTGGATTCGTTGGAATTCATTTCACCGCGACCTTGGACGTCGACGCGCCGTACAAACCAACCGACGAGCGGCAACTGAGCGAGCGAGCGCCGACCTTGAGTATATATACAGCGCGATGGCGCATGCACTGTCAGCTGTCGAATGTTCGAGAAGGGGGAGAAGCGCAACGGCGCATGCGCGCGCGTTAGCTGCCGATGTTCTCGAAGCGTGACGGCGCATGCGCGCTACATTATACAGCTAGCGAATGTTCGTGAAGAGGAGAAGCGCACGCGGTGTGTAGAGGAGGAAGGGTGCACAGATGGTGGAGGAGTGAAGCGCGCGCGGTGTGTAGAGGAGGAAGGGATGCACAGATGGTGGAAGAAGGAGGAGGAAGCTTGCGGACGGCGCCGCACTACAAGCCTCGAGTATTAGATGCTCCGCATCTAAAAAAACCACGGGGTAAGCCGTAAACATTGCCCCTTGTCATTTTTTTCACGCTGATGATGTTTCCAGCATGTGCTCCACTACACTGCTCCCGAAACAAGTGTTCGCGTTCTTCTTCCTAAGCAAGTAAGACGTGCAATGAATGCAAAACTTTATTACAATTTTTTTTCCCGGTGAAGGTGGAACCTTCAGTCCAGGGCCCCTGTGGCCTTTGCCATCTTGCAAGCTCTGTCGATCAGCTCGAGCTGCTCTTCAGGCTTACGAGCAGGATAGCGCAGCCTCCCGCTGTTCCGGTATTGGTGTACAGTTTCTTGGCCCTAGCTGTGTGTGTTGGCAATAGCATTTGTACTCCTGTTCCCTCAACTTGCTGCACGCCGAGGCAAAACAGTTTTAAGTGCGAATGCACTCTATAAGCGACCCTGAATTCGCCGTCCGCGTTGCGCCTCCTCCTCTCCCCTAGCAACGGCGCGAGAAGCAGACAGGAGCGTCTGTAGCAACGGCGCAGCGACGTCACACACCACGTGACTGCGCGCGCTCCGCCCTTCGCTCCGTGGCCACGACTTGCTCGGGATCGGCAAGTCGTCATAGGTGTGGATCCATCGCAGGCATCAACCTCGACTGCGATACCTCCAACAACGAGTACAACGCAATCGAATGCGAGCATTGCACGCGTCGTTGAAGATGTCGCGCCTGTTGAAGACAAGGCAGCGCGGCGAAGGGCCCGTGATGCCGAGCGCAAGTGACGGCTTCCGGTTTTGTCGGCCAACGTAGCACGATAGCATTGGTAGGGCCGTATTTGCGAATCACTCGTGCCTTTCAACATATTTACGCCTTTAGTCCGACATCTGAAATATAAGTTCAGCTAGAGACAACACTGAAAAAGACACTCGAATTTCACCCCCACCCCCCTCACTTCATTCGAAACCACAAAAACCACCAGGTCGGCGCGTGACACGCCACCTCTAGAGCCTTTTTTTTTTAAACACTTTTCCCTGGTGCAAATACTCCACGTACGCTTGTACAGCACCAAATACGCCATAAATTATAACCTTTGAGAAGCGGGGACGGACTCACTATGCCGTTATCCGTAACTCTTCAGAGAAGCGTGATAACCGCTACAGATTAGTGTGCAATGGTGCGCACTTCGCCGATGTTGTGGCTGATGACGATGGGTCAATCATGGCAGAGCCTTTTTATAATTGGGTTGGATGCATTGAGTGACCCACTCGTTGCGCAATCCGCATTGTGAGACGCCTGGTTGTTGATTTACCGCTCCAAAACAATCGATTACACGTGTTAACGTGATTTCTTGCTCGACATGGAACCTGCGCTTGGTACGTTTGCGGCGGAGTGTCAAGCACGAACGTGACAGTGGGGTTAAAAAAAAGGGGGGCTTGGCTGCGTAGTAGAATGCTGGGCTGCCACTCAGAGGGCCCGTGTCAGAATCACATATTGGCAAGAATATTTTTCATTTATTCATTTTTTTTTCTAAATTCGCGCGATAGCGGTCACGGACGCCGGCGGCGGCGGATAACTTCGCCACCAAAATCGACCCTGCACTGTCATCTCCTAACAGGGTTCGCTGCGTAAGGGACTTTTCTTTCTCTGACACTACTTAAGAACAAGCTTTCCACTTTGGCGTTATAGAGATCGATTTAAGGAGATCACCAGGAGAGGTTTAAAGCTTGCTAATCGAACGCAATCGCGAAATTATTTATAACAACCTAGGCGTAAATGAAAGCTATGGCCGTAAAATTAAGGCGTGCCTGTCAGTCTTCTATGTATAAGAGTCGTGCAAACCAACGAGGTTTAATAAAATTGCTATCTTTTTTGAAACCTCCCTGGTGCAAACAATGTGTCCCTCTGCCACAAATACTTTCTGCGTGCTAACGTAAAAATAATGCATACGGAAGTTTGCTGTTCATACCAACGTCATGATCCGTCACATTTACTTCTCCCAAATAATACAGCGATTGACAAAAGCAGTCAAGCTAAAAAACACGAGGGCTGCGCGCAACACACAGTATACATTGATTGATTGATTGATTTATCGATTGATTGATTGATTGATATGTGGGGTTTAACGTCCCAAAACCACTATATGATTATGAGAGACGCCGTAGTGGAGGGCTCCGGAAATTTAGACCACCTGGGGTTCTTTAACGTGCACCCAAATCTGAGCACACGGGCCTACAACATTTCCGCCTCCATCGGAAATGCAGCTGCCGCAGCCGGGATTCGATCCCGCGCGCTGCGGGTCAGCAGCCGAGTACCTTAGCCACTAGACCACCGCGGCGGGGCCACACACAGTATACAGTCACAGCTAAATATGGAAGAGCGGCCTTTCCAGAGCCTTCTTAGGACACTCTTCGGGTAACTGCTACTAGCACACTTTGAGGGTACCCACTACGCCATAAATCTGCACAAACTTTGTGCAGCAGGGTTATACACTCATTCACTATGACATCCTTCGGCATTCTTCAGAAAAGCTCGGTACCCGCTACACAAGGCATTAGGTACACCTTAATGATACTGTGGCGGCTGACGACGAATAACGAGTGACGACGAATTAATGACGACGATGAATGTTTGAGGTTTTTTGTAATGGTTTGGTGCATTCGACGACCAACTCGTTACGCAATTCGCATTGCGTGACACTCAATTCTTACACTATACTGCTATAAAACGCTGTAACACATGTTAACGTGATTTCCAGGCCGACATAAAGTCTGCAAGGGTCCGTTTGCAACGGATTGATTGATTGATTGATTGATTTGTGGGGTTTAACATCCCAAAACCACCATATGATTATGAGAGATGCCGTAGTGGAGGGCTCCGAAAATTTCGACCACCTGGAGTTCTTTCAACGTGCACCCAAATCTGAGCACACGGGCCTACAACATTTCCGCCTCCATCGGAAATGCAGCCGGGATTCGAACCCGCGACCTTCGGGTCAGCAGCCGAGTACCTTAGCCACTAGACCAGCGCGACGGGGCCGTTTGCAACGGAGTCTCAAGCACCGGCGTATAGATCAGTGGTAGTATACTGGGCTGGCTCACAGGGGACCCGGGTTTGATTTCAATTTGGTCTGCCATAGCTATTCATTTGATTAAAATTGTTTTCCTCAGTTCGCGCTATAGTGATTGCGGACGCCAGCGGCGGCAGACAACTACGGCACCACAATCGGCCCTTGTTGTGATATCATAACAGATTTCTCTGTAAAAGCTAAAAAAAATCTGACGAGGGTCCCAGACATATTACAAGATTGTGCAGCCGGGAACGTTTTGCTTTCACACGATCGTATCGAGAAATAAAATGTTTTGATCACAGACGACTTCAACGAAATGCACGTCAAGGCATCGCATGCCGACTTCGTGTACTGTAGAGGCGAGCCTGTGTAGGGTGACGCCGTCAATCACGGTGTAAATTAACACGAACTAGTACCTATAAGAAAATGTCATTATCTAAACCTGCTCGGATAAACGGAAACGCTACCAAGAATCTCGGCACGGTTTCTCAGTATCAAACGTCCCTGTCGTTTTTCCTGGCAAGCAAGGTCAATTGAAACGCCAACTATAGATCAAGTAATGCGTCGTAGCTCAATAACTTGCGGTGAAACCACGTCACCTTGTTTCCGCTTAAAACAGCAGTCGCCCACCGTCAGGCATGCTTACTTACCTGGAAGACGTCTAAACTAACTTTCGCACGCATGACTGCAGGTATGCAAACGGTCGGAATGGTAAACAGTTGAGTCAGAAACTCCTACCTACGGAAGCATACGCAAGCGTGGACAGGGTTCCTCAATAGGAGAGGGGCGTGTAGGTATATATTTTGACAGCAGACCCTCCCCCCCCCCCCACCCCTACCACTCCTTACCCTTGTTTGATAAGTCCCGAAGACAGAATGGTTAAGTGTGGACGAGAAAAATAAAGAATCGAAAGCCACAGCGTGGCTAAAAGCGATGGCTCGAACAATGGTCTACCTATGGTTCATGGATACCCGGTAGTGAAGACGGCAAATAAGCACTTCTTCGAACGAAAACGAATCGGGGTTGTGTTCTCGAGCGGACGTTTCGACAAGTGGAGTTGACTTTCTTCGAGGCATCCTTGAACAGCCTTGAAGAAGCGTTGCATCCTTGAAGAAGACACGTGGCACTTGTTGAAACGTGGGGATCGAGCACGCACACAAACCTTGCTAAAGGGCCAGTAAGCAACTTCAAGGTCCAAAAATTGTTATAAACAGAAATATGTACTTTTGCTTTTGTGAACACGTTGCCGCAAGAATTTCGCGAATACGTGCTATATCAAGGAAATTACAGGGGTTAGAACATCGGTTTCAGCTGGTTTCAAACTTTCGCGCGGCCTCGACACCCTTTTCCCCTCACAGGGAGGGGAAGGCGTACTCGGCTGCTGACCTGCAGGGCGCGGGTTCAAATCCCGGCTGCGGCGGCTGCATTTCCGATGGAGGCGGAAATGTTGTAGGCCCGTGTGCTCAGATTTGGGTGCAGGTTAAAGAACCCCAGGTGGTCTAAATTTCCGGAGCCCTCCGCTACGGCGTCTCTCATAATCATATAGTGGTTTTGGGACGTTAAACCCCACATATCAATCAATCAATCAATCAATCAATCAATCAATCGGGGAAGGCGTAGCCCGTCGCCGTGACTGGTTTCAAAGCCTTCGACGAGCTGCGTATTACATGAAGTCGCCGACCGGACACTTGGGGTCACTGCACATGAAAGGAGGATTAGTCATGCATAGGAAAGGAGCGCCGGAGTTGTTGTTCGAAAATGGGGCTCTGCGCGGCGCTGTACTATACGGGAAAACGTTATCGCCACTATCTACGCCACGAATCGTCGAGCTTCTTTGATGGCTGTAAAAAAAAATGTCGGAGCCTGTCGACTGGACATTTAATGAATATTGTATATAGCGTAAGCTACGCTGGCCGAGGCTAAGAAGTGACGTCACACAGCGCACAGCTGGCGCGCTGCAAGAAGCCTGGAAGCTCCTGGGGTGAACTGGCGAGTCACTCGTGTGACCGCGCTCGCCAGTTCATCCGGGAGTCTATCTGTCCGTCCGTCCGTAGCTCACTCTACGTATATCCTTGCATATCTGAGCTAATCCACTGCTGTTTTTCTTTTCATGGTAAGCCTACATCTTTCCCTTCCTGGTGTTTTCGATGAGCAGCTTATGGTCGGGGGGTTGTCTCTTGTGCGTCGTCGTAGCCACTGTAGTACTCGGAGCGCCCACTAGATGGCACTGCGGCAGAGCACTCGCTCAACTACGGCGTGTTCTCTGGTATGAGTGGAGACCGCTAGCGGTGCTGCGCTGCTCTGCATAATAAAAGCGCTCACTCGTCTCCCTCTCTCTCACACACGCAGCTTAGTAGTGTGAATGAAGGCATAAGAGTGCGTGTGGTGGAGGCGAAGGCTCATAACGCCGCTGTGTGCGCAACCATGACCTCGTGCAGTGATGAATAAAGAGCACCTCTTTACAGAAGCATGGACCTCTGGCGGTTTCACATACTACTCAGAGTTCCCATTATGGCGGATGTGTGCGATTTTCTTTTTTATTATTTTCACTCCTTCTAATGCAGCATCAAGAGAATTCGGGCGTCATTACCAACGAAAGCCCGCGTGGCCGTAACCCTGCTCTTCAAGCAATGACGGTGAGCATACGGCTGAATAGTGCAGACTTTGTGCCACCCTTGAATGGAGGGGCGCTACATGGTATTATTGTTCAAGCGCACGCAGAAAGACAAAAAGAACACATGACATGCATAGTGGGGTGGGGGCGTACGCACATTGTGTTTGTTGACTGTTAGGTCCACAACTGCTACCTCCGAAATACGTATAGTATATACTGCGGACTGCAAAATACTCTATGGTCTTAAGTGACTCATATGGTGTTGCCGTCCATGAGCCTTGCGCGAGAGACTGAAGAGACCTTTAAGGTCTCGTAAGGTCCCGCAAAGGTCTCGCCTAGAAATCCCACGTGGTTACCCCGAGTTACGATATGGCGTCACATCATGAAGTCATCATAGCGTCACTGAAGTCACAAGTGTAGGTGATGCCTCCATAGCCTCGCAGTCTGACGTCATGCGACGCCTTGACCCGACGTCGTCGCTTAGTCAGAGGCTGGCGCATCACGGAGGCCATGGACAACCACGTGACTTTCTGAAAGCTCGCAACACCTACACTTCCGCTAGGAGGCAGTGGGAAAGTTACCCGCAGCGGGGGCTTAGTAGTTATGGTGCAGTCCTAAATATTTACATATTTCTATATGATTATGTTTGTGTACCCCTAGCGCGTGAAAGGGAAATCCAACACTAGGTGCGCAGATGAAATGAAGTTTGCAAATAAGCAGAAAGCACAGGACCACGTTAATTGGCGGAATAGGGGAGGGGCCTTTGCCCTGCGGTGGGCGTAGTGAGGCTGATGGTGGTGGAATGCCTATGGTGTTCGACTGCTGAACCGCAGGTCGCGGGATCAAATCCCGCCTTTTCGATGAAGGCAAGGATGCTAGAGGCCCGTCTGCTATTATTTAGGTGCACGTTAAAGAACGTCGGGTGGTCGAAATTTCCGAACTTCTCCATTATGGCGCCTCTCAAGATCATCTGGTGGTGGTTTTGGGACGTCAAATCTCAACTATTACTATCGAGGCAGTGGAAAATTACGTTAGGTGCAGAACGCCTCAGCTTGATTGATTAATTAATTAATTGATTGATTGATATGTGGGGTTTAACGTCCCAAGACCACATTGTGATTATGAGAGACGCCTTAGTGAAGGGCTCCGAAAACTTCGACCACCTGGGGTTCTTTAACGTGCACCCAAATCTGCCTCGGCTTGGTGGAGGACGGGTAGTGAAGGATCGGTACCATTTCAATCGAGGAGACGAAGAGCAAGAAGGCCGTGCGCCTTCAAATCGGGTTACGCGGAAGCATAAAAGCACCGTATGGTCTTTCTTCTTCTTTTCTTAAGTGTGTGGGAGGGAGGGGGGGGGGGGGGGGCTGGTCGGATAGGCTGTGTGAGTGATGGTGAGCTCAATATATTTGACGCGCACCCACTTCTTCCACGTATCAATGCTAAATTCCTTCGTGTGAACGTCAGTGAGAGGAAGAAGTTAACTGGAAATTGAATGATATGAGAGAATTCGTCGAAGAATTATAATGCGCCGCCTTCCGCGAAGAACACCAACGTGCGATTCTGGGAAACTCGTAATGGGCTATAAGGCGAAATTTTCAGTTTCCAGGGAGTGCTATTCCGGACATTGTCGAGTTCCACCATTGATTGATGTCGATTGGCCAAGTGAGCTGCTACGACGTCTATGATTGGCTCGAAATTCGGCCGTTACGAAATTTGACAATATGGCGGAATTAGACCGTGTCCAGAATAGCAACCCAGGTATACTTCCAGCACCTATGATAACGCGGACGTGGAACGCGGCATCTGTTAAGCAGGCATAAACTCGGTAGAGATGATAATAATAATAATAATAATAATAATAATAATAATAATAATAATAATAATAATAATAATAATAATAATAATAATAATAATAATAATAATAATAATAATAACACATGGGGTTTAACGTCCCATAACCACGATATGGTTTTGAGAGACGCCATAGTGGTGGGCTCCGGAAATTTACACCACCTGTGGTCCTGTAACGTGTACTTGAATCTAAGCACACTAATCTAAAATGCGGGCGCCATGGCAGGGATTGAATCCCGCGACCTGCGGGTCGGCAGCCGAGTGTCTTAACCACTAGACCACCACGGAGGGGCAAGAAGATGATTTGTAGTGCCACGGTCGTGTTTACGACGACGTCCATGCATCGACGGTAGATTTTCCCGTTCTATGAGGCGTCTGCCTTTAAGAACATTGAGAGGGCATGTGAGGGGAAGGGACACTCAGCGGTCCGGGGACACTACCCGTCGCATTGCCTGCGGAAATTTTTTTTTCTATCCATGAACCTTTGCAACCTTCTATATACCTCATGCCTAATTGCTCCCATCTGTCGGCCGTTGTGTGTGTACCGCCATGTTAAAGGCTGAGCGCGGCGCAGTATAGACCAAATTCCACCGGACTTGCGTCACGAAAATGTGGTGGCGCTGTCTTGCTGAGGCAAAAGACGCTCTGCCTACCGCAGTTTCTGCTGGGTTTTCAATGGTGCATGTGGTGTTCTCCGTCAAGCAACGAGAAAAAAAAAAAAACTGTATGCCGACGAGCTGTGTCGCGGTTGGATGTGAGTCGCGTCTCACAACTTAGTTTAGTTTGTTGGCGCACATCGCAGCCCTTGCGCTTATGGCAGAAGTTACGTGCGGACGTCGCTATAATTTTAACCATAATGTCGACGTCGGCCTACCTTTGTGTACAAACATGGAATGGGTCTATACGCACAGTCCGCGTCTGTTTACGTACACGCAAGGCGTATCGACTTGAGGCGTGTATCGGCTGATAATCGCAGTGTCGACGTATTGCTGCGTCCGTTGCCGCACACATTGTGGAACACGAAATGCTGAAGAAAAGGGTAAGCCGTAAATATTGCCCCTTGTCATTTTTTTCACGCTGACGATGTTTCCAGCATGTGCTCCACTACGCTGCTCCCGAATCACGTATTCGCGTTCTTCTTCCCAAGCAAGTAAGACGTGCCAATAGCATTTGTACTTTAGTTCCCTCAAATTGCTTGCTGCACGCCGAAGCAAGACAGTTTTTGCAACGTTTTCGCCATCAGCCGTTCAACAAGTGAAGACGACTCGTAAGATTCACGCAGAAGCCACGTTCAGGAAACAAGCTTCTACGCTTATTACGGGATAAAGGTTGTCTGTTACTACACAAAAAATTGCATCCTAGACAATCATTCAAGTCACAACTCCACGCAAAATTCACTGATACGTTCAATTTCTTGTGATAAAACCAGCAGCGCAAACGTGAATCTCTACGAGAACGTTAACGCTCGTGCGATCATTACGTGGAGTGTTATAAAAAAATATGGACTGTGTAGGCATCTTTCGCGCCAAAGCGGAACGTGATTACTGCGGGACGTCTTTATGCTCTCCCATAGACCAAGTACTCTGTATCGTCAACGACTTTTTCTTCACACATGACTGCCGTGGTTGCAATACGCACCGGAATCTTGTCAACAGGGCCTCATAAAGTGCAAGGCCCACAGGACGGCAATACGCTCTTACCTATACCCCGCGACAACTTTCTGTGGCAGCACAGCCAAGGCTACGGAGCCGAAGCACGCTTGTCTTACTGCGCCACAGCATGTAGTCCCTCAACGAAAACGTTTGTATACTGTTCTGGGTAACTAAGATTTTACCATTCGTCACTTACATTTTTCGCGGATTTATTTTTAATTAGCGAATAAAAACATTGCGCAGTAGAAAAAATTTCGTTTCACGCTCTCTCAGGTTTTTTGGGGGTTTTTTGGCTTCCGTCGCCTTTTTATTTCACCGCATTCTTCACTGTGAAAGATGGCGTCCGCCGGTTACAGCTCGTCAATGTCGCTTACGGAGGAAACACCCACCGCCGCGTGCCGCGAGTCCACCAGCTGCGCAGCCGTACCAGGCGTTGTCAAATCAAAAGCTGTCCGTACAGGCCAAGAAGGTGGCGTACAACGTTTACGTGCAAGTAAGGAAAAGCAGCGAAACGCGAGCAAACGCAGCGAAACGCGAGCAGCGAAACCTGCAGCGAAACGCGAGCAAACGCGAGCCGAAACGCGAGCAATTTTTAATAATTGTGACACGAGCCGAGTTTCGCTGCATTCGCCGCGCTTCGCTGCAGATGACATGCTTCATTTTTGTTGTTTATTCTTCCAGACCCATATACTACCTTGACGAAAGCTGGGTCAACGCCGGACACACAAAGGATAAAGTATGCGCTGGTGAAATCGAAACCGAAACACCCGTCGAAGCGGTCGGACTACTTGGCGCAGTAGCACATGTGCATAGGCTCCGCCCACGTAGCCTTGGCCGTGCTGCCACAGAAAGTTGTCGCCGGGTATAGTTCTCGATAATTACCCACCCCCTCCTTTTTTTTTTCAAAACGCAGAATCACAAAGGCTCATTGTTACTGGGACAGCTGTAAGCTCTCCCATGGTGGAGTACAGCACACTCTAAACTGTCGAACTATTGTTGTAACTTAGTACTTGTGACGACATGGGCAACCAGTGTTCATGTTTCCGCTATAGAGTACCTCGATATCCGCTGCGCGGGCATCGAGGCACCCTAGTTTCTGCTAGAGTTACTGTATATACTAAAGCTACGGTGCCTCAATGCATGCGCGCGCAGCGGATATCGAGGCACTCATAAAGGTCTATAGCATATACAGTAACTCGCTGGTCTTGCGCGTTCTATACCTACAACACGACGCACATCGGGCAAAGCCCGGGCGTGTACTGTCACGCATGGCGTTCCTCATTCGGCGCAGGAGATTAATATACGGAGCAATTGAACAAGGCCGACTAAATTTCAAGGCCGAAAGGCTGCCGCAGTGACGTCCGAGGTTGGGGGCCCAGTTGCCCAACTGAGCATGCTCAGTAAGACTTTTTTTTCCACATCTTTTATTCGGCCCAATCAAGCCGCAGCAGCTGCGAGAGCGGGAGCGTCGGTTCTCCTAAAACGCGAACGAAACACAGGCTTTCCGCCGCTTCGCGGCGTAACTGGGCCCCCACCCTCTGACGTCACTGCGGCAGCCTTCCGGCCTTGAAATTTAGTCGGCGTAGAATTGAAGGTATAGAGATAGAGAGAGGAGCAGGAAGAGAGGGAGGCTCAGGGACAGCCACACATACGGGAGTAAAGAGAAGATAAGAAAGATGGACACGGTCGCAGAGGTGCGAGGACGGGGCACCACTCGGCGAGAGCTCTTGTCGGCGTCAGAAGATGGCGTAGGGCGAGCCAGCCGGCCAGAGCTGCGCTGTCGTCGGATACCGCGGGGGGCACAACCGGTCGGCACGAAATCCAACGACCACGATGCCGGAACACTTTGCGGTTCTTAGGGTTGTGCAAAAGGACATCTTGGCGTACCACGACCGTGCAATCGGTCCTCTAACCGGATCCAACCGGATCCTGTTTATCATTGGTCTTCTTTAAGAGTAAACGTGAGGACCATTTCAACACTTGCAAACACATGCCTTTTACGGCTTCCGGTTTTGTCCGCCAACGTAGCACGATAGCATTGGTAGGGACGTATTTGCGAGTCGGTCGTGCCTTTCAACACATTTATGTCTTTAGTCCGATATCTGAAATATAAGTTCAGCTAGAGACAACACAATAAAAGAATAAACAATTGCATCGGGCCAGTTGGTAAGGATCCATCTTGCTAGGAAGCGCAGCCACTATTACAAAGAACACACAACACAAGCGCTTAACTTCAACTAAACGTTTATTGCAAACGTCAGAGTTTATAAAGGGGGTGAAAAGAGAAAAAGAATAAAAATGGTAGACAACAAAAAGCCCACGTGCCAGTCCCGTACATTACTTATCCGTTATTGTCTATCACCCCACCCAAAAAACATAGTTCTTTCCGCGTGAGCGAGATAGAGGGTGCACTAACACAATCAAAATCATAGTTGAAGTTAAGCGCTTGTGTTGTGTGTTCTTTGTAATAGTGGCTGCGCTTCCTAGCAAGATGACCAAAAAAAACACTCGAATTTTACCCCCACCCCCCTCACTTCATTCGAAACCGCAAAAACCACCAGGTCAGTGCGTGACACGCCACCTCTAGAGCCTTTTTTAAAACACTTTTCCCTGGTGCAAATACTCCTCGTACGCTTGTACAGCACCCGATACGCCATAAATTATAACCTTTGCGAAGCGGGGACGGACTCACAACGCCGTTATCCGTAACTCTTCAGAGAAGCGTGATAACCGCTACACATTTGTGTGCAATGGTGCGCACTTCGCCGATGTTGTGGCTGATGACGATGGGTCAATCATGGCAGAGCCTTTTGTAATGGATTGAAAGCATTCAATGACCCACTCGTTGCGCAATTCGCATTGTGAGACGCCTGGTTGTTGATTTACCGCTCCAAAACATTCGATTACACATGTTAACGTGATTTCGTGCCCGACATGAAGCCTGCGCTGGGTACGTTTGCGGCGGAGTGTCAAGCACGAACGTGACTGTGTGGTTAAAAAAAAACAGCTTGGCTGCGTAGTAGAATACTGGGCTGCCACTTAGAGAGCCCGTGTTAGAATCACATATTGGCGAGAATATTTTTAATTAATTTAATTTTTTTTCTTAATTCGCGTGATAGCGGTTACGGACACCAGCGGCGGCGGACAACTACGCCACCAAAATCGACCCTGCACTGTTATCTCCTAACAGCGTTCACTGCGTAAGGAATTTTTCTTTCTCTGACACAACTTAAGAACAAGCTTTCCACTTTGGCGTTATGTAGATCGATTTAGGGAGATCACCAGGAGAGGTTTAAAGCTTGCCATTCGAACGCAATCGCGAAATTATTTATAACAACCTAGGCGTAAATGAAAGCTATGGCCGGAAAATCAAGGCGTGCCTGTCAGTCTTCTATGTATAAGAGAGTCGTGCAAACGAAGGATGTTTAGTAAAATTGCTATCTCTTTGGAAACCTCCTTGGTGCAAACATTATGTCCCTTTGCCATAAATACTTTCTGTGTGCTAATGTGAAAATAATGCATACGGAAGTTTGCTGTTCACACCAACGTCATGATCTGTCACATTTACTCCTCCCAAATAATACAGCGATTGACAGAAGCAGTCAAGCTAAAAACCACGAGGGCTGAGCGCAACACACAGTCACAGCTAAATATGGAAGAGCGGCCTTTCCAGAGCCTTCTTAAGACACTCTTCGGGTAACTGCTACTAGCACACTTTGAGGGTACCCACTACGCCATAAATATTCACAAACTTTGTGCAGCAGGGTTATACACTCATTCACTATGACATCCTTCGGCATTCTTCAGAAAAGCTTGGTACCCGCTACACAAGGCATTAGGTACACCTTAATGATACTGTGGCGGCTGACGACGAATAACGAGTGACGACGAATGAATGACGACGATGAGTGTTTAAGGTTCTTGTAATGGTTTGGTGCATCCGACGACCAACTCGTTACGCAATTCGCATTGCGTGACACTCGGTTCTTACACTTCACCGCTATAAAACGCTGTAACACATGTTAACGCGATTCCCAGGCCGACATAAAGTCTGCAAGGGTCCGTTTGCAATGGAGTCTCAAGCACCGGCGTCTCAAGCACCGGCGTCTCAAGCACCGGCTCAAGCACCGGAGTCTCAAACACAGTGGTAGTATACTGGGCTGGCTCGCAGGGGACCCGAGTTTGATTTCAATTTGGTCTGCCATAGTCATTCATTTGATTAAAATTGTTTTCCCCAGTTCGCGCTATAGTGATCGCGGACGCCAGCGGCGGCGGACAACTATACGGCACCACAATCGGCCCTTGTTGTGATATTGTAACAGATTTCTCTGTAAAAGCAAATAAAAATCTGACGAGGGTCCCAGACATGTGACAAGATGGTGCAGCCGGGAACGTTTTGCTTTCATACGATCGTATCGAGAAATAAAATGTTTTGATCACAGACGACTTCAACGAAATGCACGTCAAGGCATCGCATGCACGACTTCGTGTACTGTAGAGGCGAGCCTGTGTAGGGTGACGCCGTCAATCACGGTGTAAATTAACACGAACTAGTATACCCATAAGAAAATGTCATTATCTCCACCTGTTCGGATAAATGGAAACGCTACCAAGAATCTCGGCACGCTTTCTCAGTATCAAACGTCCCTGTCGTTTTTCCTGGCAAGCAAGGTCAATTGAAACGCCAACTATAGATCAAGTAATGCGTCGTAGCTCTATAACTTGCGAAGAAACCACGTCACCTTGTTTCCGCTTAAAACAGCAGTCGCCCACCGTCAGGCATGCTATACTTACCTGGAAGACGTCTAAACTAACTTTCGCACGTATGACTGCAGGTATGCAAAGGGTGAATGGTAAACAGTTGAGCCAGAAACTCCTACCTACGGAAGTATACGCAAGCGCGCCGGCATGGACAGGGTCCCTCAATAGGAGAGGGGCGTGGAGGTATATATTTTCACAGCAGACCCTCCCCCTCCCCCACCCCTACCACTACTTCCCCTTGTTTGATAAGTCCCGAAGACAGAATGGTTAAGTGTCGACGAGAAAAATAAAGAATCGAAAGACACAGCGTGGCTAAAAGCGATGGCTCAAACAATGGTCTACCTATTGTTCATGGATGCCCGGAAGTGAAGATGGCAAATAAACATTTCTTGGATCGAAAAGGAATCCGTAAGCAGGGGTTGTGTTCTCAATCGGACGTTTCGATAAGTGGAGTTGACTTCTTCAAAACCACCTTGAACAGCCTTGAAGAAGCGTAGCATCCTTGAAGAAGACACGTTCACTTGTTGAAACGTGGGCTCGAGCACACACACAAACCTTGTTAAAGGGCCAGTAAACAACCCCGAGGTCCAAAAATTGTTATATACAGGAATATGTACTGTTTTGCTTTGTGAACATATTGCCGCATGTATTATTATATTTCGCAAATACGTGTTATATTAAGGAAATTACAGGGGTTACAACATCGGTTTCAGCTGGTTTCAAATTTTCGCGCGCCCTCGCCACCCCTTTTCCCCTCACAGAGAGGGGAAGGCGCAGCCCGTCGTTTTGACTGGTTTTTGAAATGTTGTAGGCCCGTGCACGTTAAAGAACCCCAGGTGGTCAAAATTTCCGGAGCCCTCCAGTATACGGCGTCTCTCATAATCATATGGTGGTTTCGGGACGTTAAACCCTACAAATCACTCAATCAATCAATCGTGACTGGTTTTAGAGCAATCGACGAGCTGCGTGTTACATGAAGTCGCCGACCGGACACTTTGCGCCACTGCACGTGAAAGGAGCATTAGGCAGGCGTGGGGAAGGAACGCCGGAATTGTTTTTCGAAAATGGGGCTCGGCGCGGCGCTGTAATATACGGAAAACGTGATCGCCACCATCTACTCCACGAATCGTTGAGCTTCTTTATTGGCTGTAAAAAAATGTCGGAGCCTGTTGACTGGACCTTTAATGAATATTGTATATAGCGTGAGCTACACTAGCCAATTTTAAACAGTGACGTCACACAGCGCACAGCTGGCGCGCTGCAAGAGGCTTGGAAGCTCCTGGGGTGACCTGGCGGTTCACTCGTGTGAGCGCGCTCGCTAGTTCATCCGGGAGTCTATCTGTCCGTCCGTCCGTAGCTCACTCTACGTACATCACTGCATATCTGAGCTAATCCACTGCTGTTTTTCTTTTCATAGTAAGCATTCATATTTCCCTTCCTGGCGTTTTCAATGAGCAGCTTATTTATGGTCGGGGTTGTCCCTTGTGCGTCGTCGTAGTCACTGTAGTACTCGGAGCGCCCACTAGATGGCTCTGCGGCAGAACGCTCGCTCCACTCCGGCGTGTTCACTGGTATGAGTGGAGACCGCTAGCGGTGCTGCGCTGCTCTGCGTAATAAAAGCGCTCACTCGTCTCCCTCTCTCTCAAACACGCAGCTTAGTAGTGTTAATGAAGGCATAAGAGTGGGTGTGGCGGAGGCGAAGGCTCATAACGCCGCTGTGTGCGCAACCATGACCGCCTACAGTGATGAATAAAGAGCACCTCTTTACAGAACCATGGATTTCTGGCGGTTTCGCGTACTACTCAGGGTTCCCATTAAGGGGGATGTGTGCGATTTTCTTTTTTTTTATTTCCTCTTCTTCGAATGCAGCATCAGGAAAATTCGGGCGTCAGTACCAACGAGAGCCCGTGTGGCCGTAACTCTGCTCTTCAAGCAATGTCGGTGAAGATACGGCTGAATAGAAGTATAGTGCAGGCTTTGTGCCACCCGGCTTGAATGGAGGAGGGCTACATGGTATTGCTGTGGTTCAAGCGCACGCAGAAAGACAAAAAGAACACATGACACGCATGGGGGGGGGGGGGGGGGAGAGTACGCACATTGTGTTTGTTGACTGTTAGGTCAACAACTGTTACCTGCGAAATAAGTGTGAGTTAGTATACACTGCGAACTGCAAAATAACAAGGTCTTAAGTGACTGCCATGGTGTTCTTGCCCATGAGCCTTGCGAGGGACTGAAGACACCTTTTAAGATCTCGTAAGGTCCCACAAAGATGTCGCCTAGAAATCCCACGTGTTATGATATGGCGTCGCATCATGAAGTCATAATAACGTGACTGAAGTCACAAGTGTAGGTGATGCCTCCATAGCCTCGCAGTCTGACGTCATGCGACGCCTTGACCCGTCATCGTCGCTTAGTCAGAGGCTGGCGCATCACGGAGGCCACGGACAACCACGTGACTTTCTGAAAGCTCGCAACACCTACACTTCCGCATGGAGGCAGTGGGAAAGTTACCCGCAGCGGGGGTTTAGTAGCTATGGTGCACTCCTAAGTATTTACGTATTTATATATGATTATATTTGTGTACCCCTAGCACGTGAGAGGGAAATCCAAAATTAGGTGCACAGATGAAATGATGTTTGTAGGTCAGCAGAAAGCACAAGACCATCTTAATTGGCGGCATAGGATAGAAGCCTTTGCCCTGCGGTGGGCGTGATCAGGCTGATAGTGGTGGTGGTGGTGACGATAATGATCATGGAATGCCTATGGTGTTCGACTGCTGAACCGCAGGTCACGGGACTGAATCCCGCCTTTTCGATGAAGGCGAAAATGCCAGAGGCCCGTGTGCCATGATTTAGGTGCATGTTAAAGAACGTCGGGTGGTCGAAATTTTCGAACTCCTCCGCTACAGCAGCTCTCTGATTATCTGGTGGTGGTTTTGCGACGTCAAATCTCAACTATTACTATCGAGGCACTGGAAAATTACGTTAGGTGCAGAACGCCTCGGCTTGCCTGATTGATTGATTGATTGATTGATTGATATGTGGAGTTTAACGTCCCAAAACCACCTTATGATTATGAGAGACACCATAGTGAAGGGCTCCGAAAACTTCGACCACCTGGGGTTCTTTAACGTGCACCCAAATCTGCCTCGGCTTGGTGGAGGACAGGTAGTGAAGGATCGGTACCATTTCAATCGAGGAGACGAAGAGCAAGAAGTTTGTGCGTCTTCAAATCGGGTTACGCGGAAGCATAAAAGCACCGTATGGTCTTTCTTCTTCTTTTCTTCAGTGTGTGGGAGGAAAAGGGGGGGGGAGGCCGGTCGGATAGGTTGTGTGAGTGATGGTGAGCTCAATATATTTGACGCGCGCCCACTTCTTCTACGTATCAATGCTAAATTCCTTCGCGTGAACGTCAGTGAGAGGAAGAAGTTAACTGGAAATTGAATGATATGAGAGAATTCGTCGAAGAATCATAATGCGCCGCTTCCGCGAAGAACACAACGTGCGATTCTGGGAAACTCGTAATCGGCTAAAACGAAATTTTTTAGTTTTCAGAGGGTGCTATTCCGGATATTGTCAAATTCCACCATTGATTGATGTCTATTGGCCAAGTGAGCTGCTACGACCTCTCTGATTGGCTTGAAATTCGGCCGTTGCGAAATTTGACAATACGGCGAAATTAGACAGTGTCCAGAATAGCAACCCAGGTATACTTCCAGCACCTATGATAACGCGGACGTGGAATGCGGCGTCTGTTAAGCAAGCATAAACTCAGTAGAGATAATAATAATAATAATAATAATAATAATAATAATAATAATAATAATAATAATAATAATAATAATAATAATAATAATAATAATAATAATAATAATAATAATAATAATAATAATAATAATAATAATAATAATAGCTGAGCTTTAACGTCTCAAAAGTACGATATGATTATGAGAGACGCCATATAAGAGAGGATTCCGGAAATTTCGACCGCCTGGGCGTCCTTAAGATTCTCTCCAACCTCCACCGTGTAAGTTGAACTAAGGTCTCTAAGAGCTTGACGCCAACCACTCGTATGTATGTACACTTTGTGTCTTACGTCAGAGTAAGCTCTTTTTTAGCTGTAGAACACTATGTATTGTTTTGGTCTGCAAAACTTAATTACGAAAAAAAACAGAGGACAGGGCTCGACGCATACATTGCGACCTTTTGCGTTGTCTTGCCGTTTCACGCTATAAACAAAAACAAAAAACGGCGATAAAATACGGGGAACAGCGAACCTGTTTTCCGTATCGCGTTGACGAATGCCTTTTCGTGACGTCACAACTTGTTTTCGGATTCGTTGTAGTGCGGACTCATCAACGTTTCGCGGAACAGGGTACCGCGGCGCTTTTCGTGTCGACGTTTTGATCTGCATCGAATGCCACTCGTAAAACCTCCGTGGGGATTGCCTGGTTGGAAGGCTCATGAGGAAGTGCTTTCTTTTTTTCTCTCGCGAGCTTCATCTAAGTGCGATCAAGCGGACAAATATTTTTGTCCCGTACGCTGTACACTGACTTTGTTACGCTTTGCTGAGTGTGAAAGTAAAACGCAGAAAAGTAACAGCATATCCACGGAGTGAACGATGACAAGTGGGGCGAAGCGCCTGTCGTCCGTCCGTTCGTTCTTGCTTCCGTTCATCCGTGCGTCAATCCGTCTGTCCATGCGTCCATTTGTGCGTCGATCGGTCCGTCTGTACGTCCATTCATTCGTCCATGCGTCTATTCGTGCGTCCGTCCGGCCGTATGTGCCTCAATCCGTTCGTCCATGCGTCCGGCTTTTCCTCTGCCCATCCGTCCGTCTGCTTGTCTGTCTGTCTGTCCATCCGTGCGTCCGTCCGGCCGTCCTACTAGTGAACACTCCAAGTACCGCCATCTCGCATTTTCATAGCGATCGTAGTCACGCGATCGTCTCTCTCTTTCCCATGTGGTACATACCCGCTCTCTCTCGGGTATGTGCCGCCGGCGGTTACGCACAACGACAATGGGGGACGCACAAGCCACGTCATAAGGAGCTTCACCTTTAAAAAAAAGAAAACCGCAACTCAGCGGCCCTTAAGAGTTGTAGAGCCAGGTTGTACGAGACGGATTTGAGTTATCATAAACAATACAGAGCAGAAATTCGGAGCTGAATAGGAAGCATAAACCTGGATGCTTACAAAGGGTGTTCAATCGAGGATGACAGAGGAAATATTGGAATTGAAGACGATAGCTGTAACCTTGAGGAACATGAAAAGGGCAGGATGGGTCAACAAATCGACGGGTGATAAGGGCATCTTAAGTGCACGTTTCACTGGGAGAACAGCATTCACAAGCACCCTGAAGGCTATCTCTTCAGAGCCGGCGTGTTTCGGTAGTCGAACAGGCGCAGGAGCACTGTCATCTATAGTGCTATAGGGCGAAAACGCATTTGCTGCTTCTATAGCAGCTAAAAACTGTTTGTACGGCTCTCGCCTGAAAATTGGAGTATAAGCGCAGTGCGACGAGATTCGCGCGCCTTTTAAACGTTACATTCTCCGTGTGTTTGGCAATGCCCCGCGTTACCTAATGGCTCTCTATCCAGCGAAGCCGACTGGGAAGAAGCACTCCGGAGCCCATCGCTTCAAGCACAAATCCAGGCAATCCAGAGGGCCCAAGAAAGGGCGGAACATCACGGTGTCCCAGCCCCGACTTGGACGCGGCCAGCGGCTTCCGCGGGTCCCCGATAGGGGTTCCCGCGAAAGCTCCTCAGGATCACACAAAGTTCATTGTCTGTCTGTCTGTCTGTCTGTGTGTGTGTTTTGAGTTTGCTCTAACGTGGCGAGAGGGGCGGCAATGTCAGCAACCACGTGCGGTTTGACACACCCGATGTCGGCCGCACTGGCGCCCGGTTTGTGCGAGTAGCGACGACGACGAATAGGAAGAGTGCGCAGCTATACACGTTAGCTGGATGATTCGTTGCACAAACGTACCACCTAACTGCTGCGAAGCGAGATAATGGCGAGCATGCCATTGCATTGACAGATTTCGGGCGTATTTTGCTGCTGCTCCGGCAGAAAATGCCGGGACGTCGAATGTTTTGATCACGTGGTATATATATATATATATATATATATATATATATATATATATATATATATATATATATATATATATATATATATATATATATATATATATATATTGTAGTGGGGAATTCGCAAGGCAATGATAGTGGGACCATCGCTGAGTGCGAAGCGCGAGCACGAGCTGTAGACACTGGACTGCCCGAGCATTTGTTTCTGTACCGGCTGTCGGCCTATTATCTGGCGTCGCTAATAAACCCCCTTACAAAGTGGTGGAAGTGTGCTGGGTACGCAAACCTGGAACTTCGAAGCCGGAAGCTGCCCACTACATCAGCAATGCCTGATCAGACGACCGAGCAAGGCACCACCCAGCAAAGCACGGCCCAATCTCAACTGGTCATCGTGCCTACCACCCTGCGCCAACGAGATCCGCCCTTCTTCAGTGGCACCGAGGACCAAGATGTGGAGGACTGGTTGCAGCTGTTTGAGAAGGTGAGCGCCGCCAACAAGTGGGACGACCCCTCGAAATTAGAGTATGTCCCATTTTATCTCAAAGACGTCGCCAGCCTGTGGTTCACAAACCACCGCACTGAATTTATCACTTGGGCCGGTTTCAAGACCACCCTCGTAGCCGTGTTCGATCGCCCCGCAGTGCGCAAGCTGCGTGCTGAGCAGCGCCTACGCGGACGTGCACAAAGGCAGGGCGAAAACTTCACAAGCTATATTGAAGATGTAATCGATTTATGCCGGCGCTTCAACCCTGAGATGACCGAACATGACAAGATCAGGCATATCTTGAAAGGCATAGACGATGATGCCTATCAAATGTTGCTGGCAAAGAGCCCAAGTACCGTATCCGAACTTGTGACCTTGTGCCAGAGCTTGGAAGAGATTCGGAAACAACGTGCAGCAGTTCGGAGGTCGACGACAGCAGACGACTCTCTCGCTGCCCTGGCCGTCGGTGGTGACAGCTCCCTGCTGGAGCAGATAAAAGAATATGTACGCGAAGAGGTCGCACGACAACTTTCATGTCTCTCGTATCTGCCGACCACCGAAGCACCAACGAACCGCCTAACGCCGACAATAAGACAGGCTATTCAGGAGCAGGTCTCCGAGGCGTTGCCATTACCTACGCCTGCCTCTCAACCAACGCCTGTTGCCGCGCCACTGACTTATGCGGCCGTCGCGGCAATGCCTCCTGCATCTCGTCTGCCAATGTATACGCCACAACCTGTGCGACCGTCCACCGCGCCGTTTCCACAGCAACACGCCGGAAATCCTTGGCGCACCGCTGACAACCGGCCTATATGTTACTTTTGCGGAATTCCAGGTCACGTTGCACGTCTATGTCGTCGGCGCTTCACAGTTAACGCACCAAGATATCCTGACTATTCGTTTCGACCTCCATACCACGCGCCTCCAGGAATTCGACATACGCGTCGTCTACCGATCGGGGCGAAAGCACTCTGACGCAGATGCGCTTTCACGATCACCCGTGAAATCCGATGATACGGATATATCAGCCCTGGACCTTCCCCTCTCTGCCGTCAGCGTCACAGACATGCCATCCGAACAGAGCAAGGACCCTTGGATCGCCTCGCTATTGAATATGCTTTCTGACGCATCAACTTCCGGCTACCCGCGTGCTCTTCGCCGCCAAGCAACGCATTTCGCCATACGGGATGGCCTGTTATACCGTCGCAACTATCAAGTGACGGGTCGTAAATGGCTGCTAGTCATACCCAGCCATATGCGGTCTGATATCTGCAAATATTTTCATGCTGAACCGCAACACGCACACGCCGGTGCGCTAAAGACGTATGAGCGGATCCGCCAACGTTACTACTGGCGGGGTATGTACACGTTTGTACGCAAACACATTCGCTCATGTTCCCAGTGTCAGCAGCGCAAGACATTCCCTCATTCACCCGGTCAACTGCAGCCTTTGCCATGTCCTGCACGCCCATTCGACCGTGTTGGGATTGACCTATACGGCCCGCTACCGTGCTCTGTTGGTGGCAATCGATGGGTGATTGTGGCTGCCGACCATTTGACAAGGTACGCCGAAACGGCAGCGCTGCCTTCGGCTGGTGCTCGTGACGTTGCAACCTTCATCTTGCACCGGTTTGTTCTTCGTCATGGTGCACCACGGGAGCTCCTGAGTGACAGAGGACGCGTATTTTTGTCCGAAGTTCTGCAGCAGCTCCTACATTCATGCCGTACGGTACACCGCACATCAACAGCCTATCACCCTCAGACAAACGGCCTAACGGAACGTTTCAACAGAACCCTCGGAGACATGCTCGCTATGTATATTGATTCCGACCACTCCAACTGGGACGTTGTTCTTCCTTTCGTGACGTACGCCTACAATACGGCGATTCAATCAACAACAGGCTTTTCTCCATTTTTTCTTTTATATGGTCGTGACCCATGCAACACACTCGACACAATTTTGCCATACAATCCTGATGCCTCAGAGTTCAGTCCAGTTTCTGAAATGGCTGAACATGCCGAAGAGTGTCGTCAACTTGCACGGTCCTTCACAGCCGATAACCAAGCCCTCCAAAAAGATCGCCACGACCATGATCTTGTTCAGAATACCTTCCCCGTCGGTTCTCTCGTGTGGCTCCGACTGCCTTTCCACTCTCCTGGACTGACTCCCAAGTTTGCACCGAAGTATACGGGCCCTTACCGCGTCATACAACACCCTTCTTCTGTCACCTATGTGATTGAACCACTCAAGCCGTCCACGGACAAGCGCCGCCTTGGTCGTGAGACGGTCCACGTCAGTCGCCTCAAGCCCTGTTACGACCCTCCTGTTCTCTCGTCACCTTGAGTCGCCAGGATGGCTCGTCTTCGTCTCCGGGGCATTGTAGTGGGGAATTCGCAAGGCAATGATAGTGGGACCATCGCTGAGTGCGAAGCGCGAGCACGAGCTGTAGACACTGGACTGCCCGAGCATTTGTTTCTGTACCGGCTGTCTGCCTATTATCTGGCGTCGCTAATAAACCCCCTTGCAATATATATATATATATATATATATATATATATATATATATATATATATATATATATGTGACGCTAGATGCCGGAGACGTGGCGTGGCTCATACCTCATGTTTATTCTCATCTGACTTCTTCCTTCTCGACCTCTACTAACCATGACTTCATACGTCACACGATTCCCCCTCCTCCCGAAAGATGGCACTGGTTACAAACTATAACAAATTAAAGAAGTGAACGAACAAAACAATGCCCAAATTCACAGTTTCACGTCCAGATGGAGTTCCACAATCTCACTAAATCTTCAAGGCCGATTGAGCAGTCCGATGAATTTTATGACAACTCTGGTGGGCGAGGTTGACTGTTGCGTTCTGGCCAACTGAAGCACGCCTTGAACGTAGAAATTACTGATGACACAGCGATTCTCGTCATGAATGAACAAGGGTCGAAGTGCTTGTAGCATTTGGGAGTCGGATGTCGTAGGCACGAAGTTCTCCGTCGTAGACGCTGCTTTCTGTGTCGTGGCTGAGACAGAACGAGTACTTGCAGCCTGCATGTGCGAGAACCGAAGCTGATGGTATGATGCCTTTCTTCCTTCATTGTACACGTGGTAGCTGCACGTCTCTTTCGTAGCTTTCTGTGGTCTTCTCTAAGTTTGTTGAATCGTAGACACGGCGTTGAGAACTGGTGCAGAAAACTTTGTCGACATTGCTTTCTGCGAAGATGGCTTAGGCATCGACTTCGTCTTAGCTTCTTTAATTGATGTTGTCTCTGATGATCTTTCAGCCACAAGTGTACTCGTGAGGAGGTTTCACTTGATCGTTGTTCTTGTTCGAGTAGCCGTTGCAGTTCTTGGAGTTCGTGGAGTTGCCTTTGTTGAAATTGCTCGTCTTCTTGTGAAAGTTCGTCAGATGGGCCTTTTTCAGGAACATGAGTCTGCTTTTCTTTAGATGGTGATGTGATCAGTAGATTGTCGGTAATCGACACTGTACTGCTAGGCTTGTCCTGCGATGAAAGCAGCGTGACAGGCTGATGAGAACGCTCCCAAGATGGTTGTGAGTCATCCTTGATTGTAAATGCTTCTGTCAGTTGACAATGCGCCGGCGTTGGTGGATTCGAAATTCCTGCAGTGCTTTGACTAACATGTGTGACGTCACTTGACGATGAGAGCACAACAGACATGGCTTCAGGTGGTTCTGATGGCGTATGTTTTTCTTTTTGCGGCGTAGTTAGTCTGACAATGTCTGTCGAACGACCCTGGTCGGGAACGTCAGGGTGGGGGCTGGTATTGCGAGGATTCACCAGCTCATCACCCGCAAATTCCGTCACACGCTCGAAACCGTTTGGGCCTTGTGTGTGACACGAAGCATCAAGGCATTCGGGAGGTTCAGTAAAATCTGAAGTGTTGTGGTGCAGTGAACACGTTGAAAATGCCGATTTCATTGCTCTTGGGAAAGGCGGCTTTAGGTTCAGTTTTTTGGCGAAATTGTCTAGATTCCTTTCGGTATACGGACGCTTGACCTTGTCTGTCGCGACGTGCAAGTTACCAGTCGGTGTTCGAATGCGTGACGTTTTTTCGGAAGAGTCATATGATGGTACAATGGTGGTATATTTTCTCTGAGGTCTCGTTTGGAAAATAGGCTTACTGCGGGAAGACTTCGCGTAACTGTGATGGGTCAGTTGAAAAGCCTTCCGCTGATGAGGTATGAACAGGTCTTCATCGTATTCTTTGAAACGGGTAATCATCTCTTCCCTGATCTTTTGCCATGTTTCGTCGTTTTCGAATATGTGTGTCAGGTAAAACTTGAATGCCTCACCGGAGATGTAGTCGGTGAAGTTGATGATCATCTCCCGTTCCGACCATGATGCAGCGGTGGCATGGAGCTCGAACAGGTTGAACCAGTCCTGTACGGGTCCGTCGTCCGCCGATCCGGTGTACTTAGGGATGTCAAGGTCTTCTGACGCTGCTGTCATGATGCTTGGTGGTCCGCGTTCGGTCACTGCGTCTCGCTGAGGTCTTCGATGATGATGGCCGGGCGATGAAGTGGTTGCGAGGTCTTCATCCTGTCGACTCGTGTGACGCTATAAAGAATGGGCGACGTGGCGTGGCTCATACCTCATGTTTATTCTCATCTGACTTCTTCCTTCTCGACCTCTACTAACCATGACTTCATACGTCACACACACACACACACACACACACACACACACACACACACACACACACACACACACACACACATATATATATATATATATATATATATATATATATATATATATATATATATATATATATATATATATATATATATATATATATATATGAGATCTAACAGACAGTAATGCCAAGGAATGTACAGGGGAAGTTATTAGAACCAATTGAATGTAAATAAGAAGAAAGAAAAGTGGATGAAAAAATAACCAGCCGTAAGCAGGAATCGAACCTACGACCTTCGAACAACGCGTTCGATGCTCTAACCGCTACTGAGCTACCACAGCGGCCTTCCCTCCAGCCACTTTTTTGGGTTTATATGTGAATTTAGAAGTAGGAGTGACAGTCAGCGCCATCTATAAGCCAAACGACGAGTGTGAAAACACTCTTATGCGCATGTTTGGCGTCACGTAGCACGTGAACTTATTATGAGCGGGCAGCTGACTGATTGTCTCTCTCTCTCTCTCTCTCTCTCTCTCTCTCTCTATCTATCTATCTATCTATCTATCTATCTATCTATCTATCTATATATATATATATATATATATATATATATATATATATATATATATATATATATATATATATTTCCCGGCCTCAACTGCTTGCCGTAATCTTGCCGCATTTCAGTGGCAAGTCGAGTGGCCCTGCTCTCAGTTCTCTCTCTCTTCCCGCCCCTATGTTCCCCAATCTAGTCCTGTTCTCGCAATGAAATTCACCACTAGTAGAAATCAAGAGTGGTCGTAGACAGAGCATGCAGCTCGTATACGTTACATAACTGCTCTTCATTAGGAGTAACAAGCTGGTTTGCAAGAGAAGGCAAACGCGCGAGGGGGTAGACAGATGGTTAGGAGGTTAAACGATTGGAACTGCTACCGAAAAAAAAAAAAACCTCCAATATCTTCATGCAATGAGAGGAGTCTCCTTAACGCATTCAATGTTGCGCGGCAGAAGAGTAGACTATGGCGCCAGACGTCGAGGCACGTGAATTGAACGACGAGTGAGGAACTTGTAGGGGTCCACGAATTACGCAGGGCCTACGACTTATTTGATGGTAATCGGCGGCAAAAGCATCCACGAAATGAACAGCTGCGTACCTTCGCCCACAACGGACGTGCAGTGGTTAGGCAACTTCGCTGATTCGCGAAAGGAAGAATCATATGCCACTGTTTTCACTTCGGAACCATGTTTACTTCGTATTTTAAAGTTTTTATTCGAGCCAAAACTACCGTATTCTGCTAAAAAACAATGTAATCACTTTTCCTTCTCCCCGGTTGCGTAAACTTTAATTTTTTTCGCGTACATTAACTGCCGCCTTCTCAGCCAATCCCACTTAATGGGTAAGAGCCAGAGCAAAGGGGCAAAGCAAAGGAAAGCAAGGCAAGGCAAGGCAAGGCAAAGCAAAGCAAGGCAAGTCGAGACAAGGCAAGACTATAGACAAGGCAAAAGAAAGAAAGCAAGACAAGCAAGCAAACTGTGCTTGCAGTAAGATTTCTAGGATATTTTAGGCGACGGAAAGTTAGTCGCACGGATGTTTTTTATGCTTGGGAAATAGTTGAGGAGGCCATATAGAAAAGTGAAGCGAGGCCACGGATTGAGAAGGCTATGCGAACGGGGCTCAATTACACAACCGCGTTTAGCTCTTGTAGGCGAAACTCAGGTGGCCTCTAAGTTGTTCCGCTTCAAAGAAGACGGTCACGTAGAAACATCTATGAAACTTTCGTGATTATTAGTGTAATAGCCTTTTCAGACCCCTTTTTTAAACGTCCCGTTCCTGGAATCGACGAACCTGAATTCGGTTCGTCCAACCGTAAAAGCAAGCAGACTTCGTCCTCCCGCTACTATACCAAAGGCGCCCACTCATTCGACGCCGGCCTCGTAATGACCACCACTTCGGGCAGCCAACATTGTCATTAGATGACGCTTGCGGAACTTGCAGCACTCGCAATCGCAGTCGCTCGCAGTGCCAGCGCCACGCTGCGGACAGAGGACGAAACTACAACTCGCGCCATTGTGACTCCCTTTGCATCTCACATGACCACCGATACGATATGCGTATTGTTTACAACAAAAGAGACGAAGCTAAAGAGCGTTGAAAGGATGAGCGTGCCTTCTCTCGAGTACACTCCCCTCTGAAAGAGTGTTTTTTTTCTTCGATCATTTCCTTTTCGTCCTAGGCGATTCGAATGATCGAGTGCTGGAACATCGCAATAAGAAGAGAGTTCGTTCACGCGAATACCACTTTGCGAAAAGGGCGCTATTCTATTATCCTTTTCATTGTTGGCCCGGATACGTCGTGGGAGGAAAAAATGTCCCTTCTTTCAAGCACATCCTTCTTAAACGAGTTTTTTTTTTTTCTTACCGTGTCCAGTGCTATCCGAAGAGTCAAAAGAGGAGGTTTGAGAGCATACAAGCGAAGAGTGTTCGCAACTTTAGATGCACCTCCTTTTCTCAAATGGCATGTTTTTTTTTTCCTAGAAGAGCAAAAAAAAAAAAAAAAGAGGAGAGGACATCAGAATTATAAGCTCTCTCTTTCAAATACGGCCTTTTTTTTTTCAGAAGGGTGTTAATGTGCCTTCTTATTCTTTTCGTCCAAGAAAGGCCTTATAGAAGAAAGAGAGAGAGGGGGAGGGGGAATACATAAACTCGGAGTATTCGCACTCTCATACGTGTGCTTTTCCGATTGATTTTTTGTTTTTGTTTTTTTAGAGGGGTTGTTGCTGTTTGTTGCTCATTTCCTCCCGTGCTCGATTCCAAGGGCGTCCGTTCGTGTCGCCACGCAGTCTGACGCAGAGGGCGCGTCTTCCGAGAGTCCAACCCAACCCCTTCCTCCCTTAATCAGCGCTACTCAGAAGCTCATCTTTTTCCTTCTTCTGAATTGCGGGGATTTTTCGTAACTCGTTTTTCTTTCTCTCCTTGTTCTTTAGTCATCCGAAGAAGAGGAGGAAGACGAAGACGACGAAGTGCATGTCATGTAAAAAGCCGCCAAGCGGTCTACCGAAAAAAAAAAGCGGTGACGCAGTGTTTCCGTATCTTAAGGTGGCGGTCCTACTGTCGCCATATTGCGAGTAGTTCTGGAAAATACACCAGACGGCGCCACCAAGTCAGGACTGGAAGGCCAACATTTCGGAGGTGAACTGCCACACGTGTGCCGGCGCGCCACACTGCATGACGAGGGGGTGCAAATCGCGCTGACACGGTTCGAAGAAATGAGGCACGGAGCAGGGGCTTTTTTTTCTCCCCTTCAATGACACCTCCATCTCTCTCCATGCTCACTAGCCCCTGACCCCTGCGGTCGCTGCTTTTCAAGAGATCCCTCATGTAGGCTGCGTAGTCTGCTTGGCCAGCTGCTCTACGTTCCATACAGTGCCGGAATGCGGGGTTGAGTGAAAAACTCTATCGCGGAGGTCACAACAATGTATACAACGGAGATCAAAACTTGGACTATGAGTATTCATGCGAGGTTCAACGGAACAGTTCGTTCTACATATAATTGGGGTTGCTGGAGCATGATGCGGTTCGGTGGGACAGGAGAAGGCAAAATATATTTGACTATGTATACTTCCTTCTCAGTATGACCTAAGCTTCCGAATTTTCAAAACAAAACAAAACGGGTAGTTAGGCAAATCGCGTGCTAAGAAGTGCGGCCGCTGTGACTTACGGTGCCCAACACGTGCCGAATGCATAATCATTATTTTCCCCCACTATACGTAGCGTAATTTATTTCATTAGAATTGAAACTTCAGCAGGCTAATATGAATTCATGTTTTGGTTGATGCAGCGTTTATTTATCACGTTGCCGTACGCAAAGCATCGGACTAGTCGACAAACTATTTTTATGACGAAAATGAAGCAATTACCTCTTGTGTGTCATATGAGCGAGACTCGCACATGCGTGGCCTGAATGGTCCAGGTGCGTTATTCCCTTGTCCAAGGAACGACTTCTCTATTCGCGTACGCTATTTCAACATCATTTTTTTTCCTGTAAAGGTCGTGGCAATAACATGAAGAGTGATCGTTTCGCCCATATCAGTTATTGACTGCAAGCTCGTAGATTCGAGGCCGTTACCTCAAGCTCTATAAACATCTCATGATAAAAACTGGGGCGGATTCACACAAACCTCCCAGGAGTGCAACAAGGGAGGGGAAGACTTATGATACAGTGCATCTCCCATGCATCTTTCTACACAGCCGCTGCTTGTATTACTTCTATGTCGTACCCATTTCGAGTTCGTAAAGCGCATGCAAGGCAAAAACATGAGTACACAAATACAATAGTTGCAAAGGAGTTGAAGAAAAGGTCTTGTCGCACTGGATAAGGCTTTTGGATGCATGATTGGTCAATTCAAATAACTATGTCGGCTAACATATCTTCAAGCAACGAGTCTTAGTGTTGTGTATATGCTATGCAATGAAGGGCTGTCATGCAGTAAGCAAGATTGAGTCAATACACGTTGTTGTGGCAATTTATTTAGTACTAAACGAGCGTCGGCAGCACTTGGTTACAGCCACGAAGACACCTGAATATAACACACACAAAAAAGCCCGCAGAACTACAACGCATACATTCAGAGAAATGTGAAATCGCACAAAGCAAAAGTACATATAATCACGACTTTCGGATGCGAACTTGTGACAGCAGAGAATGAAGGTGTATGTTTTATTATTATTTTCCGTTATTCTATATTCAACACGAAGTTTTTACAAAAGGTCATTGGAGCTTCTGTGGTCATGTCTCTTGGTCATTGCTGCTGCAGAACGCACGTGAATGGCTGATGACACACCCGACACAAGGAAGTGAATTGCTACCTCATAGCTTGTTCGAACAAGAGTCTTTGCTATCGTCAAATCTGAGCCTGCATCTGCCATTCGATATATACAAGGTCGTTCTCCTAATGTGCAGTTCTTTAGAGCGAAGCTCTTACGCACATACTGCTGCGTTGAGCGGCGGCGCCTGTTGGCGTCGTCGGCGTAACCAATAGAGCGAACAAGGACGAAAGAGAGCGAACGCGGAGTCTGCCGATTTCACTCGCCACTCCATGGCCTCTAACCTCACCTTCTTCCTCCGTCACGCTCGCTAGCCCCCCCGGTCGCAGCTCGCGCGCGTGCAGGGCTGGCACGTGCACTGCGGCTGGCTTCGCTTGTCGTAACGGGGCTCTCGGCATTTCGCTTGGTTCGCGACGCCTGCAATGCACAAAGTGGTATGCGTAACGCTCGAGCGCTGGCAATTTGCGTGGAAATATGTAAATAGCTACAACTGCACATGGCCGAAACTACAGACGTACTTGGCGTTGCCCCAACACGAAAGTGCGCTCAAAATCACCATTAGGTAGCATCGTCACAATTGGTGAATTTCTTGAGAGTGCACGCGTCCGGCAGTCCTACGACTCAAGGCTGTGGAAAATGTCCGAGTCGCCACTCTGCTTTGCCTCCTTGTTCTTCATCGAAGCTCGTTTAGACTGCTGGTGTGACTCAATTGCTTTCACATTACACTGTGGTCTGCGTATGGGCATGCTGCGCGTAGTACGGGGATCTACAATTTCAGGTAACATGCAGTCTCTGTAAAATCTGATTAGTTGTGGAAGCATTCTGAATTTCCAAAAGTCATTATCTCTTTCGATCCGCTGTACGTGGATGCCCTTCGACGTGCAGACGACGAAGTGGCAGAAACTTCTTTTAGTGATATGCAGCTGGCCTTACACTTGGTAGAAATAGTTATGAGAGCGGCTCAATTTGGGTGGTTCGTGTACTTGGTTCCTTTGATTGTACTTTTTAGCTGCCTCGGATGGCTCCATGTCCTTCGCAGTGAATGGGCACTTCACCTCCACGATACCGTCGCTCGCAATTAATCCGTCTGGCGACGCCGCCAAGAATCCGTACTCTGGGTAAACAAATAACCCGCAAGGTTGCACAGCAGTTTCCATTTCTTGCTCGTATAACCGGAGTGCGACACGTTCCTGTTGTCTTCCATGCATGCTCAAGAGCGGCACTGGTGAAACTTTTTTTATAGAGCAGGGTCTTCACGAGCGTGTCACACGGTGTCCACTCCCTCCTTCGGCATACTGCATAGAAATTCGACGCCGTTAGGCGCATGTTTCTTTCAAAATGCCATGTAGGATTATCAGCCTGTCCTCGAGTAGCCTTCTCAATTTCCATCTGCTGTTTCTCATTCACCTGCAGGCTTGCTAAAACAGCCCGTTGTTTCTCGGCATATTGCTCTGGTGGCATGTCTGGCTGCTGGCAATTCGGACCATAATGAGTCATTGAGTCGTTCACCGTAGATTCCTTGCGCTTATGCTGCTGGTGGCCATTTTCTTCAAACAGTTTTCTTCTGAGAGACTCTTTGTTTCATTGTATACGACGAAATGTTGCAGAGAAATTCTCATTGTGCCGTACTCCCGTTCAAAACGCTTGCCATGCACGTGCCACTGTCACTTCACGTGAATTTTACTAAAAATAAAGCACATCCTTCATCGTCTTCAGAAAGAGAAAATAAATATTTATCAGCTTATTTACCTTTCCCAGGGACTCCTCCCGGCGTAGAAAAGCCCCTTTGCTCATAGCAGGAATTTCCATGACTGCCATTGCTTCCTCGAACTGCGAGTGGCCCGATCCGATACTCATGAATGCCCAAACAGCAGCATCATTGACTCCTACGTTTGCTTTGTCAGTGAGGGACGTTGGTTCTGTGACGGAGTCAGTCGTCAACTTTCTGATTTCCTGACATTCACTGCAGGTAAACGTGAGCTCCGACCAGAGCCCCACTCTCCGTTCTTTCACGGGTGCAAAACGTCCAGTCAGCTTATATAGACAGCTGTGGTCGTCGAGACTACGAACAGCGTTCACGAAATGGGCCAGCGACACAACTCTTCTTCCGGTGATGATCGGCTCCTCTGGCTGAGTTGTGACGCTTGTCTCCAGACTCAGGCCCGGCAGCGACTCCTCGACGATGCCGAAATTGTCCCAGTATTAAGACGTTGCGTCATCCTCTCTGGCAAAACCACTGTCGTCCAAGCATGGCGTACAGGCGGCGCTTTGGCGTTGCTCTCTGTTGCTCTCCGGCGAATTCGCCTTCCTGAAAATTTTACAGGAAAGTACATCATGTGGTTAGTGAGCTAGCACCAGATGCACAGGGATCGTAGCAACTACACTTCCAAAGCTGGCATGAATAATAAGCTGGTGTGGTGAGGGACCGATGCAAAACTCAAAATAAAAGGGCGAGTCCTTTTCTCAGTCGGGATAATTACTGAAAAGAATTTCTCCCGACAGTCGTCTACTATGGGTTGCTTGAATGTCGATAAAAGGCAAGATAGACGATACAGGTGTTTGTGCTGCCTTCCTTGATCCTAATCAATCAATCAATCAATCAATCAATATATAAACTAAATAATTTTGCTCCAAAAAAGCATATTTACGGTATAAAAGGATGGCCGGGATAAAATATGAACCATTACGGATTGACAAGTGCGTCATAGCGTTTTGAGAGGATGGTTGGGTGGATAGGATATTATACCGATCACTAATTCGCCCAAAGCTTGAGTACGCGTCCGCTATATGGGATCCCGTGCAGCAAAATTTAATTAACGCGTTAGAATCTGTTCAGAACCGCTCAGTTCGGTTCATTTGTTCTAATTATTCCCGTACTGCTAGCCTATCAGAAATGAAATCTAACCTTGACCTACCCAATTTAACTGTCCGGAGGAAACTGGCGCGACTGCATTTTTTTCATAAGATATTTTTTCACAATCCATCAATGAAGCGAGACCTCATTTCACAACCATCATACCACTCATCGCGCATTGATCATCAGCATAAGGTTGCCATTCCGTTTTGCCGCACCAAATTCTTTTCAGCAGCCTTCTTACCGAAAACAGCGGCCGATTGGAACCACCTTCCCTCTTCCGTTGTATCAATAACAGACCCTTTGTTATTCAAGGCGCTGCAGCGACAAAGTACGGGCTATAGCATTGGACAGTTTTGTTCACCTGAAGCCGTAAAACAGAAGTTCTAACGAATTCGTCTTTGTACATATATAGCCGCCAAAACTAACATGCCAACATAAAAAAGAGTAAAGTATAGCAGTGTAGCTGGCAACGTAAAGCTGATCATAGAAAGAATGTCGCCCACAACGTGACAATTTGCCTTCTGCTTCCTTCCTTCCTTTACGGAGCCCACATTGCGTCTGGGGTACAAAACGAGCTCGCCACCGTATCAAGAATAGGCTTCTATAATGTTTTTTTTTCTTTTTTGCTGCTGTAGCTGCGCGCTTTTATTATCAAAAGAAACCACAGTAATCGAAATGGTCTTACCTTGAATGGTGTGAAAATGCAGCTGCTGCCCGTGCTCGACATGTCGCGATGGCGGCTCTCTTCCTCTACCGTGAAGCTCTATCCTTATGATTTGTCATGACTCGTGTGAAGCCCGGCAAGGCACTCGTGCTGCAGGTACTCCCACACGCACTCGCAGCGCACGCTAAGCATTTTTGTGTCCGTCCTCATCCTCACTCAGTCCGCCTCCCCCTCGTCATGCTGCCTCGCACCTTCAGGCTAGCATAGTGGCTGTCATTCCACATCCCCTGCCCTCATGCGGGGCCATCTAGACTATTCAGGTGTTAGTGGTGTCGCCTTGGGCACCCCTTCTTGGTACCTGGTAAAACGCGTTCCTCGCTCACTATTGACGGGGGACTAGCTGGAGGAGAAAAGCGCGTCGCGTTCGCACATTGTTCACTGATAGGCGCGTGGCTAATTTACTTATATGTACGTGGCTTTGGAAGTCTTCCTAGTTAGGAAGCACATGGCGGCAGACACCGGCTGTGTGTGAGAGAGGATCGGGAGAGGAGGCAGTTGTCGTTACTTAGGTAAAAGAGAAAAATTTAGCGGACTTTAGTTCCGAGAAGCTCTTGCTTACTGTCCTCGCAGCTGTCTTGTAGTGTGCGAGAAGTGCACACTAGGCCAACACGACGAGTGGTCGGCGTTCCTTTGTCGTGAAAAGTACTCTGGGTCGACTTACCCCTCGAAATCCAGACCTGCCTGGCGCATTTGTGCGATACGTCTTTCTAGCGCATTACCCCCGTTTACATGGTCGTGATGCGCCAGTTGTCGCATTCGTATAAACGCTGTGCGTGCCGTGCCGGCTTACGGCAAACTGTCGACGCCCGGCTATACGCAAACGTGCTTTCTTATCGAGTAAAGACGAACTGGACCCCACTCCCAACAACCATGGAGACGGCGTGCCGGCCTCTTGTTGAATGAAGTTAGTTAGTCGCCCCAGCTGGCAGCCGACTGACTGGCAGTTGCCTCGAGCTGTCAGGCTGTAATCAATTTTACACGAATGCCAGAGTAGCCCATCGACTTTGCAAGCGCGTTTCGGAAAGGTGATGCGACGCCGTTTGCAGGACCTCTCGTCTTCTGTGCGCCGCAGCTACCATGTGGTGTCGGATTACAGCGAGCGAGTATCGGATTACAGCGACTTGTAGCTGGGCCAGTTGGTTTATGTAAAAGAATTAAAAAAAATAACTCATTAGCTTAGTCGTGCCTCGAGCATGGGAAACAGAAATTCGCACAATTTTCTGCGTCATCAACCACTATATAAATAGGTACATATTAGCGCAAGCAAAATAACAATGACTTGAGAAAGGAGTGGCAGGAGGCAGGAATATCTCAGCTCCCGACATTTCTGCTTCGTCCCACTTCTTTCTCGAGTGTTTTTGTTTTCTTGAGCTAATATTAATTAATTCCTTATAGCGAAAGAGGGACGCCGAAGTTCGCACAACGGGGGGTCACCATTCCCCTCATCGTGATTTACGGCCCGTGAATCGACCGGCACTCGCAAAACTGCCCATTTCCTACGCATTAGTGCAATGCGCCTTCCATTGCTTACATGAATGCGAAGCGCATGTTTCGCACTCATGTAAACGTGTTTTATGCACACCGATGTCACCACACTTTCTTATAAACTTATCCGTTTCAGAAACGTTTCTGTTCTTTTCGAGCTACTAGGCGTAAGTCCAAGATCGGCTATTTCTACTCGTCAGGTGTATGACTCACGCTAACGAGTCAAGGAGCTGCTATCTTGACGCATTGACAGTTCTCCGCACGGCAGACTTCCCAATGACGAATTGTCAGCAGGTGCCGCATGCCCTTGACATTTTTCTCTATTCTTTTTCTCCCCTTCCCCCTCCCCGTGTAGGGTAGCATATAAGCCTTTCCTTTGCCTTTCTCTCTCTCTCTCCTTCAGGCGAAAACGTCGGCAGGGTGCCTTGTCGCATGGTGTTGTACACTGGCACTGAAGAAAACCAACAAGTTCCCTACTCGACGTTGCGATCCTTAGATTGAGTGGCATAAACCCTCAGTGCATAGGAAATATAGATGGGCTTCACCACTGCCGCTCCCCCACCAGACCTGCTTAGTGGGAGCATAGTCAAACGTTATCCGCCTTTCTGCCTCCCTGAAGGACCTCACTTGTCGCGGGTGCTTCAAAGCAGAAAAAAAAAGAGCCCTGGTGCCTCATTGCTGTCCCCGCACCGAAGTACTTTGTTACACCACGCCGTGCATTCAGCAAATTTCATGCCACTTCGCTTCGTTGTTACTGGCTGAAAAATCTGCAAGATTTTCAGGCAGTAGCATGATTTTAGCCAGTTTATGCAGTGAGCAACGGAATAAATATTGCTCTATTTTGTGGTTTATTGAAACCGATGACGGATATTCACAGGCGACTCCGAGAGAAGAGTTTGCAAGCGCCCGCGTCCCCTTAGAGCAAGTTTGCAGTGATTATGAGGAGCGCCGTCATGGGGTACTCCAGAACATTGGTGTTCGCGCATTTCGGCGCTATGGAAATGTGCGCTTGTCGTATATAAAGGCGGAAAGCGAACACGCGTCCTCAACTCCTGCCGCACCGTAGTTTTCCCCAAAGTAAATAAATGAAATAAACACGCAGAAAGTACAAAACAGACTTCATCTCATTCCTGTAGGTGTGCCTCGTTTCGTGTTTGTGCTGTTTGTTGTGATGGGTTCATACGAACAAGCGCAGCACGTCTGAAGCTCCGTATATTTCACGGTAAAAAAAAAAGATATTCACAAATACCTTACTCACGCACGTCTGCTCAGTTCGCTCGTATCGCTCGTTTGTCGTTCGTTTTTCTGCTTTCTTCTGACTGTCGTCGCACAGCCCTCGCTTTTCGCTTTAGTCCGTGGGGGGTGAGGAGGGCGACAAAGACGTGCACACATAAAAGAGGGACTTTCCATGAATTCGGCCTTTCTTTTCCCGTGAAGACGCTCACCCCACCCTCTCGGAGGATACTGCCGACCTGTTTTCACGCTCTCCCGCGGTACCGCGCAGCCTTATGAGACTCTGAGGGGAGGAAGGCTTACAGATGACGGTGCATGGTTTGAAGTTAGAAAAGACGTTTCCTCCTGAGGCAAAATGTTTTTGCACGCCGCATTCGGGGAGACAGGGAACCTTCAAATTCAGCGCTTTCCTTATTTTTGTTTAGGTGGCGCTAGGGGAAGATTTTCGTTGTAGTCATAGGAATAATGTAGATTTCTCAATATTCCTGCAGCTGTTGTGTGCGATTCGTGTGCATAAGTATACCAGGAGACCGTAACTGTTATAGTTTAGGCTATGCATGCTTAGATTTCATTGCTATTTCAAGATAACAACGACTTTGTTGATGTTTACGGCACGATAAATTAAGACAATTCGCGAGCTTTGTTTCGCATTTCTGCTTACTTTATTGAAAAACGCTACGTTGAGGAAATAGATCAGGGGTTCTAGTTTATCTACGTGCAAATTCAGCAAACGAACTTCAGTAGTTCTCCGCAAAAATGGGCCACGGTAGGTCTATCTAATGAGAATATTGCCCAATTTAGATCAATATAATTAAAAAGTGAGCGGGCGTACATAAATAAAATTGAGCACTCAAACGGAAAATGACATCCTCTATATACACCCAGAAAATGAATTTTCTCTAGCGAATAGGTGCCGGATAGTTCGCATCGACATTTACTAAATTTGGCTCTTTTCAAAAGCTAATCAGCAATACAGTAAAAGTGCTAGAATAATTTGCTACGTTGAGGAAATAGATAAATATGTCTTAAATGATTAAAAAACACAGCGCAAACAACGGCAGGAAGAAAGGAAGAGACAGGACAGACTTCCTTTCTTCCTGCCGTTGTTTGCGCTGTGTTTTTTAATCATGTATTTGAACCAACTCGCCCAAGCTTTAACCTTAGCATGTCTTAAATGTTCTGCGCAAAGAACAGTGCTGTAACTGCAGCAGATTTTTCAGAAAATGGTCACTGCTGACACACAGTCAGACCAAACCGTGTAACTAGTGCTTATTCTTGGCTCTCCCTACCCAAATGCTAAAAGCTTACTTATTTTTAATAGATATGTTTAAAATGTACAAAAATTAAGCTTTTCAATGACACATAAACCAACTATATAAGACAAGAAGAACAGCCGCCACGTCAGTTGGAAAAGTGACAAAAACGATGTGCTCGTGCCGCCGGAGTGAGACCGCCGCCTTAAAGAGCCGAGTATACAGAGGCACTTCCGGTCGTTCGCCGTCACACGCGATAAGGTCACGTGACCTGAGTGTAAGCGTCTCGCGTGACGTCACTGGGAGAGCGGCGCACGCCGCTGTCGGTACCGAGTTTTAGCACTATATAGTGATGCCGGCGAAATGGTGAGAACCGCAAAGTTCTAGCATTAATGAAAAAAAAAAGTTTTGAGGCAGTGCTATGAAGAATCAACATTAGAGAATCGTGAAAGCGTCAACGTATGTAGTAGTATAATTCGCTTGAACATATAAGCCAAAGAGGTTTTAATTTTGTTTAAATATCCTTGGTATAAGCACCAAGGGTTAAAAGTATATCATAGTTGAAATCAAGAAGAGGAAATGGACATAGGCCGGGCTTGTAGCACGTAGACAAGATAACCGGTAGTCAATAAGGGTAACTAACAGGATTCCCAGAGAAGGGAAGCGGTTTAGGGGGAGACGGAAGGTTAGGTGGGCAGATGAGACTAAGAAGTTTGCGGTTACAGATTGGCAGCAGCAAGCACAACACCTAGTTGACTGGCAGAACATGGGAGATGCCTTTGTCCTGCAGTGGGACTAGTCAGGCTGATGATGATGATGATAAGCACATAGACACGAAAAAAAAAAAGCATGTCCACTGAGTTTTTCACATGTTCGCAGATAACAGCCAGCCCGATATTGACGACTCTCTGCTCTTCGCTATGCCACCAATCTCATTTCGTGTGGGTTGTGATAAGGGGTCAATAATTATTGGCAATACGTTCCGACTGCCTAAAAGAATAGTAATTTACAAGCTTTTAAATAACAAAATATTATCTGGGTTTAACATCCCAAAACCGCGACGTGTTTGTGACGGATGCCGAAGAAGAAAGGATCCAAAAATTCCGACTGCCGCTTGGCCTCACTGCGCCGAATAATTCTTGAAAGACCGATTGGTATGCTCGGATTGCCAGTCAATACATCCACCCTATTATCGTTTGGAGCCAGTCAGTTGGGTGTGGGCCGCAGTGCTATTCTGTCAGCGCTACATAAATGCATTCAGACAACCGGAAGGATACGCTGCTAGTGATGTTGCCAGATATAACCAATTATTTCTTCCCCTTCCTCATTCTTAATAATTTGTTTTATATATTCTGGTTTATCGCATTCTTCTGCAATTTTTCACGTTTTTTCAAAGCAACGTTATTATTGTTCCTATCTAATTTCTGTATTTTTTTAGCAAGCGTTGTAAAAAATTATCTATTATGAGGTACAGTGTGGCCAATTCCCCATGTGGGTATGAGCCAAGATCTCCTAGGAGACAAGACAAGACAAGACAAGACAAGACGAGACTGCTCGTGCTGACGTGGCCCAGCCTACGCGGCTATCGAAATGCTACCACACCGCCGCCACGGAAATCGAACCCACGACTTTGGAGTGAGCAGCGTTCCACTTAGTTCAGCTTACTGTGCGCTGTTTTTCGGGCGCATTTCGGTGGCGCCACATTGGGCTAACTTAGCCTTGAAGTTTTGCATCTTTGACGACTAAACGAGCCGTCTTACGGCAGGCGCACACGCATGAAAAACGGTTGGATTGGGGAATTCCAGGTTCTATGACTTTACCAATTGATATTGCGATATAAAAAGGATGAATTAGTTAAAATCATCTTCTCAGTGTTACATTCGTAAAAACCTCCACCGTGGTGGTGCACAACGCTTCAGGTGCTCGGTTGCTGAACTGAAGGACGCGGGATCGATACCCGACGTTGCGGTCGCATTTCGATAGCGGCGAAATTCCAGAAGCCCGCGTATAATGTGTGATGTGAGTGCACCTTGAAGAGCACCAGATGATCGATATTTGTGGAGCCCTCCACTTACGGAGTCCTTCACAATCATGTCGCGGTTTCGTAATGTAGAACGAAACGTATAACAAGAATAATAATCAATACCTAATTCCTTCGTGTGAACGTCAGTGAGAGGAAGCAGTTAACTGGAAATTGAATGATACGAGAGAATTCGTCGAAGAATCACAATGCGCCGCCTTCCGCGAAGACGTGCGATTCTGGGAAACTCGTAATGGGCTATGTAAGGCGAAATTTTTCAGTTTCCAGCAGCAGGGGGTGCTATAATTCTGGACACTGTCGAATTCCGCCATTGATCGATGATAATTGGCCAAGTGAGCTGCTACGACCGCTCTGATTGGCTTGAAATTCGGCCGTTACGAAATTGGACAATATGGCGGAATTAGACTGTGTCCGGAATAGCAACCCAGGTATACTTCCAGCACCTTAGATAACCCGGCATCTGTTAAGCTGGCATAAACTCGATAGAGATGATGATGACGATAATAATAATAATAATAATAATAATAATAATAATAATAATAATAATAATAATAATAATAATAATAATAATAATAATAATAATAATAATAATAATAATAATAATAATAATAATAATAATAATAATAATAATTATTATTATTATTATTATTATTATTATTATTATTATTATTATTATTATTATTATTATTATTATTATTATTATTATTATTATTATTATTATTATTATTATTATTATTATTCATAGAAGAGCCGCAGCCACAAAACGTGCCACGGCGTACCTCTTCCGGGGCTTTATAGAAACCGTTTCGAGCCTGTGACGCGTCTCAATCGAGCACTCGGAAAACGTGCATTCGTTGCCCCCCGCCCCTTTGCCGTCCATCCTGCATGGGAGGTGCGGCCGACGTGGAGAGGATGGAAAAATTTGCTCATCTCCGTTTTCGCCGAACCGAAATGCCTCCTTTCCTAACACCTGGCCTCCTATAACTTCTACATCGCGAGCTTTCTCTCTAACTCTCTCTTTCTCAAAAGTGGCGGAAGGAGTGACCTCGAGAACCGTGTGATCAGTCGGACGAGGTGACGGAAAAGTGACTGCTGATATCCGCGACTGTCCGAATATTTGTGAAAAAAAAAAAAAAAACATTTTTGAGACAGCTGCGCGGGAACATTGGGAAAAGATTTGGTTTAAAGGGGGTACCGACACAAAAACTTTGGCCTGGCGTTTTTTGTGCCGCAATGCGTTGCTGGGGGCCTGTTAGTCATGACACGACACATGGTTTGCTGCAGCACGCAACAGATAAATAATTACAGGCCCCCCATTATCAATCAGTTTCGGTTTGAGAGAGTTGCAAAAACTGGGTGCAACTGTCGCCACCTAGCGTGTGCAGCTCTTGACCACGTGAGCACACAGAACTGTGACGCACTTCCGCACGGTCCGCATCAAGAATTACCTTCAAATAGGAAACGCGAGACTGTAATGTCGCCAAACACAAAACTTTCTAAGCGTGCGCCACGGCCACGCACTCGCAACCAGCCGCCGAGAAATATAGACTTCTGGAACTAACGCGGCAAAAGAAAAAAATGGCGGCAATGACGTCATCATAACTTGCTTTGTTGACCGCAGCGTGGTGACGTGTGGGAAGTAGGGGGTCACCTCGGGGTCACCTCCGCGGGTGTCTATAGCGCTATGGAGTCGGTCGCTCACGCGAACTTCAAAATTAATTTCAAATACCTTCCAAGCTATATTCCCTGTTGATATCTTGCAGGTGACATACGAATGTTCACGAGAATTGACCCCGCAAGCTGTCTCGGCCCCGAAATTTTATTTCATTACCCCTTTAAAGCTTTCATAACGTTTACACGGGGTGTTCAAAAAAAAAAAAACAGTTCAACGCAATACTTTAGAACTTTTGGTAGGAGATATTCAGAACGTTTGAATGCGGAGTTCAATAACATTTTGATAAAAATATTTCGAAACATTTAATAGGGCTATATAACGTTTAGGAAAGCGAAAATAGAAACCACCCTATTGTAGCACGAAGCCACATGGAAATCCGTAGGAATGTCTCGAAGAGAAAAGCTTAATTCTTAGTTCCCGAAAATGTCGTTCTTGTCCGTCGTTCGAACCCGGTAACAACGCCTCTCCGGGGCGGTCGCTCTACCAATTGAGCTAAGCAGAAGCTAACCTGATCTGCCACCTTGTGGTATTCCGCAGAACTCATTTTCATTAACAAAACGTTTAGGTAGAAATCTTTTCAACAACTGGACGAAATATTTTGACGGTTGAGCGCGTGGAACACTTAGGAGATATTTTGTTAAACTTTTTGGAAACTTTTCACGGATACATTAAGAACATTCCAACGAAACATTATCTAACATTTGGTCGGACAATTTTCGAGACTTTTGACGGCTATTTAATTGAACAACCGGACGAAATATTTGGAGGGTTGACCTCGTGGAAGCCTTGCGGATATTCTGGTTTAAAAATTTTACGTTTGCACGAAGACTTTTGGAGTATGAAAATTTTTTCCATAACATTTAGTAGACATATTTAAATTTGTTAGTACAGAGATCATTCGAACAATCAAATAAAATAACCACAAATAAAATTTTCCAAGGAAGTATGTCGGAGATATTTTGATAGACATTTCGGGTCATATCGATGGGTACATTTAGAACACTACGATAGGGTAATTTAGCACACACTAATAAATAAAAAAAGTTGAAACGACAGTGTTCAGCTTACATAAAACTCATAAAAACAGGAAACCAAGCGTTCTCATAGCTCACGAATCAACGGGCACATCATAATCGACGTATTGGTTCGTTGCCTTATCGTAACCACCATTGCCTCTTCCGTTCCCTTCTATTCGCTCGTTGTATATAGGTACTCAGTGTCGTCGGCTCACAGCCGTATCTTTGCAGCCATTTTTGTTTTAACCTAAATGCTGCCTACTTTCTTTTTTGGCGGACCCTGCAGAGGCGAGTCGTTGGATTTATCCGATATTTGTGGAACATTGTTTATGATGATGACGATATTTTTTTCTGATAGGCCGCACTGATACGGCTAGCTTAAAAAACTTCTATAATAATATGTCGGGAGGGGGGAGCTATCCCTCTTGGTTACGCCGGTGGTGCTAGTCACTTTATGATGACACCAAAACGTAAGCACTGTGTCCGGCTAAGCATTCCGATAGAAGACACCGAAGACAATCGCAAGATCGCAAATCTGTAAATTTGTAAAATTAATTTCTTCTAACCCTTTCAACGGTGCGTTAGATATACAATTATTGTGTCATCCTTTCCATCTTATTAATCAGTTCTTTGCTAATCTCCCAGAGTTGGGGCGAGCCATGCATACAGGCCATCATCATCATCATCATCATCATCATCATCATCATCATCATCATCCTCAGCAGCAGCAGCAGCAGCAGCAGCAGCACGTCATTATCAAATAAAATATTCGAAAAACCACACCCACGAAATAGTAACCTCAAACATATTGCTACATGCGCGTTGCAATCTGCATTATTCTGTCCTCTTCAATGCAGTATAGTTAAGAGGTTATGGCAACAGGTGCACTTTATTTCTCAGAACGCTTCTACCGAAGAACTTTATATCGGGAAAAGGATAATTGGGCAAGACTTCAAACGAAAGCGCGCCACGTATTCACACGAACGGTAGGCTTCAGTAATCGGCTTTGTGGAGTTACGTAAGATTATTCTGTGAACTATTCCAAGACAGTTGCGTTAAGGCGACGATTATAACTCGAAACCACCCATGTGGAGAGCGACGTGAAAGTACGGGTAACACGATGACTTAGCGTTACGTACATAGCCAGCGTTTGCTAATGCGACGTCTGTTAACGTAGTCGACGTCGCGTTAACTGCACCGAGGAAGAAAAAAAAACGACAAAAAGTTCGGCGTCGATCAAGGTTGTTGCATTGTCTTTCGGTCGGCTGTCGGATAAAATGGCTTCTACGAATGGCTGTTTCCATGTGTGGCTGGCTGGCTGTTACTTACGTCGGCGGGGTGCGTGGGAAGTTCACACGAAAGCATTTACGACTCTTCATTTACGATATATATTCTTAGCAAGCATATTGTCACGCAACGGAAAGGTCCATACCCTCGATATTTCGGGGAGGGGGATGATGCGGCTGGGTGCAAAAGCCCTTGCCATCCAGAAAAAAGGGGCAAGGATGCCTAGAATGCATCTATCTATCTATCTATCTATCTATCTATCTATCTATCTATCTATCTATCTATCTATCTATCTATCTATCTATCTATCTATCTATCTATCTATCTATCTATCTATCTATCTATCTATCTATCTATCTATCTATCTATCTATCTATCTATCTGTCTGTCTATCTATCTATCTATCTATCTATCTATCTATCTATCTATCTATCTATCTATCTATCTATCTATCTATCTATCTATCTATCTATCTATCTATCTATCTATCTATCTATCTATCTATCTGTCTGTCTGTCTGTCTGTCTGTCTGTCTGTCTGTCTGTCTGTCTGTCTGTCTGTCTGTCTGTCTGTCTGTCTATCTATCTATCTATCTATCTATCTATCTATCTATCTATCTATCTATCTATCTATCTATCTATCTATCTATCTATCTATCTATCTATCTATCTATCTATCTATCTGTCCATCTGTCCATCTGTCAGTCTGTCTGTCTGTCTGTCTGTCTGTCTGTCTGTCTGTCTGTCTGTCTGTCTGTCTGTCTGTCTGTCTGTCTGATCTTGTGCCTGCCTGCCTGCCTGCCTGCCTGCCTGCCTGCCTGCCTGCCTGCCTGTCTGTCTGTCTGTGTAGCAAGGCACCCACTACACATCAGCAAGGTATTATGTGTACTTGATTGATGCAGTGTTTGATGACTATGAAGAAATTGTGGCTGAGCTTTTTGTAATGGGTTGGGAACACTCAACGACCCACAAGTTACGCAGTTCACTTTGTGAGAGGCCTGGTTACGCAATTCGCATAGTGCGACGCGCGGCTGTTACATTATACTCTTCTACCACGCTGTACATAGCATATTACACGGCCGCTGAATCATCCAGTGGTCGTGGTCTATATGCTAACGCCGTTCGTTCCCGACACGAAGCTTGCCTACGGTCTTTTTGCGAAGCGTTTTCGAGCACCGGTATGGCGATCAGCTAGAATAGCAGCTGTGTTGCCATGGTTAAGGGCCCAGGATTGAAGCCTATAGTTTCATCCTGGTTCGCGCTATAGAGGTTACTGACACCGGCGGTGCCAGAAGCAGCCGTTGTGGTGATCGCATAACAGCTTTCGCTGCAAAAAAAAAAAAGTACCTATAATAGCAGGACTGAAGCACCGATTTTATTGAGCATCCCCCACCCTCACAAGTTTAAATATATATATATATATATATATATATATATATATATATATATATATATATATATATATATATATATATATATATATATATATATATATATATATATATATATATATATATATATATATGATGCACATATGCCCTGATGCACGTATGCCCTGATGCACGTATGCCTTGATGCACGTATGCCTTGATGCACGTATGCTCTGACGAAGGCCGGTCCCCGGCCGTAACGTTGGCAATAAAGCATCGTTTTTCGTTTGCTCGTTCGCTTCTTCTGGTGACTTATAACTCGACCGGAATCCAGGAAGACTTTCAAGAAATATATATATATATATATATATATATATATATATATATATATATATATATATATATATATATATATATATATATATATATATATATATATATATATATATATGTGTGTGTGTGTGTGTGTGTGTGTGTGTGTGTGTGTGTGCGTGTGTGTGCGTGTGTGTGTGTGTGTGTGTGTGAAGAAAAAAACATGTAAAATCACCCGAACTTCGTGAATTTCTGCTTCCACACGTTATAAGCGCCACTGTGTTTGCAATAAACCTTGGCAAGTTTATGGAGGTCGCAGAGTGCATTGACGCATTCGCAGAAACGTGGCACGGTTCAAACGCAACCGAAGTTTCGCATGGCACGCAGACTGCGCTGCGTGATGAAACGTGCATGCCGCACTCCGCGGCCCGCGTCGCATCCTGTGACGTCACACAGCGCGCTAACGACGCCGCGGGGCGGTTAACGATTTAACAGCGCCGCGTCGGTTGCGTCAGCTTCACGTTAACGCTCGGCGAGTGGGTTTGCGTAACGCAACTTTCTGGGAATCGCGGGGCGCACCATATTTGGCTACTGTATATACGATAGGGTATTGCGCTAACTATATGCGAGCACTTTTTGGTCGCAGCTGCGCTGCACGAACAGAAGCACGCGAGAGCAGACGACAGAATGTGAACAGGCGACAGAATAAGAATGAGCAGGCGGCCAAACATAAGTGAGCAGACAACGCGAATGCAGTAAAAAGAAAACAGACAACCTTTCATAATCTCGAAATCGCTGTCCGCGGCGATGTACTTTATTTTTTTTTAAAGAGGACATTGAAGAGTAACGGTGGATACACGCGTTCAACACGGACACAAGAAATGACATTCAGTATTTTTAAATGAGATTGTTTTTTCAGCCAACGGTTGCAACACGATTAAATTCCAAGGTATTTGATCTAGTAATATCAATAACAGTGGCCTTCGAAGTGAGCAATGTTAGGGTAATAATAAAATAGAAAAAAGACACGTTTTGTTACACTGGGCGTCTACGACTATTCAAATGTAGAAAAGCCTTCTATGGTGCCGCTAGCTTGAGTTTGTTCTCATTTTTTACAAAATTGCAACTGACCACAGCAACTACGGTCATTGCATGTTCAAACTGAAGTCAATAGAATGAATGGCAAGGTAAAGTAAGCTTCGAAAATTGGAGGCAGTACCCGTTAAACTTTGGAGAGATCAAAATTTTTAGAAGAGAAAGACACGACGATTGAAGTTTCTTTTAAAATTTTGGTGCCAAAACCATTGCATGCGAAACAGTGAAGCCACAGTATTGATAGTGTACTGGCTAAACGATGCCACTTATTGGCCACATGACCACGAGTGCTATAGCTGCATGCCGCCAGTTATGGCAGCAATGCTTTCTTAATACCGATTGTGAGATTCCAGTCACTAAGTTGACTACTGTGTCTTTATTTATCAAGAGTAATTCGATATAATAGTTCATCGTTGTTTTCTATCGACACAACTCTCCGGAGCAGCTGTGTATATTTTGACCAATTTCCTAAGCATATAAACACCCTCTCTAAACTGAAGACAACGAAAACCAAGGACCAAATAAAACTTAAAATAAAAAAATAAAACGACGTTTCGGCTTCCGTATGTGGAAGCCTTGTTCACCAGCCGAAACGTCGCTCTCTTTTTTTTTTTTTCAAGTGTTATTTGGTTGGTGGTGCTCGTTCCTTCTATCTTCAAGTTTCCCCCAGAAGAGACGGGTTTCCATCGAACTCCCGATTTCATTTCACCAAGGAAACTACACCGAGACACAAAATAAAAACTTTAGAAGGCCTGCAGACGCCTACGTTAGGGTTAAGCTAAGCCACTAATCCACTACATCAAATCTCATATTGCGAACATTTGAATAAATAAACGGCAGCACGCGTCAAGGAACAGACGCGTGACGAACTTCTACCGAACGTTGCACGTCGTGACGGCACCTTCTATTCGCCGACTTTACTTAGCTCCGACATTATTTAGTGATTCGAACGCTTACAAAGCGAGCTAACAGCAAGAAAAAAAAAAAAACATGGCCGACTTTTTCCGCGCATCCCGCGACCTCTCGCGGTACGTCGTTTTGAAAGACGTCTAAATTACGCGCTCCCAGAAGGAAACATTCTGCTCTACTCCGGTTTACAGCATGCCGTTCCGTTTCCACTGAAGCGACACGTGTTTTGGCGACGTTCGTATAGACATAATTTATGACCGATTACTAGGGTATAAGGCACGGCCCGTGTTTTAACGTTCATTTTCGTTCTCTTCGTTTTTTTTTTTGTGCCTGGCAGAAAAAAAAAAAATGTTCCTGGTATGCCGATGCTGTCCTAATAAACCGGTCTTCCGCGCTGACAACTTCAACAAAAGCGCGTGGTTTGCTCTCGGAACACAAATTGTTCGTGGGCACGCATACACTTCTCGCCAAAGCACCTAGGCCTAGCTGTCGCACGTCTGCTATAAAGTCGTCTGTTGGGATTCGCGAAAATCGTCTGCTCTTTTTTAATTTAACAAGAATCCGTGGCTCCGAAAGACAGTGGCCGCTTTAGTTTTTAAATCTTGGAAGTGGAGAAAACTTTTTGACGTATGTGACGTGTGGCACTGTGTGTACGCCGCCTTCCTCTATAGTGCATTCCTAGAAAACTGGCAAGTAGATTCATAAATGTAAAAAAAAAGAAGCAAATGAGAAAGCAAGCGTGCGAGATATGGTGTGGCGTAGTAAATAAACTTTTGGGTCTGAGAACTGGCTAATTGTTTCGGGAACAAGCATTACAAGGTACGAGCTTGTTTTTCATGTTAACGGGCTAACGTGCGAGTTCGCGAGAGTTGGCAACACTCCGAAAGGCAGCGTGTAAGTTCTCTCGCTTCGGAAAATAAGAACACAGTCGTAACTTTTGCTCCGCGGGTCGTTTTTCACCGCTCCTGTCCCACTCCCCCTCCACTCCCTAAGCCTAGCGCGCCACCGTTAAAGTTCCGATCGCGTGATCCCCGGAAAAGGAAACACAATATATATGTTCCGGCAGCCGACGCCATAACAGTATCTCACTTTCAAAGCGGTGGCGAGGTATGTCGTCTGCTACCGCGCTCGCAAAAAAAAAAAAAAAAAAAAAACGGCCAGAGTCAGTTGCAGAAAAACACGCAACTTGACAGACGATCGCACTTGCCGTCTGTTGTCGTTTCTTTATTTCACCAGCAGGAACATTTTCGTCTGCTGTACACCATTACAGACGAGCGCTCCACACCTGTTTTTTTTTTTTTACCACCTCTGTTATTTATTTTTGCTAATTTTTATCACTGACCCTTATACTTTCGAAAAAGAGAAATACACGCACGTTTGCAAGGTTACAGCGAACAGCGGCGTGCTTACATGAAGAGCCGGGAGGGATTCGAAGGTGAGATCTGGACAACGTTCTGAGGTGGGGTGCAAAGAAAAAAAAAACAAATTTACGGCCGAGGATTTCCCTCTCCTCTTGGAAGGCCATAAAGTTCCAAGGGTTTTCCTTCTTGCGTTAGGAGGCTTTCTTATCTCCGATAACGCCTCCTTTTTTTCAACCTTTCCCGCGAAAGAACGTTAAAACTCGCGACGTGCGGTCTTTATGTGGCCGCGCTCTCGCAGAATTCGACCTTTTGCGCTTCTTCATTTTTCTCGCTCGTTTTGCGAGCATACAAACGACGTGTCCGCAGCGAAAAGAAAATCTTCGTTCTCCCGATTGTACCACGCCATCCCGTGCGAAAAGATAAGCGCGACTCGGCAGACTGCGCCCTCTAGAGGTAACTGCGGAAACTACGTCGTAAATTACGTCAGACTCGACCGGCCCCCTTCTCACACTTTCACTTCTGCTTTCGCGAAAGGCTGCGCTTAGCTGAAAAATTACGTGCAGTATACTTGAAGCTGTCGTTCTGCGCTCGGTTGCAACCTAGTAAAAGATGTCAACTCCGCCCACAGAACGTCGGCATGCGCTTGCCTGTCATTCGTGAAAGACAGTCGTGATTGATGGTTTTTGCGCGCGAACCACAAGTACGATTTCTCGGCTAATGTAAATGCAGTGAACTACCGCTTGAGTGCACTTCAAGAAGGAAATATTTGACTTAAAAAAAGGTTCACTAAAATGAATGTTCACTAGAATTTGGAACAGCATTGGAAAAAGATATCAAGTGAAAATTTGAAATAGAATTTGTTTCGAAAAGAATTCTAAAATATTCATTTGGACCCTTGAAGAGCAAGAATAGACAAAGCTGTCCACAGCTTAGGTTTCTGACAGTGGCTTTGACACTGCATGTTGCTTTGGCACGTCTCGAAACATTGGCTGTGTTCGAATTCTTAGACAGCACCTAGGCAGTCTACGCGGACTGCTTAGAAGACAGCACCGAGCCCATGCTGTCTGAGAATTAGAACACGTTTAGACAGCTTTTACGCGTCGAGGCGCCACCTCACGTCGAGAAGAGAAATCTAAAATGAACAAACATAATAGTTGTGTTTTCTGGCTTATTTCGTGTTGCAATCTAAAAAAAATTAAACTTTACTCACATTGAACACCTGGAGAAGCGTTTGCTTGTGTGCAGACGACCATTCCGACGAGATTCGCTCTATCTGAGCGATTTGCTGAGCCGCCATTTTGTTTAGACAGCAAAGTAGCCTGCATCGTATTTGTCTACGATGCGGTCTTCTCGGAGCTGTCTACTTTGCCGGTTACGAGAGAATGGGAATGGGACTTAATATGGCCGCCATCCATTTAGCTGTCTATTTAGCCGTCTACGGTGAGTATTGGAACATAGCCAGTATATCCTTCATAATAGGCTAGGTACGGGATTCGAACGGGCCTGAACCATGATTAGAACCTCACCGTCACACTCGTCTTCGGTCGGTTCCGGAGGATTACTCGAAACAATTTCTAAGCCTGATAGTTCTGCGTGTACTGATTGCTGAGGCGCAAGTGGATCGTTTTCGTCTCTCGAACGGCCGCTTTGCCTCGTCGGCGCTGCATGCACGAGTGATGATGCACCACCACCGATGAACGAACGATTCGGGGGCGAAACGGCGCATCGGTTATGCCAGTGCTGAAAAGCACAATACTTCATTAAACTTTTGTCAAAAAATGAGCTGCAGTCTGAACATTGGTAAGCGCCTTTGAATGGAGCATTTATGCAAGTTTTCTCAATTAAAGGGACATCGATGGCAGCAGAATACTTGATTAAACTTATGTCAAAAATAAACTGCGGTCTGAACATTGGTAAGCGCCTTTGAATGGAGCATTTATGCAAGTTTTCTCTAATAAAAGGCCATCGATGACAGCACAATACTTGATTAAACTTATATCAAAAATGAGCTGCGGTCTGAACATTGGTAAGCGCTTTTGAATGGAGCATTTATGCAAGTTTTTCTCTATTCAAAGGACATCGATGGCAGCACAATACTTCCTTAAACTTATATCAAAAATGAGCTGCGGTCTGAACATTGGTGAGCGCTTTTGGATGGAGCATTTATGCAAGTTTTCTCTATTCAAAGGTAATCGATGGCTGTGGACGGAGATAATATTATTGTTCAGGTTGTCACAACGCAGTTATAGTGTGAAAACTTACACAGGTTTCGAGCTACGGCTTGCACAATATGCACTTGTACCCTTGCACCGAGCAAACAGCACATGTGGGTACCGGTAAATGATCTAAAGATAACGGTTATGTGCTTTTTCGTTGATGCACGCATTCGTATGTGAGATGTGTGCAGCTGTACGCGCGCGATCAAAAAAAAAAAGGCTGTAAGTTGTATATGAAAGTGAGAATTGCGATGCTAACGCAATCTCCTACTCTTTAAGGATGTGACGTACACGATTTGCTAGTATCTCGCTGTGTGCATTCGTCACAGCGTATACGTGACCCTCATATAGGCTTAACACTCAAACTTAACACTCAAACTTTGCGGACTTAACGGTAAGTCCGCAAAGCAAGTAATTCTGCTGTTTGAACGCTTGAAGCTGCAGCAGCGTTCAGGCGGTGTACTTGTAGCTTATTCGAAGCACACAATAGCGTCGTCTGCTTCTGTTCAGCGGAGCAGACGCACAAGCAACTTATTACCACACGATCTCTTCCGTTCAGGCACCATGATGTTTCCTTTTCCAGATATTCCAGGAGAAAAATAAACGTTTTCATATATTCGCGATAAATTAAAACACTCAATGTTCCGTTCCGTTAATAAACAAGCAGACCACAAAGCCGCAATAAAAAGGATTCCTGTTGATTGACTGAATTCGTTTTTTACTTCAGCAGCGATCAAGCGGTTGACAGTTCATTCCAGCTAGCAACATAGCCTCGTATGCCAGCGCCACGGAGAGACCTAAACAACGAAACTACAAACTACGTCTTATGACAGACTGCCGCTATTTGATGCTGATGCTGATGACCTTTGATGGATGGCGCTTACCCACAAAGGGGGATGGGCCAAGAACCGGGCGGCAGGATACTTAAATGAAACTAAACTGAAAATGAAGCCAATCTGAAAAAGTAGCTTAAAATAATACTACCAAAAAACAAAAATGTGTGCTGAGCAAGCGGTCAAACCATCTTTTGTTTTTGAAAGACATAACTACGAATAATAAACTAAAGATCTGAAAAGGTAGTGGTTCACTAGCATGGTAATCTTTTAGTTGCGTGGATGTAATCAAACACAGCGGAGCATACATCCCTGTGGCAGTAACCAAATGAAGTTCCGCCAAGTGATAAAATTACTGGTAAATTTACTTGTATTCCTAGCTTTTGTAAAGGGGCTACTAAAAATCTTTTTCTCTGATAAGAATAACGATGACAGAATAAAAAGAAATGTTCAATTGTTTCAATTTCTAGCTTCCGCAGAAACCACACCGTTCGTTTTTGTCGTCGTCTGCTATGAAGATACGAAGCAGACGACGAAAAGAAACTACTTCTGCTTATCGACTGTCGACGTGTTTATAGCTTTACAAACAGCCACGTGGTTGGTTTGAAGTTCCTTGTAATGTTACAAAGTAATTTCGTTGGTTTCTGTTCCTTAAGTTGTTTGTTTTACAGGCAGACAACAACGTCTCCAAGAAACTAGACTTCTGCTGAATCACTGACGCTTTTAATAGCTTTTTCAGCGAACACAAGGTTGATTTGTAGTTCCTTGTAACTTCGCAAGAGAACTGCGTTGTTGGCTTCAACATTGGAGTGCAGGCGAACAAGCCACCTCTTACCGGACGGCATGTTTTCCTCCAGCGGTTTTCTTACGTCATCAGCGAATGCTACTAGCAGCATTCGGTGCAAGACACGCACTTTCTGTGTTATCAAGAGAGAAGCAGACGACAAAGCAACAAAAAATCATTATTTTTTCTGAACGACCCACGTAGTTTTTTTATCTCCATTGTATATGTGACCGCTAAATAATTCATTAGTAGCTCCTTGTAACGTCTACAAACGTAGACGAAGCGTCATGGGCTTGTGACCTGGTGATGTTTAAAAAGCAAGCAGACGACAAAGCGAGACAAGGAAGATACTTCTGCTCGTCTAATAACACCATTTCTAGCTTTGGCTGCCCCCACAAAGTTTATTTACTGCTCTTTATATAACTTTTTCTACACAGCCTCTAAGTCTCGCAACATCGTCTCTTTCTGTGCCGAGTGAGGCTTAAGAGGCAAGCAGATGACAAAGCGACAAGGTATATACTTCTGCCGACTGACTAACGCTGTTTCTAGCCCATACACAGCGACTAAAAGACTGATTTGTAGCTGCCTATAACATTTAGCGACGGAGCATCGTCTGCTTCTGAGCCCGGGATAATTTTAAGACACTCGCAGACGATAAAGCGACCGGGAAAGTATACTTCTGCTGACTGAGTGACGCTATTTCTATGCACTCACGGCCGCCCCAACCTAATTTGTAGTTCCCCGTAACTTTCTCTGCTACACAAGTCTCGAAACGTCGCTTATGTCGCAGAGACGCAGCAACACCGTTCCGCCAAGCTGCACCGTTTTAATGAGAGACTCGGTAATTTAGTGCTCCCGTACCTAAGTGCGCGGGAAGGCCGTAACCGCGGACCCGTCCCCTTCCGCCATGACAGAGTTATGGCCATTGGCGGCGCGGTGCGTTTTCTTCGGCGAAACTACCAGCATTGTTGCCAAGAATTACGCCCGCGTTGCCCCCCCCTTTTCCCAGCCTTTTTCTCGTGCTATTTGCTTTGCTATTTTTTTTTCTCTTTCCCCGTCGTTACCCGGAGTTCACCATCGTTTTCCCACTGGTCCAATGCTCTCCGCAGATTTATGGGCTTCATAAAGATTCTCGCCTGACGTGTGAAAGATCTCTGCTCACCTCACACTTAGCGCATGGCGGAAGCTATAGGCGAGGGCGCGTTCGTGAGAGTGTGCGTATACGGACATTTGTGCAGGAATTGCGGTTAGCAACGCGATGCCAGGAACGTCGGAGCATCTGTCCCACGGTAGCGCGGCAGATGATACCACGTGATCAAAGGTGAAAGCCCCGCTCTTGTTCTTCCCTTTCTGCTTAGTCCATTGTACTGGATTTATCGTACGATCTTGTACTTGCGGCAACATGGACCAATGAAAATCTCCACAGCACCTGGTGCTCTGGGGCAATCTGAGAAAATAGTGTGAAACCTTCCACCGGGGAACAAGGACATGAGCAGAATAGGAAGACACAGTACCAGGCACGGTGCTGGGACATGAAAATGTCATCACTATACTAAATAGTTTCCCTATTTTTTGAACCATCCATTGCTTGATTCTTACGAAGCTGTTGACTTCAGCCACCAGCTTACTCCTAGTTAGATAAATTAAAATTTTATTTTTGACAAATGCTATAGATTTTTGACAAATTCATCAATAGAGATTCCGTACAGCTTGGCTCTTCCTTTTACACTTTCGGCAACCGTCAACAAAATCGCCTATTGAGAAAAACATTTGTGTAAATACTTTATTTAGCTACCGCACGTACTCAGGGGCGCTCCTTAGCTGCTGGTATATAGCTGCTCCAAAAAGGAAATTCTTGTGCGAGACCCTCCTATAGCTATAACGGTGTATTTACTGCTTCTGGAGTGTAACTATACGCCGACAACTTGCTTCAAGAATAAGTGTTGCGATAACACCCTTGACGAAAACACTCAAATGTCGCGGACAATAGAAAGTAGTTCTAGTTCGAGGAAGCAGGGAAAAAAAATGCGTTCCAGTCGTATCTTGCGGCCTGAATATTGCCACGGCCCATTGGGTCACATATCGGCTGCTATCGCAGCAGCAGACAAGCCACCTATATATTATCTCATACACTATGCAGCGCCCTTCGCAATAACGACCACTCACGTTTTTCCCGGTAATACTCGTTACATGCTCGAACCTGTGACGTCAGAGAGCTTTCCGCTACTGCGCACTTTCATTCGACTCCTGCAAGAGAAAGAAAATGAGAGCGAGCAAATTAGGCATAGCGCACCTGCTTCACTGCCGTAATTTCACCGTTTTTACGGCGCGCCATTTTTCAAAACACGAGCAAGGCAGACGACAGAAGCAGACGAAAAGTTGTCGGGTCTGTCTTGTGCATACGAGACGAGCGCTTGTCGTCTGCCACGGCTTAATTCACCTGGCTTCCTTAGCGTCTATTTCTCAGCCAACCATAGACGGTAACGAGGGAGAGAACACAAGAATTCACTCTACTGAAACGGTTGAATAACTTTGTTTTAGCCTTAGCGACTCTACATGCACGGCAGGCGACGCGTATAATATCGTCTGCTATTCTGGGAAGCGTGTAGCAGACGATAAAAACAGAGAGACTGGGCTGCCTAATAATGAATGCGAGATGATAGGGATCGTCTGCTTTCCCTTTGTTCGCTTGGCCCAGGGTCTCTTGTTGGAATGGCGACATCGCGACGTTGGAAAACAACGCGACTAAATCACACCATGATGCGAGAATGAGACAGAGGGAGCTACGTTCATGTCCCCAGCTGCAGTTGCGCGCAATATTTACGGGACTACGTAGCACGCGCGTGTACCAGGAGCGAATAATAACGCGTGCTCGAAATAATCGTCGTGTTTGCAGACTCTCACATTACTACAAGCGCGAAGTTTGTCACGCTTGTTCAATTAACATACCCCTGTCGCATCCTTTGCCAGATGCACGAATATGTACTTTTTTTTTTCTTACTAGAAGAAATTCAACGCCACCTGAAAACTAGTTGCAATTAAGAAGGGCGATGGCACTAACATTGTCCGTCCGTACGTGCTTCCGCCCGTCCATTCATCCGTCCATGCATTCATGCGTCCATCCGGCCACCCGTCCATCCGTCCGTCCATCCGTCCTTCTGTCTGTCTGTCTGTCTGTCTGTCTGTCTGTCTGTCTGTCTGTCTGTCTGTCTGTCTGTCTGTCTGTCTGTCCGTCCGTCCGTCCGCCCATCCGTCCGTTCGTCCGGCCGTCCGTCCGTCCGTTCGTCCGTCCGTCCGTCTGTCTGTCTGTCTGTCTGTCTGTCTGTCTGTCTGTCTGTCTGTCTGTCTGTCTGTCACACACACTAGCGCCACCTGCTGAGTGGGTCATACAACTAGGTGGTTACGAACCGGCCACAGACATGCATGGACAAACCCACAGCTTTAGAAGATACGTCCCTAAAAAATGGGGAGGAGCGACTCATGTAGGGAAGGGTATTTGAGCTCCACTAACGTGAAATCAGGGTAGGGGCGAAGCATGCAGTGTTTTCCTTCTTTTTGCTTACACGCTCAGTTTCAATTCCCTCAATGTAAGGAAGGATGTTTCAGCTCCACAAGCATCGTCGGCTAAGTTTGCTGGGCTTGTGGTTGCTTTCTTCAATTTTAGTGGATTGGTCGCGAGCTTAGGGATTTACCCATTGCTCGCAGCGCATACCCATCGTGACATTTGCCGGCATACGTTTACGAAAACAGCAAAGCAGAGTTGAGTTACATGGACACGAAACATGGAACGAAGTGGAGGCAATACGTGGAATCCATGTTTCTTGCGCGCACACACACACGTATACATGCACACAAACACACACAAACACACACACACACACACGTATACACGCACACAAACACATATTCGTCACAAAAAGATGTCTATACAAATGCACATTACGTGGTCAACAAAAAAGAAAACGCGAATATGTACATTTTTCGTATATACATGAGGAGGGGATGAGTAGAAGCCGAGGAAAGGGTAAGACAAAAGTTCTGCAGCCCTAGTTGGGATCACCGTTTGGCGCCTGCAGGCAAATGGGGAAATGGTATACACTGTTATGACCGTCGTCAGTAGGCGCCATGCTGTCGCTGAGAAGCGGAGTCGGGCAGCGTTCCCACACCTGGAACCCAGTTTTCTCGGAACCAGCGTCCAGAGATGATGGGGGAGCGGCACTCTTTTAATCCTCAAACAAGTAGCCGACTGGCCGGCTGCCTATGCTCGCCAGGCATTGTCCCTGCTAGCCCGAGGATGAGACGTCGTGTCGCCACGACGCCGTGAGCCGTTCCAGAGAGGACAACAAAGACAGCGTCTTCCTTGGAAGAAACGGTGGCCGCCGCCACAAAGTGCCCTGCTAATTGAGCGGACAGCTTGGCGGACCGTTTGATGTCTGCTGTCCGGAGCTTGGGACCCCTCGACCAGCGACACACACACGACGAGGAAGAGCCCCTCTGGCGCCACTTCGCAGTGCAGTGATGACGACTCAATATTGGATGTTCACGTGGGCCGTGCATGCTCGTACCCCTCGCCTGTTGTGTGTGTGTGATTGGTGTTCTACTCAAGAAGGAGAAGCCCGACAGGGCTTATAACGACGCCGCGGAGTGCGGGACGTCGCTCTGAACCATGTAACGGTTCAACCACCACGCTCGTGGTTTGTGAAAACTCTCAACCTTTTTATGCTGTAAATATTTGTAAATAGTGCCATAAACCTGTTTGTTTTTTCGTATCCCCATCTTGTCAGCGCTCGTTTCCTCAACCCGAAGCTACACCACGCTACCACAAGAGACCGGGCAGCCCCCGACCCGCAACAACACGCAGAAGACAGGAGAACCAGAAGAGAAATGGCGTCCATGACTGATGACGCGACGGGCGGCTTTTGTAGCTGGTTTTCCAGTCTTGTGCCATCAAGAAAGCGAATAATCACCTTGAAGACCTGGCTGTGGTGTCGCGCAGGAAAGAGGAGGGCCCTCTGCGTAGCCCAGGGTAGGCCCTACTAATGGAGTGTGGCGAGTGCGTGTGTTGTTTAGAAAAAAAATCATTTACAGTATGTACAGAACACAAAAGCTTCATAGCATTCCAGTAACAGGGCACGTACACTTCGGCACATCTATGTATCCCGACCAACATCACTACGTTGCAGTGTAGACATCATTGCTTTAATGTACATGCCAATGTTGGCATACATGTACACAAGAACTCAATGCGATATCGTGATACAATGGCACAACGATACAATAGATGCAACGAAACACGATTCGTAACAAATGAAATCATATATAAGAGCTCAACGGGCGCTGCTTAGCTTCAGCACTGTGGAGGCTACTTTCGGCACTTATCACACCTTCGTACGCAGTTGGTATCTAAACTTTACATACAGACCCATGTTCCCGTCTCTGGGTTATGGTTAAAAAGTTAAGCTTTCTGGCGAATTTCAGCCCAGATGCCATCTTCTCTTTTCGGCGAAACTTGGCTCGGAGCAAACTTTGATAGCATTGCTGTGTTCGCAGGGTGTAGACGCCAGAGGCGCTGCCTTCGTAGGGTAGGGCAGCACGTTCGCGGCTCACGCTCCAGGCGTAGTTTTTTTTAGGGGCGAAGCTCCTCAAGCCGTGGGTCGTGGGTCCTCAGTGTATGTAGTAGTAGTAGTAGTAGTAGTGGGTAGCCACTTCCACGGTCGGACTATAGAGAAGCGGCACGGGCGCCCTCGTTTGAATTCAGGAGGAAACCCGCACACGTTAATTATAATTAAACAGATAGTTGTTTCTGCGAAATACAGAGACGAGTATGCCTACAGAGACGAGTATCAGTTACTTAATTTGTAATAAAATTAGCCTTGAATTTGATGCCTACTAAAAGAAACAAACTAGTATTTGAAGGACACACTTTGAGCACTATGTCACCAGAAATGGTTGCAACGTTCAACTTGCTTGACGTAACCTCCTTGGTTTTTGACGTAACCTCCTCGGGGCTAGGATAGCCTTTTCACGCTGCGAATTCGCTGCTGAAGTCTACATGGAGTGTGAGGCCCACGGGAAGGCTCTGGACTCTCCCATAGTAGAGTGCCGAGTACTGATCGTTAACCACTTTTTCTAAACACATAGGTTCAGCGAAAGTTGGGCCGCAGCGCCATGAACTAGCGGCGGTGAAAGGTGGGAACTATAGACACGAAGCGCAGACCGTAAGAAAGTGCGCGCGGGCCGCTCCTTTAGTCCGGTCATGTCACCTCTCGTTTAGTCCTTGGAGTCTCCGCTGGATGGCAGTGCTTCTATCTGATGGATACGTGATTTAAAAAAAAAAGCGAAATTGCTGTACTAAATAACGCACACATACGAAAAACACGAAGAGAAAGTCTACACGAGGCCTAAGAACTGACGCAAGACATGGCCGACACAAGACGACAACAAGCAGACGATACGCGCCTTTGGCGAAAGAAACGTAGCAGACGACGCGCCACGACTCCCAGAAGAAATAGAGAGATGACTCCCTGGGTCCGCCATTCGCTTGCTTTCAGCGAGCAAGAGAGGGAAAGAGCGACTACAAGCGTTAGCGCTGGTGAGACCGGCGAACAGAAGATGGCTCCATCCTCCACCCTACAAACCAGACGGACGTCTCGCCGAGTGCAGAAAGCTTTATTAACGTACAGTTCGACCCGTGTGGAGCTTACGTGTGGGTGTGGAGAGGGTGGAGGAGATCCTGGGGACTCTCTCGCGTGTTCCCGGGAATTCTCGCGAGAGTCTCGAGGTGGCCGTCGTTTCCGTAATGACGAGCATAAACATTCCTTTCTCCTTCTTTTCTCCCTTACGCCAGCGGTGTTCTCGCATTCCCCATAAATCCCCCTGCATGGTGTTGGCGGGGTCAGGAAATGGCTGCACCCCCCCCCCCCCCCTTCACCTTTCGGTGGGACTCTCTTCCACTAAACACACACCCTCGCTGAAGCTACGGAACAGAAGCGAGAATTCGGTGCCACGCAAAATGATGTACCAAGCAGAACCAACGTGCTAAAATATTTAAGCGACAACGGAGGCCCATTGCAGCGTGCTTGGCTTGGCGGTAGTCGTAGTATAAAAGAGCCGTGGAGTATAGTCGCCGTGTTTGTTAACAAAGCATAACCATACGTTAAATTTACACTAAAGCAAAACATTACAATAGTTAAGACGAAGAAATTGCCACTGAAGCTGTTGTTAATGTGGCCCTCTTAGGTTGATTGTAGGAGATATGAAGGTTTTTTTTTTTTTTTTCGTACGCTTCAATTTTGCGCCGAAACTTGAACATGTGAACGCCAGTGTAAGGTCACAAACTTCAATTTTCTTTCCTTGCGTATTTCGACCCCAGATTTTTTAAAAGATGCAGATGTAAAAGTTGTGGACCGTAAAAAAAAAATCAGATATTCTGCTACAAGTGACTACGTGTAAACAAGGCATGCAATCGCTATGTGCAGACATTTATCAAAATTCAAGTCGGTTTATGGTCATCCGCCAAAAGTAACAGAATCGAACCTGGAGTCAACATAACGTAGAGTGCGGAATCGTCCAAGTCTGAGTTTCTTCGTGGCAATGCGGTGGTTAAAGATAACTTATCCGACTTCACACTGTGCGCCTCGTGACTCGTAGGTCCTGCGAGGGAACGAAGACAAGTGTATGTTTATTTTTTAAATATTTGTGAAATTAAACGCCACATGATTGGCACAGTACTACAAGTTGCCGGGATGCCTGTCAAGTTCACTTTCAATTAGCAATCGGCGTCGCAATGGCTGACGTCATCTACTCGGGAGAATGTTGCTTATTCCTCTCGATAGTTTCCAACGAAAGAGAAGGCGCAATAAAGCCGAGTATTTAGCGCCCTAAACGACCACATTAGTTCGATGTGTCTACGCCGAGGTCGCTGCTCCAATGAAAGTACTGTGGAAACAGGCGTACAATCGACACGATAGTCGAAGCAGACGAGAGAAATCGAAACCACATCAGACTACACAGAGCTTGGCGTAGCCGATGTCTTAGCCAATGGTATAGAGAAACGCAAACAGACGAAACTTGCAGACGACACGACCAGCCGAAGCAGACGAGAGAATGTGCAACTCCCCGAGGCCATCATGCAAGCTTGGCCATAGCCGCAGTCGCAGCCGCTGTTGTAAGCCCACGGGCCTCCCCAGATAACAGCCCATCTGCTGTATCGGCCATTACAACAACGACTGTACTCGAGCCTACAAAATGTAGGAACACTATACACCCCCGCGCAAGGCGACAAGGAAACGCAAACAAGCGACCGGTATACTCTCATAGCACCTCCTGCAGCCAGTGCTGTACCGTGTACGGATGGTTCGCGAATCCGACCCGATCCACAGCCGTAGCCGCGGTAGAAGCGCTCGCGGGTGGGAAAACATTCTCCCCAAACACCATTCCCGCGTGAGTGGCCATTACGACCACTGGGGGAAAAAGGGAGCTGTGCTCTATTCCTCCCTCCCGCTCGCTCCCCCGCCGTTTTTGTAACAGCAGGTCCCAGTTGGTGCGCCATTCGGTCCACAGATGGCGCGATCGTATATTACGCTGGACGGAAGCTATAACGGTAGCCATTCCGGGACCCCATCGCGATTTCGAATCGTTTCCGCTTATACTCTTTTTTCTTTTTGTATCATTTTATTTTGAGGAGAACTGTGGGGGTGGTGAAAAAGCGAGACGCAGAATTTATTGCCCTAGGAGAGCAGGGGTGAAAAGGGAGGGGGGGGGGCAGAGGCTTTTGCGGCACCTCCATGTTGTAGCTGGTTCCCATTCAAGATATTTGCCTGTCCGCGTGAAAAAAAAAGTTGGAAGCTGCATTATACACACGCCAGCGAAAATGGCGGCATGGCGGTTTGGGTTGATAACCCTAATTTCCTCCGTCCAGTTTCTTTATTGCCGGAACTACACGACTAAGATTTAGTTTCCTAAAGTACGATTTTTTCTGCATAAAGACTGCTTCAAGGGCTGCCCTGCTTCAGTTTCTACATAAATGCGGTTCCAAGCACCTTTTAGGAAACGATGTTTTAGAGTATCAGCCTGCAACCATAGAGGCACTTAGCTATCTAGCGGTAGAACGTAGATAGAAACGCAACCAGGCACTCTTGTTAAAATGGCGGGCTACAATTAAACCACATCATATACACGTCAGTGGGAAAGCTAAGGGGCGGTACACCAGGCCCGTGCCCCGCACCTACTCGCACGAAATATTTTTACTCATGACATACAGAGCGAAAATTGTTCGTGTTAAGAGGGTGCCCCCCCCCCCTCCTCCGAAAAAAAATCACAGCGTATCCACGGGGTGAATGACGACGAGTGGGCGAAGCTCCGGAGAGAATCATCGGTAAAACCGTGAATCTTCCATGTGTAATTCGCCCAGTCGATCATGATCTAAATAAATCACGAGAAATACTGTGTGTATGTATAGAAATCAAGTTTTATTTGTTTTTAGAGACGTTGAATGGCTTGCGATGTCCCTTCATTATGAAGGCTTTATGGTCCGTGAAATGAAGGGGGGTGAGCTGTTCCTGTATAGGTTGCAGTGGAAAATTTGCAAATACTAAGTCAATGCATGTTCATCGGATCGCGGTTGGTTTCATATAGTCATACGATATACATCTGAGTAGATATCAAGAAGCAACATGCTGGATAAGCCAATTATTGGTCGTGTCTTCGATGTCAACGTTCAAATCACCAACTAGTACAACGCTCCTCCTAGCGGACGTCGCCGAACAAATGCATTCCACTAATGATACGCGCCATATGTGACATAATTCATATTATAACATCTGGCATCTTTGATTATCAACTACAAGTACCGCCATGTAGTTTTAAATTTATCAAAATACAATCCTCATCGACTGCTACTTTCACAATAGTTTAAATTTTATCAAATACAAGCATCATCAACTACAAGTACCACCATAGGTGGCACATACCGGCTCTAGAGCGGGTATGTGCCACCGGTGGCTACGTACATCACCAACAACAAACCCCACTGGATGCACAGACCCACGTCCTAAGGAGCTTTGAACCTGAAATTTCCGCCGACGTCCTTGTACAACTTACGGGGGGAGTGTACACCCATTGCATAGAATACAGCGGAGATCTGGCCATCACATATTCTAGGACCATGAACAAGAACAAACAGTCTCGTTTTGTGCGCAACGTCTGTTGCCATAGAGACATACAGTGCTATATATATATATATATATATATATATATATATATATATATATATATATATATATATATATATATATATATATATATATACACTGAAGAGGACCACCTGTGTTCTACAGAGAAAGACGTTGCTTCACGAAAGCTCATATTTGAGGCAAGAGTGACCAGCCTTTGTATACACTAGTGCAAAAAGAAAAACAAAATACTTCTTGCTCGAAAGTAAGCCCCGAATCTTGCGCGACTCTTTTACATGAGTGAATAAAAAGCGCATAGAAGTTTCGAAGGCAGACCTTGTACTTATGCTTTATGCTTAGGCTGTTATACTTATGCTTAGGCTGACTCGGTTACAGCCTAAAGAAAACTAGCAGTTGTGTCGTGTACGAATACAACCTATGAGAGTGAGAGAAATAGAGAGTGAGAGAGAGAGAGAACTTTATTTGCGCATAACGCGGAGCATGCCAAATGGTCGGGCCCCTATTCCAGGGCTCCACTGGCCCTAGCCATCATCACTACCCGTTGGACCAGCCAGCGCTGATCAAGAATGGCCGAGCTGGACAGCAGTACCTCCCATTGTTATTCTGTGTTGTTCATGTTGTGGTGTTCTTCATGGTGATGCGTACACTCCCACGTGATGTGAAACTGAGTTGGTGTGGCCCCACACCACGGACATAATATCTCCGTTTGCTGTGGGGTAGATAGAATACATGCAGCCTGTGCAAGTTCGTGCATGTGTTGGATTCTGCGAGTGAAGCTTCATAGAAATGGGACGCGAACGACCATGCGCCTGATGTCGCTGCTGGCGCTCGTGAAGGCGGTGGGGTGTGGAGAGCGTCTACTACGCTCGGTGGCAGGAACGACTGAGCGAGCGAGTGCGCCGCGCGCCATCTGCCGCCGCGCCCTCGATCGTCAGGAGCGCGCACCTGTTGTCCTGCTTAGCGCACTTGTCCGGCGCTGGGAGCTTCGGCGGCAACGACGATAGCAGAGTGCTAGCCTACGGAGCCTACCGCTGAGGATGGGCCCCTTGCCACCCCTACCCTTGCTTCTGGACTGCTGCTTCTGTTGATGACAACCGTTCCACTGCTCAATTAATCTTTATTCTTCTTTCCACTTTTCTCCCTTTTCCCTTCCCCGCAGGCACTGCGTCGTGCTCCCGACCGGGTTGCAGAAATTAGGTGCCTTTTCTCATCTTCTAACCACTACCACCACCACCTATGGAGCTTCGCTTCTGAAAAATTAAGGAAGCTTCGCAATCGACGAGATGCAAAAAAGAAAAATTGTCGCAGCGCCATCTGTACATATGTACAAGAAACAGCCAATGCCCGCCATTGTGCATGAGCAGTTTCGCGCAATTGACCGTCATGCCTGGCACCTGGATCACATAAAATGCTCACACAGAAATGAAACATCTATTTCCCGTTCATACTTCTTTTCACTCGCACGAGCTACGTGTTGCGTGTTTTTTTCTTTAATTTCTTTTCATGCGAAATGGCGGCTCAGCCCAGCGTTGCTTGAACACTTCGGGACTTTTGCCAGCGTTGCCGGAATTTACACAACTCGTCAATGATGGTGCCAAATCTGAAGGAAGTGCGAAGCTGGGCATGCCATACTTTGTGTGTTCGGGTGCGCGTTTGTATGCGTGCATGTACAGTAGGGTACACTGTTAAAGGGAACGCTCTAATGCACACCATCAATATTCACGGCCCTCTAAGAGCAAGCGCATTAAGAAACATTCTTCATGCTAATCAATAGTCTTTCAAGATGAGTCGGAACTTTCAACCACCAGTAGTCTTATGCATATCTAAGCCGCCATGACTCCGTAAGACAGCGAAATATAAACATGCTGCTCATGCAGCTGTTAGCTTTAACAGTGGACCCATCTGTACATTGCCGTGCAAATGATAAAACTCACGGGGGAGGGGTTGAAACTTTCCCTTCCCTTCTGCCTACGTCATACGCAGTACGCATAATCTCTGCTGTTCCCATGATTCCCCGGCACAGTGACGAAAGTAAGCCAGCCTCGCGAAAGGGTCAGGTTGCTGCCCTCTCGGCTTCGTTCGGCGAAACAGACAAACGCAAGTTGACGCTCGTCTCGTCGGCGGGCAAGTTTTATTGTTCCCCAACGCTCTGCGTCGCGTTTCATTGCACACAAACCGGGGCTACGCCGCAACGGTTTTTTTACCCTTCGTAAACACCGACACGGATCGCCACGTCGCCTAAATGTTTTTTCTCGGAACTCCCCCCCCTCCTTCCCCTCACCGATTCTCGGCGTTCGAGAAAAAACAGCAAACACGATCATGGGAATACGCAGAACGAGAGTCCGAAACCGCTTCCTGGAGAGGTCGTAACTCGGTCGGGAAGCGAAAAAAAATAATAATCGTTGCAGCTCGTACCGCCATCTTGTTCTGCTTTTCCATCAACAACGTTCTTGCAGAACGTTCCGCTTGTGTGAATACCAACGTAGCAGACGAACTCGCCCTACCGGAAACAGACGAAATCGATATCTGAATAGCTAGTTGCACCGCTTTCGGAAACCCTACGTATACACTGCCAATTGCTATCAATAGTGCTGCACAGAACGCTGTGAGATTCGACCACCTTGCTAAATTTTGTAATGACGGCATTTTGAGCCGATCGAAGGGGTTGTATAGTATACACCCCCTTCTCCACGCCAATCAAAGTGGCCCTGTAATGGAATTCGACAACATGGCGAAATTCGAATATCCGCGGGGTGGAATACCTGTCTGCACACTTGGAACTGACTCGAATTCAGACTCGGAAACACCAGCTTGATTAATTGATAGGTGGGGTTTAACGTCCCAAAACCACTATATGATTATGAGAGGCGCCGTAGTGGAGGGCTCCGGAAATTTAGACCACCTGGGGTTCTTTAACGTGCACCCAAATCTGAGCACACGGGCCTACAACATTTCCGCCTCCATCGGAAATGCAGCCGCCGCAGCCGGGATTTGAACCCGCGACCTGCGGGTCAGCAGCCGAGTACCTTAGCCACTAGACCACCACGGCGGGGCTCGGAAACACCAGCTTACTTCGGGTGGCATGTTTTACATTAAAGCACCCAAAGAAAAAAAGAACGCGCATATGCACCAAGTGAATGCCTATGTGGGGCGAAACAGTGTGAATCGAATCATGAATCGTTGCCTTCTCATTTTTTTTTCAGGTTGGCAGCCGTTTACTTTGTTCTTGTTAACTTTTTCTACTGTCACATGCTTTGATTGAACGAATGTCAAATGTCTGAGTTTTTCCGCCGTAGTGGCTTTTTATATTGTTATTTCAGGTCAACAGCCTTTTGAGTACTTTTTGGTCGTTCACAGATGTTTCAATTTCTGCAACTGCTGAAGACGCCGCGGGCTGTGGTTTATGAACGGAGGGACTTTGTACGGTCTTTCGTCCCTAACAACAACAACAAAAAAAATTAACCTTGACGCCTCCACGCAACCGTAAATGCGGCACTCATTCATCTGGCCAACTTTCTATGCAGTTCCACTTTCCTACTCCAGCTTAGAGTTACTGTATATGCTCCCTACGGGAAGGTAGCGTATACAGTATCTCTACTCCAGCCCTAACCTCGCCCACCCCTCGCCGCCATTAGGGGGTGACGGCTGCCTTTCCCTCTGCTATCTCGGGGACCGCAAACGCGATTTTCGTTTCCCACGCGATGCGACAGCCAACGAAGCGCGAAATGTATACGCACCCATCTGGAAACACTAAACCGCGTCGTTGCTATTAACATGAAAGGAGGTAAAGAGGGCACTTAGTGGAGCGGACGGGGCACGGTGAGCGTAGAAACAGGCGGACGCGTACAAAGGGGTTGTCGAACAAAGGGACCTTCCCAACCGTTCTCTTTAATCTGCGTTTTGTTTTTTTCTTTTTTGTCGCGGAATAAAACCAAGATACAATCGGCAACTCCTACTTTTCTCCTCTCTCTAACCCCTACCTGTAGAGTTTGGCGATAATGCAGTAGATGGAATTCGGGCGCTAGTGTCTATGGGAGCAGTCATAGAGTTTCTTAAACTCGACTACAGGGTACCCTCGCACTGCGATTGTTCAGCGACCGTGGGAATGATGGGTAGTACACAACCTTACAGTAGTACACAACCTAGTACACAACCTAATATACAACCTAGTACACAACCTAGTACACAACCTAGTACACAACCTATAAGTAGTACACAACCTAGTACACAACCTAGTACACAAACTTGCCTAGTCTTACCCATTTTTCATGCCTGCGGACTTCAAACGCGCTTGTGGTTTTACTTCTTGTTGTTTCGGTCTTGTTTCGAATAAAAGAACAAATCGCTGCAAACTTCGCGACCTAATTTGAATCGGTCAGCCTAAATGACTAAGATGATGGAGGCCAACTGCTGAACATTTGTCAATTGACGTTTCGTGACAAAGATATTCCAAGCCAAGCCAAGCCAACTCGAGGCTAAAATACGAAGATTCAGACAAATTAGTGTGCAACCCGTCATTATCACGCTCGCTGAAGAGCCGTGCGTCGCAGCTCTCGTAGACACGAGCGTCAGAGTTCTCTCTCTTGTGTGTTTATAGGAAACTCTATGGGAACAGCAACACGTCACACTGCAGCTAGCACGGAAATGGTGGGTAGCGCATGGGTTTGTCTAAAGCTTCGTTATTCATGCTCCGCACGGTGTGCAGCCGCTCCGTTGCGAAACGAGGTCTCCAGCAGAGGTCAGCAGTCTCACTTGACCACCTCGAACCCTTTTAGGCTCACATATGCAAATCGGCCCGAACAGGTTCACAATGTTATCTCCTTTTTGACCGAAACAGAAGCCGAACACGGCGATAAACAGAGCCACAAGTAACAGCGGGTCCTAGTTGGTGCGCCATTCGGTGCACAGATGGCGCGATCGTATATTACGCTGGACGGAAGCCATAACGGTAGCCATTCCGGGACCCCATCGCGATTTCGAATAGTTTCCGCTTACACTCTTTTTTTTGTCTCATTTTATTTTGCTTTTGAAGTTTCAAGCACGAAGCATAAATGTCGGCAAGTTCCAAACACGAAGCATAAACGTCGACAGAATCCTGTCTTGGGGGGGGGGGGGGAGGTCAGGTGCAAACTTCATGTTGCATGGTGGTCGGAAAAACGGGGGGGGGGGGTGGGTACCGTTTGCGAGGCTTCGCTGGGTGGGGGGGGGGCAAGTATTTGTGTGGCTTGGGGGTGGGGAGGCAAGAGCACCGTTTGCACCCCTACGCCAACGCTCGTGGTGGTGGTGGTAGTGGTTAGAAGAGGAGAAAGGCACCTAATTACTGCAGCCCGGTCTGGAGCATGGCGCAGTGCCTCTCGTGGCGCGAAGACCAGGCAAATTCATGCACCGCTTTTCCTTCCACGTTGGCTGAACGATGGCAGCGACTCGGCTCCCCTCATGTATTGTTGGAAACAAAATCACCGTCTCTCTCAGAATAAATGTAAGCTCCACCTACAGTTTTCGCTGTCCTGCACACTTCTCCGTGGGTGAAGCAATCCAAACGAGTTCGCACATTTTTTTTCACGTATACCATCTTCGCTTATATCAGGAGGTGGTTATTTAAATCCACGTGTGTTCGTGCTGTTCCATACACGTTTCGTATGCGTTCCATACATTTTCTCACATGATCGTACTTGTTTTCAATCCAAAGCTTTGAACTTACTGGCGAATTCGGGAAATTGGATTGCACCCGCCAGGGTGGTCTAGTGGCTAAGGCACTCGGCTGCTGACCCGCAGGTCGCGGGATCGAATCCCTGCCGCAGCGGACGCATTTTCGATGGATGCGAATGCGTCTTTCATGATCATATAGTGGTTATGGGACGCTAAACGCCAACAATTATTATTAGGCAAGGAATGATGGCGACATCACTTGTCGGGCAAACGATATACTCGAAGCAGGGACGACCAACTTGTAGTTGTTAATAAGCGCATTATTTGTGTTAAAAAACAGTGGTTAACAATTTAAAGTACCTGGTATACTCTACAATGGGAGATATTTAGGCCACCCCGTGGGCCTCACACTGAATGAGGCCCTGTACCCGGCACCTTACAGGGAATCGACCCTTCACTGTGTTTAGAAAAAAAGTTTTATTCTATCGTGGGACGCAACAAACCTACGGAACTAGTGTCTATACAACAAGCACAATAACAAAATGACAAAGCATGACACACATGACACATTCAAACAACAGTGTCCAAGTCCGTAGGGTGTCCCTAACACAGGTTACTAATGACTATAGTCATACATATACTAAACATATACGCTAATAACAATATGAACAATGTACATGATGATATATGTACAGAATTTACAAGACTTGTTGAAGATGTTAGTAAATATATACAACAGGTATCAAGATTTGTGCAATTTGCACGTAGTTCCGTACTTAAGATTTGTGTGTCTAGAAAAAAAAATGTTTAACGATTTCGAGTACTTCGTACTCAACTATGGTAGAGCACTGAGCCGTCCCACTATAAGCAAAACCCACCATCTACACCGGTTACGTCGTTACGATTTGAACGGAAGCCACGAAACACGACTTTCTCGTAAAGACTGAACGGCTAAAACCGCTGTTCTTGAAGCGGGGTTGCCATTTATCCTCAGGGTTCTAACCAAAAAGGTTAAAGGGTGATTCCCCCAATACTGCATATCCATAAGTTACGTTAATCAGGAACAACGGTGTTTTAATTTATACTTAACGTATAGGATTTACATGCATTAACAGACCAAAGCCATACCTGATCTATAAGTTGGCACTCACCAAAAAAGAAAAAAAAACGTAAGAGAACTTTATAGGGAACGGGTGAGGGAACAGCGGTTGCGAGATGATGTCGGTGGTTTATCTCGAACCTTTCTTACGCTCTGACCCTGTCCTTGTGACGAAACATGCCTTCATTATTTTACCAGCTGCAACGACTTGTTTGTGGGCGAATGAGTTTGCTGGTAAAAGATTTAACCACCTGATTTGTTTAAAAAAATATTTCTCACCATGTCGAGCCACTGGCCACCGGCACTGCAGGTGGTTAGCCATTGCGACTCTGGAAACCAAGATCCGTACGTTCACTGCCACATTAAAGTTTATTAATGTCACCAATCGTTATCTGGTAAACGTGAACTAAACTTTGCTCTTCCTCTAAGCTGCTAACCGCAGGAGTGACCTTGACATTCCTGCCACACAGCAACAAACAACCTAGCGTCCCCTAGATAAAGTCTGAAACCATTCAGAAGCAACCATGAAAGAACCTGCGCCTCCTTGCTAAGGTCTACAAACAACCTGGAGGCCACCAGATTGGGTTCTCAAAAAGGGTTCCGCCGACTTCTCCTCGGAGTTCCGCAAGTCACTGACAAATTTTCCCCGATTCTGCACCCACCCACTCATCTAACCTGGACGGCGATCTGATCGATGTGGGGGAATCTCGTTATTCACACCCGAACGCGAATAAGCACATCTCAGTGCGTAAAAGAAACGCGCAAACTGCCCGCAATAAATACCACCAGCAGTTTGGAGCCAGTCAGACTCCAAAAACGCGCGGTGGATTGAATCTCGGGGCCCTCATATTACCACCATGCACATTACGGCCATCTGAAGATAGGTGCCGCTCGAGTACGCGGTAAGCCGGAAGGCTTAAAAAAGACAAAAAAAAAAGGATTCTGCATCACGTGGTGAATGAACTTTTTATATAGCATATAAAGCAAGGTTATTAAATATCTATCCTTGTTGTTAAATTTATTGAAAACAAAAATGAAAAACCTCGCTGTGGGCCCCCCTCTCCCACCCACCCCAAAAGGGGGGGGGGGGATCCTTGACACTTCATGTAGAATAGCAGGGTTCCCAGGCAGAAATATTTTTGAGGAGCGCTGGTGTTAAGGATCATCCGCTATCACTGTTTCAAGGCAGTCGCGGTTTGTACAAGGTTCACCATTGTAAAAAGGCAGGGGATGCAAACACGCACGCAAGAAGAATAGATAGACAGACAGAGAAACAGACAGATAGATAGATGAATAAATAGGTAAATAGATAGATTGATTGATAGATGAATAGATGGATATATATATACATATATATATATATATATATATATATATATATATATATATATATATATACATAGATAGATAGATAGATAGATAGATAGATAGATAGATAGATAGATAGATAGATAGATAGATAGACGGATGGACGATTCACGGTCTTCACCCCACTCATCATCATTCGCTCCGTGGATATGCTGTAATTTTTAAAACTCCTTCTCCATTAACCGCCGCTAACACCAGATCTCTGGAACCCTCTCTCCCATTCACTGTTGTCCCCACCCCGCTCCAAAACACTCCTTGATCTCTCCACTTCATTTATTCATCCTCGCATCATTACAATTCCGGGGCTCTCTCTCTTTCCTCTCATCCCCCTTGTGGTAGCTCTCACGGCGAAGCTCGGCGTTTACGGTTACGGTGAAAGATCGTAGATTCGGCCCTGGGCACGGTATATATATATATATATATATATATATATATATATATATATATATATATATATATATATATATATATATATATATATAAACAGGCGCGCGCATTTCAACGAGAAGGGCGGATATATAGAGCCCCGATGGGAAACAAGAGAGCAGCCACGCGCGTCTTTATTCGCACCAGGCCCAGCAGCCCACGTCACTCATGGGGAGTAGCGAGTACGCATTCGGCGAATCCTTGCAGATTATCCGAGCTGCAGGGGCCAGGTGTTCGATCCTCACGGGAAAAACAGGGCGCCGAGAGTAAACTCGCAAAAATCAAGAGCAGATTGGCAGAAGCCAAGTTGCGGGGAAAGGGGGGGGGCGTCGGAAGGGGGTACGCTATTCCGCGAAGCAGCGTGGGAGAGGGGATGGGGGTACTCCTCCCTGCAGTTGACCATGAAAGAAAGGCTGTGGCTCTAAGGTTTGAGCGAGGACGGCGACGAAGCAGAGCCCGGCGATGATGAGGAAGGTGGCGATGAAACGAATCCTTCAATGTCCCCCCCCCCCCAAAAAAAAAATGTTTTTTCACCTATAGTTTCGTCTCGCGCAAAAGAATTTGCTCAACGTTTTCAAGATATCGCCCGATGACGAGCTGGGGGCCCTAAGTGAACTTTGTTTCCGGTACCTTCTCGTTGAATGCGGGCAAATAGATGTAGCATCGCCTATATGGAAGACAGTGTGCAGCTTTCCATGTGCAGTCTGTGTACCTGGTGCTCAAAGCTGTCGTTGCATATTGTGAAGGAGCGCTGGCGTCCACGCGCTGCGTCGTGTGGGTTCAAGCTATTCCTTGTACACTGCCGACAACGACTAATTGGCACCTCATATAAGCGTCCTGCTATAGTTCATTTCTAGGTGAAGCCTCGTCCTGAAAAAAAAAAAAAAAAAACCGTTAGGCCACCCAGTTTTGAAGGACCTGCACGGTTTCCATGAATTCAGCGCTGCCTGGCCAAAAACGACCAGCTGACGATGCACGAAAGGTGATGCCATGGAACTTTAGTTATAAGCTTTCCGCGACTGCCCTAATTTCGTAAGGCGAACTCGTGACCCTTCAATTTCGCCGCGCTTAGGCAATTCTTGGCAAAACAACGAACAAGATGATGGCATATGACGTCATGGACGCGGGTCGTATACAGTTGGGACAACACCGCCAAGAACCACCCGACTTGCGAGGAACAGATTTTCAGATTTCAGATTTTTTATTGGTACGAATACAAGAATGTGACACGTGTTTAGTATACAAAAGGAGGTCCCAAAGTCAAAGACTGTATCAGGACCTCCTGTTAAGGGCAAATTGAGGTAAAACACTGTTAGAGGCAACATAAGCAAGAACAACAAAATCAAGGAACAAAAACAAGATGGTTTGGCGTTAGGAAATCGGCTGCCACAACGTTCGTAGACGTTTACCTCATTCAGTGCAAAACATTGCTAGACCGAGGGAGTTGGTTCAGGTTTGTTTTTAAAGTGGCGTAAAGATTAAAGCACTAAACATGATTGATTGATATGTGGGGTTTAACGTCCCAAAACCACCATACTATTATGAGAGACACCGTAGTGGAGGGCTCCGAAAATTTCGGCCACCTGGGGTTCTTTAACGTGCGCCCAAATCTGAGCACACGAACCTGCAACATTTCCGCCTCCATCGGAAATGCAGCCACCACAGTCGGGATACGAACCCGCGACCTGCGGGTCAGAAGCCGAGTACCTTAGCCACTAGACCACCGCGGCGGGGCAAAAAAGCACGAGACAGAGAAGGTCACAGGGCAAGGCACTGTTTGTGGTAGGTTCAGTTGTTAGACCAACGCCTTGTTCCGTGCTTTAAGCTATGAACTTTAATTAGTTACGCGCGTTAGGTGAGCCTTGTGGTGAAGCACGGAAGCAGCTTGATGATGTCACCAGTATAAAAAAGAAAGACAGCAGAGAAGCGTGATGACGTAATGTGCGTCCCGATTTGAAAACCGCCGGGAACCGATTCGTCTTGAAGCTTGGCTCACCAGGAAGACTTCTCCCAGGACAGCTGTTGCCGGAAATACGGTCCTTGATGGAGCTCCTTCGAGCCCTACGCAAGCAGGTTTACAGTGGAAGCTCAGTTGTGGTCGGCTTATGTAACTCAAAACACGGAACATTTATTTTTAAACAGTCATTAGCGCGAATGTACTAACAACGATAAAAGTGGCACTGCAGAGAGCTGTGCCAAATCGGTCGAGACTTCTGAAAGAGCGTTCTTTCAAGAGTTTTTTTTTTTATGCTTGAGTTCTCCTGGGTTTCCCGGAAGAGGAAAAACGTGGAGGGATTCAGAGCTAAGGGATGAGGACGAAGGACAAAACGTTCTTCATTTGAGTTTTGATTAGTTCTTGACCTTAATCACATCCTGCGCACTCAAAGAACGACATTTAAAGACTTTCCAAACTTTCACCCTACGGATGAATTTGCGTCGACCAAGTCTTACTCGTAGCTTTTTTCACGTTCCTATATAAGAACGGCTGCATGTTTGCACAGAAAGCCTTAATATGCTCACCCATCTGCGTTCTCCAAACACTCAACTTTCCAATTAATCCCTTCCTTTACGCTAAAACACCAGAAAGATTCGTCGAATCTACTTTGTTAGCGCCTTCTTCCCGCGTAAGAACATATAGCACACGATTTACGACGAAATAAATACATAAGCAGACGAACCGGATGTGGTGGTGTGGGCTCATACAAGCGTATATATATGTACGCAGCCCTTCGGGGAAAAAGGAAGTTGCGCTTAGCCTTGCGCTCGTTCTCGGAACGAATCTCGTTCAGTACACAACACGGATCGCGCCGATGTGGAGCGGGCGAAAAAGGCTTAGCGCTGCGCTGGAAAGGAATACATAAATACAAAAACAACAGACGGTGGCCTTTCGCGGTATGCCGTTATTTTCTCAGGACCGGCTCTGAGCACGCGGGAGTGCCGAAGCAGACGACAGCGAGCAGACGACGCTAGAAGACGCCTTGAGATGGCAGAGTGTGAAATGTTTGTCGTCTTAAAGAGAGTGATCTCGGAAGCAGACGATGCATGGGGGGAACGGTCGCAAAACACGCAGTCCACTCACGTTCAGTTTTGCGTGAGCACTTCCAGGCAACACGTTGTCTTTAGCCCACTTATGGCTCTTCCGCTAAGCGCTAAACAAATTTGCATGTCAGGCGTCGTAAAAAGCAAATGAGGGATGCTTAGCATCGTGCTGGAAATCGGTTGAAAAGCTACGAAAGCCCGTTCAGTCCCTGACAGAAGTAATTCCATACCCCATTTTAGCCCTGTGCAGGTAAGGGGGTAGACGGCTGCCAAGCAGACGACAGCAGGCAGACGACAGCAGACAGACGACACTTGGAGAGAGATGACAGAAGATGAAACGTTTGTCATAGACAGTGATCTCGGAAGCAGAACATGGCGCCTGTAACTAGAGTCACACAACACACAGTCTACACCGGAAAACTCGTTCAGTTTTGCATTCGCAACTGTATAGGAAACACTCTATAGGAAAAATTATGCCTCTTCCTGTAAGCGCTAAACAAAAATACATGTCACACGTCGTATAACAAAGAAAGGACTGATGCTTGGCACGTATGTATGCTGACATTGCTTATATTTTCGAAGGGGGACGCGTGGATGACACATTGCTTGTTCAAACGCGAAACGTGTTCATTTCTTACATTCAAGAAGAACATATATCGAAGGAAATATGTTAACTTCAGGGTTTTGGTGTCACTTGCAGAAGTGTCATGGTTCGTAGGATGCTCACGAGCAGCCGTATAGGGTCTTGAGAAGCCATACGGTTCGTGGCAAAGCAGACGATGAATTTTTGGAGTGAAGACGACAGGGATCGCAAAAGAAAAGTAGGCAACACATCTTAACCATGCAGAATACTTACTGAGAGCAGACGACACACTCTAAGCCGAAACGACGAAAATGGGGAATTCCATTGCTCCTTTAGGGGACTAAATGGGCAGCCACAGATGTTGAACCAATTTAGGACAAACTGCGGGAGCAACTGAAAGGGTTCAACTGTTACCCTCTAGCACTTCCTCCACTTGGTTTAAATGTTGATCCTCGTAGAATGCTCCACTGGGACCGATGGTAGAACCGACTGGACGAATAGAGAAAAAAATGGTGACTCTGTCCTTGTGGAGTGTATTTGACGTTTATTCCAATTTATTCAGCACTGAAAAACGCGGTACATTGGACATGCAACACACTCACACACACACACACATATATATATATATATATATATATATATATATATATATATATATATATATATATACACGCACTACTATTTCAAAGTAAAACACCGCAAACACTGACCGCCAGCGCTACACCACAGAGATCTAACCATCGGATATATATAGGCACTGTATTTTGACCTCCCATATAGTACCGGTGGGAGACTTAAGAGATGCCAAAGGTTTTTGGCCGCTTACGATGGACCATCTGTTTTCATCACCAGGCTCACATGGGTGCAATAAACCACAGCTCGTATTACGACGAGTGGCGGGGCGAGCTGCCAAGACGCAAGTGGCCCACACTGTTTATGTCGCCCGCACGAAGTTGTTCCCGCCTCACTCGGCCTTCGTATGCGAGGAAAGGAACGTTGCGCACAGGGACGAAGCAAACAAAGACCGATGCACTTGCTTGCCACTCCGAGGCCGCTAAGGAAGACGACGACGGCGCCACCAATACATGCAACCTGTTGGCCCCTCATACGCTCAACTTCGGGGCCCAGTAAAGGGACCTTTCAGTCTTACCAGTCCCACCGGTCCAGGGCTTCGCGCGTAACAATATCATCATCAAGGCGATCGAAGAAAAAAAAAGAGCAAGAGGACTTCTCTTTAGGAGTTCAGTACGCTACAAATGGTTTATATCGTCGTAAAAGCGCTCCACGAAAAAGAAAAAAAAAGCGTGTCTTTGGCGAGGGCGCTCACCCAAATGGCTATGCTACGTGTAGTGTTGCCCGCGTTATGCCAAGCGACGTCAACACCGTACGAACAGAGCCTACGACAGTCCGCCGTCCTAAAGTGCTCCGCACTTAAAGAGAGAATAGTGAATTAGTTAACTGGGACACACTGTGTAGTCAAGCGCAGCTCCTTCTAGGAAGCAAGAAAATGATTGGCAGCGCGTATCACGACGTTCCACGCAGTCCTTTCAAAAAGGCGCGTACGTCTGCGGCATTGCAGCCGCATATCTATCTACAACTGTTTCTGTGAGCAGACGACGATTTGAGCAGAAGCAGACGATTTTCCGAGAAGCAGACGAGGAAGCAGACGACGTCGTTTCAGCGGGATGCCGTGGAAGTTTTGCGCGCGCCAACTGTTCCTGCAACTTTGCGCGTTTCCCCGGGGACTCGGAAGATGGCGAGCTTGCCTGACATTGCGGACGAATGCGGATCTTGTCACGCGGAGCGGAAAGCTGCATGGTGAGGTAAATGACCACCCTTCGCGAATCACGGTGTTTACATAAGATTAAAAAAAATCATCTTTCGTGTACACTGCCGGTCACTCACGAAGGGAAAGTGCACCTTTATGCATGGAAGCGCGGAAGGTATACAGGGGACGTCAGTTCCACAGTTTTAAGTGCAATGTATTGTAAGTCTGATACAGATGTGACAAACCGGGTTCGTCATCCAAAGGGCGCAAGTTCGGTCTCTTCCGGCGAGAAGTTGCCCTTTCGCCCACGCTAATTGCCTCACATCATAACAATACAAACAGCTTCATTAATATTCGCCCAGCCACGGTGATCTACTGGATAAGGTACTTGGCTGCTGACCCGCAGGTCGCGGGATCGAATCCCGGCGGCGGCGGCTGCATTGCCGATGGAGGCGGAAATGTTGTAGGCCCGTGTGCCCAGATTTGGGTGCACGTTAAAGAACCCCACAGGTGGCCGAAATTTCCGAAGCCCTCCACTACGGCGTCTCTCTTAATCACATGGTAGTATTGGGACGTCAAACACCACATATCAATCAATCAATCAATCAATCAATTCATTAATATTTCCCACATAATTCTTAAGTTCATTGTATGCTGGCATTTTTCACAGGCTTGTTTGAAAAAAAAATGACTGCTCCGAATTCGCGGCAATGGCCTAATAGGAGTGACGCAAATGTGGGACTGTATAATAAAGAAGCTATATATGCTACACCCGACACTTGTTAGACAACACATATATTCGGATGCACTATCGGTCGGAGATGTTAGCAAATTATCTGCAAGAGTTACAGCGATGACTGGGGCAGGAGCCGACATTCTTTAGAAGTGAACTCCTCCTTACGCACGATGGGTCGTACGTCCCATGTTTGTACTAGTATAGCCACCTTTCGTTTAGTCCTTGGAAGGTCCGCTGGATGGCAGTATTTTTATATGATGAATATATGATGAAAAGATGCGAGATGGCGGTATTTAAAGTGTTCACTAGACAGACAGACAGACAGACAGACAGACAGACAGACAGACAGACAGACAGACAGACAGACAGACAGACAGACATACAGACAGACCGACATACAGACAGACAGACAGACAAACAGACAGACAGACAGACAGACAGACAGACAGACAGACAGACAGACAGACAGACCGACATACAGACAGACAGACAGACAGACAGACAGACAGACAGACATACAGACAGACAGACAAACAGACAGACAGACAGACAGACAGACAGACAGACCGACATACAGACAGACAGACAGACAGACAGACAGACAGACAGACAAGTCAGACAGACCGACATACAGACAGTAAGACAAGTGAGACAGACCGACATACACGAACGTACGGGCGGACGGACACACGGACGGTCGCTTCTTCCCACTTATCATTCACTCCGTGGAGGAGGAGAAGGAACAAACTTTATTATAAGCAACCAGCAGGTTTAGGTGGCCGGGCCTAAGCCTCCCATGAGGGGACGTTATGCTGTGATTTTTTTTTCTTTGGGTTGCGGCAAGGTGAACAGTACATCCGCAGCTTCGCACGCTCAATGTACTGCTGAATGGGGAGAAGCAGTCTGCGAGGATTTGCGAGCAGACGGTCGACTCAGAAGCAGATTGATTTGTGCGGTTTAACGTCCCAAAACCACCATATGATTATGAGAGACGCCGTAGTGGAAGGCTCCGGAAATTTAGACCACCTGGGGTTCACTCTAAGCCAAAACGGAGCAACAGGGGTATAGGGGTTGCTCCTTTCAGGGAGCAATTGCATTGCCACTCCCATTACTCTCCTAAAAGGAGTAACTGCAGAGGGAGGAACCGTTGCTCTCCTTTCAGTTCCTCCTTCGGGGGATGAACAGTTACTCCCTCCAGTTCCTCCCTGCAGACCAACAGTTACTCCCACCAGTTGCTCCCTGCCGACCAACCCTTACTCCCACCAGTTGCTCTTCTAAGACCAACAGTTACTCTTTACCGTTCCTCCCACGTGTTTGCAGTTACTCTCTGAAAACCAACTGCACATGCTTCCAGTTACTCCTTGGGGAAATGAGTATTTATCTCGAGTATGCTTGTCACACGCTTAACACATGGCGAGAGCTCCTTGGAAGAGCACTGCTTGGGTGCTTCTAACACAAAAAGTGGACAATATTGAAAGGAAAATAAATGCTTTATTGTTCTTTTTATGAGGCGACGTGTGACCACACGTAAAAGTAGACTTCGCCACACCACAGCCAGCACTAAACAAACACCATAATACATCAAAGGTTTTCTGCGTCATCCGTGGAAAAACAATCTTGAATTTCTAGCATAGGGCAGTCTGTGTCATCATTGGTGAGAGAAGGGCAACTTCTCCAATTCTGAAGAACTCAAGTTTCGCAGCTGGTGTTTCCATCAGGCTAGCGCAGCAGAACGTCACCGCAGGCATATGTGAAGCATCTCATTGCTGCAAGAAAAAAAATAGAAGTGTGAGGTTAAACATGCCAGAATCAATTCATAACAATGAGTCACACACACTGCAGCAGCGCTTACATTCTAGGATGTCTACTGCAAAACGAAATGTGAAAAAAAGGAAGGTTTGGCCAAACTTTACTTGGCAAACCATATAAATGCTGATGTGGTAGACGCTCTTCACATGATGTCTCGGACAGCAATATTCTGGAAGAAAATGTGCAGCACCTCAACAAGGCATATTTGCAGCAGTTAAAGATACCCTTAGGTTCAGTTAACGTGTTTCCTATACACAGCTGAGTTACATTTCTATGAGCCCAGTCACCAATGGGCATTCTAAATGAGGTCATGTGTGTGGCAGATAACACGTACTGTCCGCTCATGTTAAAATACTTATTTAGCTCGTGCACATAGTTGCTCTCGATTCTACTGTTCTATCATACGCTGCTGCGTCTTGAATTGTGCAATACCTGTAGGCACAAGCCAAGCATGCAAAGCCTGCTTGAAAGCAACAATTTGCAGAGGCTACATGATAATCTTCAGTATATTTCTTTGTACCTGACGCAAACGGCTGGACAAAACTATAGACAAATAAATGTAGACCGTGCTACCTTCAAAAAATGCTTTAAATTAAGAAAACTAGGGTGCATTTGTTCACTCGGTTGACGAGTCACAGCCACGAGATATGTAAACGAAGCAATATATCTTAAGGCATGCACAGATATTCTGATTCTTTGTTTGACAGTGTCACAGATAGCTTGCCAATACATATATATTTGAGAGCAACAAGATGTGAAGCTTTTATTAGTTCAACGTCTTGTTGGTTCACAGCCAAACAGGTTACTGCTTGTTAGACAAATTGGAATAAGCACACCATGGTTTCCAAAAAAAAAGCATTATTAGAAGTTAGCTCCCGGTGTGAATGTCTGCCTATTTGTTTTGTACTGCCTTCTACATGTGCCACAAAGACATTTGTTGAGGATGTGCTACCAGTCAAGCCAAGATCGCATACTTGGTCAATGTGATGGAAATACAAACATTAGAAACACTGCCACCTCTGGTAAGAGCATAACACTTCAGTATCTTGGACTAGCAAAGAGGTGCACAAGAAAGTTAAGCCCACTCTTGCGGAACTTTGAACGCGAATATTTCAGAGTGGGGGAGGTCAACATGCTGTGGCACTTTTAAACTCACGAAACATCTGCAGAAAACAGGGTAAAGGCAAGTCAAGAAACGCTGTTATGAAGGCCTGCGCATGGACAGCTTTGTGAATCTAGGCCCAAGTGTTATGCTTTGTGCAAGCCAAAATCCATGTAAATAGGGAAAGCATACTTTTAGGAGTACCAGCGTAAACAAATCTTGGCAGTTGGCTTTTTAGTACAAACAGCAATCCCTGCAATGAAAACAAACATTTTATCTTAACGGTAACAGTGTGAGCACACACACGGGCCAGCGGAGCCATGTCGAATTGTCAGTGCCAGTGTAACCATGTGGCATAATGAACTTATTCTCTGGCCAACACATGCACAGTTTGCCCCTAAAAAGCGATGCTTTCATATACGTAGTACAAAAAGTCTGCACTTACCAAAATTCACTTGCTTTCTGTACTTTAGCATCGTTGGGAGCATCTTTATCTGCAGTATAACCAAATTTGTGTCATATCCCTGAAAAAAAAAGTAAAAGACATGCATCAAATATTGTTTCATTTGGTAGCAGTGAAGTCAGGTTAAGAACAGCCAAGTGGGAATCAGCCGAATTATGTGCATGCGGCAAATCCCAAACGGCGTTATTGAGGTTGTCGAAATTTTCGTCGATTGGTATTAACGTCGATATGTGACTTCAACGGCATGCCAAGTTTTCACAGCGCATAAAGATTTCATGATGCAGAATAATGACAGCGCTAACGAGAACATACAGCATTTATGATTGTCTTTTACAATATTCAGTTTTGCTAAGGTTTTACATCACTAAAGAAATCTGAAAGATTTGGGTCATTCCTCCTCCAATTGTTCTGTCAATATGTAAACTGCTCGCTTGATGGTGCGCTTATAAAATAGTACGTTCAGCGCAGAGGTGAAGCAAGTGACGCAGTGATGTGGGCAGATTTTTTTTTTTTTAGGCGTGCGGGGAGGGGGGGGGGGGGGTCCGCTTATCTGAATAGGCCGGGCAAGCGAATATGGTCGTCAATTTGGGCTCCCTACGCCCGGCCTAAAAAAATTTTGTGCGCAACCGCCTGGCTATGCCAGTGAAGTGATGCGACAATGATTTGTTCACTTACTGATTTACATACACTTTACATCTCTAAAAAATGCGGCCCAAGGCCCCAACACTCAGCCGTTAACATTACATAAAGCCAATGGTAGAAAAGTGCCAGTATGAATGCAGCTACAACCCCGCCCCAATGTTTTTTCAAGCGAGGTAGTGTTGCGGAAATGAACTTTTAACTGCAAAAGTACACTGGCACTGCAGTGGTGACAGGGGAAGCAAGAGGGTATGCAGGCGGTAATAGAGGTAATTTAGTCCGATACGGCTAGCAATGGATACGGTGAATAAGAGCAAATCATTTCTCTTTCAATAGCGCAACCACTCAACAATGTATTGTAAGAGCATTAAATGTTGCTGGAAATGCCACTCACCTGCACGCTGATGCATGCTCGGTCCTTTGTCCGACGAGCGAACAGGCTTGCAGATAGCTGAAGACGTGTTTACGATGTGTTTGTTCCACCCAGCAGCAAAATCCACAACTACTTCGCGCTCCATAAAGATAAATATACACTAACCTTCATCACGAATAAGCAGAAACGCAAATCTGCGGCACACACACACGATCAAAACATAGCTCACAAGCTCGCCCGTCCATGTGCTCGCCAACCACAGACCATATGAAAATGAGTAAGTAGTGCGAACGGGAACCTAGTTGCGCCGAAAAAAAAAAAACGTCCAGCAGTGGCAGCACAGGCGTCAGCGCAATAATTTCAGTGTGTTCTCCTAATACAAATATAAAAAAAACTGAGGTACACTAAAACTCATAAATAAATATAAAAAGTTGAGTGTAATTTTTATTTAGTGCTAGTCAACATAAACACTGAATAAAAATTACTTTGAAACTTACATCGTTTGCTACACCAGCGCCACTTTTGTCGTGCGGGCGCAGATGGCGCAGATTTGTCATTCTGCCCTCAAACTACACGGTGAAGCGTGCTACTAAGTGTATGGCTGATGAGAAGCGCGTCTGGGTCCGCTTTTTTTTTTCTTCTCCGATATATCTGGGCGGGGGGGGGGGGGGGGTGCTCCTTATGCACGTGTTTCGGTGCTTGATCGACTTTGACGCCCTTACTTCGCGGACGAACGGCGTGTCTAGGCTTTTTTTATCGTTGTTTTGCACGTGTTTCGGCATTCGGTCCGCTTTGACGTGCCAACTCTCCATTCTGCTGCTGCGTGTGTTAGGTATTTCCGTACTGTATTCTCAGGCCTTCTGTGTTCAGCCAGCGCTGCTATCTTATTATCTACGGATGCTAAAATAAATCACTGTTTTGGCTTGGTGAAGTTTGGCACACAGAACAAACAATAATCTGGCCCATAAATATCAATGTGGGCGGCATGCATATTTGTGTGCGGTGTCCTGCCGGGGAGTAACCGTTGCGTGACGAGAGCATTTACAGCGGTTCCTCCTTCCGTTGCTCCCTTACAAACTTAAGGTGAATACAGTTGCTCCCCCATTCTCGAACAAGTCGGCCATCTTGTTCCGCTTGGTCTTTTCGGAGAGTAACAGTCGGTCTGAAGGAGTAAAAACAGCCGTTGCTCCCATTTTGGCCATTTTTGGCTTAGAGTGTTCTTTAACGTGCGCCCAAATCTGAGCACACGGGCCTACAACATTTCCGCCTCCATCGGAAATGCAGCCGCCGCAGCCGGGAATCGAACCCGCGACCTGCGGGTCAGCAGCCGAGTACCTTAGCCACTAGACCACCGCGGCGGGGCGACTCAGAAGCAGACGATTTACAGAGAAGCAGACGAGGAAGCAGACGACAGCGTTCAAGCAGCTACCGAGGTTGCACCCTTTTCGGGCAACTTTGCACAGTCCCACCGCAACGTGAACGCTCACCTCAACAATGCGGATGTTTAAGTAACACCCGTACCCCACGAGCACAAAAAGTGACATCAACTTTGTAATAACTCATGACTTAATGCCTGCGCGGTACTACGCGGGAAAGACAAATGGCATTCAACTTAGTGCCATTCTTCAACTAATGCCTTCCCTAGAAACCATTCCACTGAGAAATGCCTACTCTCGACACCAATGCTTCGACGCAAGTCCGTGGTGCGGCCATAGAGTTTCTTAATATACACTAGAGGGAACTCTGGCGCTAGTGTCTAAGGGAGCTGCAACACACGGCGCTTCAGCGAGCATGGGAATGACGGGTAGTACACACATTTGTCTAATTTTCGTACTTCTGGCCTGCTTCTGGCTCCGTGTGTGTTCGTGTGGCTTGGAGTTGTTTTTTCACGAAAACATAAATTAACAAATGTTCACCGTTTGCGCTTCACAACCTTATTCTTTTAGGCTTACCATTTTAAATCAAGTGACTAAGTTCAAAAGGGTTCGTTCTTTCTTTCAAAACAAAACCGAAACACAGCAATAAACGAAGCCGCAAGTACGATTCGCCACCCGCAAGTACGAAGACTAGGCAAATGTGTGTACCACTCATCATTCCCATGGTCGCTAAACGATCGCAGCGCCAGAGTGCCTTCTAGTTAATTTTGGGAAACTCTATGGGTGCGGTGGTTTGCCAACATTATATCACATTTCTTGGGAGTGTGCCCGAAAGCCAGATAATTTGAAATCTTTTTTTTTTTCAGGCCACACCATTGTAGGAAGTTCGGAGCAGTGGGAGGCACAGCTTGCCAGCTCGGACCCAGAGATGCAATTAGCGCTGCCGAGTCGCGTCAAGCGAGCGTAGCAAGCCAGTGGGGCCCTGGACTTGGAGCCTCCAGCAGCGAGCTTCTGTGTACCCCCTTTTTCTACGCCTTCCTCAAAATAAAGTTTTGGTCTTCTTTCTGAGTGCAGTACGCATAAAACAGAAGTAGCATCTGTTATGCAAAAAAATTTGTACACACGAGTTTTAACACATAGCGTGTTATTTCCTAGTTGCACTATAGCGACATTTACTTTGGAATCGCATCGGTTTCGACAGAACAGGGACCGCGTCCGATTCAACAGGCTCCACATTGAATATACAATGGCCGAAGTTGTTGTGGTCGGTCGTATTGTCGTAAAATGGAGGAAAACACTGAAGCTAATAGCAACAAAATATGATTACTTCTACGTTTCACTGTCTGTGAACGCAGAGTAGAGTTGTTAAAAAGGCATTTATATTTTATTGTTACTTTAAAGTTGCTCACTTCGAAAGTAACTGCAACTGGCATCGTGTCAAATGCCTTTCTATTTACACGTCTGGCAGCTTGGCCAAACGAAAAAATCATTCAGGAACGTAGTGCTTTAGCTACTCAATGTCATTTATTGTGCCTGTGTGGCACGGGTACAAGCCCTATCTCATGTAAATGAGACTTATCTCATGTAGATCAAGCAGAATATATCTACAAGAGACATTATCGCGACAAGTCCGCGGAGCTCACGAAGTTGGCGAAATCTCTGTCCCGCGTGCAGTCTGTATCGTAGGAATATCTGTCAGAGTCTGAACGGCAGATCAATCGTCGTTGCTTAGGTGAACCACGTGCGACTGACAGGAAATTGACAGGCGTTGCTTGTACGTCTCGAATAGTTCCAGTCTTCAAGTGGCATCACAGTTGTTTTTACACGTCGATGTGAAGCCGCCCCCCCCCCCCCCCCCCGTTCATGCCAACACCGAAATTGTTGTTTAAGTTTCTGGTACTGCAAATACATATTCAACGCATTCTCGAGAATGCATTCACAAGAATGCATTGAATACACGCACTTCTTTAAGGTTTTTCGACCCTCTTGTCTTTATTTGGATCATCAACCCGAAAATACTTGGAATTTGTGCCAGTGCTTCTTTAATCTCCTGCGTACCCCTGAAACAGTCGCAAGCACGCCACAGGCCTTCTTCAACGGGGCCTACACACAACATCTGCCGGTCGTCTGCAAACGACTTCCAAGCAGACGATTTACGCAGAAGCAGACGAGGAAGCTGCTACAGCAGACGACGCGCTTCAAAGGGGTTGCCGCGCTCGTAGTGCTTTTTCCACGCCTTGCACCGCCAGCCTAGCTTCCTGCCCGTAACTTCAATTTTTTTTTGCTTTTGTGTCCTTCGGGTTCTCGGTTATTCTTGTATCAAACCTCGGAACCAGCACGAGTAATCAGAAGCGCCGCCTGCGGCGCCTTTGTTTTGTTTTTTTTTTTTTGCCCTTTCCTTCTCGCTAGACCCCTTTCATGGCATCGGTACGCGGTATAGCGCCATGCTGCGCCGGGACTTCGCGGAACGCTTAAAGTGTACCACGAACCGAGGGCGCTTCCTATACGGGGTATGGAAGAGTAACGAGCGAGGCCTCCGTGATTACCGCGAAGCGATGGGCTACTATATATATATATATGATCAGCGATCTCGGAAGCCAGCCAGTTGAAGCAGAAGGCACACTTCGGTATGGGAGGCCGATTTCACGGAAGACGACGAGAGAGACACCTGCGGGAAACTCCCTCGTGCTGCGTTTAGTCTTAAGTCGAAGTGTATAAGTGACTTGCTGGAACAGGGTGCGAATGTTACGTAGCATTGAACGCGAGTTTCTTTCTCTTTTTCTCTCTCTCTCTTTCACTGGGGAAAGCAGTAAGTGTAACACTAGGCGGCGTAATTCAGAACAGCGGACATAACTAAACAAAATTGGTGCTCTTGTAAGGCGAAGTAGATGCTTTACCTGGCTTTTCACAGCACGTACGGTGGCGCTGCGATTGAGGGCTCGAAAACATACGCTGTTGTGGTCCACCGGTTGAGAGCTACAGTTTAGTTCCTTCGAAGCGCACTTACCCTAAAGACGGAGTCCCCTAATTGGTCGAGATTATGAGCACCTCGGATTTCTGAATTCACAAATAGAAAACGGCCTCAAGCGAACTTACAGACACCATCGGTTAGAAACTAAGGAACTAGCACGCTAACCATACAGTTAACCAGAGGACTCACCAACTCTCTCACATGTAACTAACGAACTAACCAACTAACTTCACAACAAGCGTACTAAATGATCAACTGCCTGATGAACTAAACAGTTGATTGACAACTATAGCTCACGAGCTTACTGTCGTCTATCTAATAGATAAATCACAACGCAACCACATTAGCAATTACGTAACCAGCAAACTAACTTGCTACCCACCACGGTGGTTTAATGGATATATGGTGCACGCCCCGCCGCGGTGGTTTAGTGGCTAAGGTACTCGGCTGCTGACCGGCAGGTCGCGGGATCGAATCCCGGCGGCGGCGGCTGCATTTCCGATGGAGGCGGAAATGCTGTAGGCCCTTGTACTCAGATTTGGGTGCACGTTAAAGAACCCCAGGTGTTCGAAATTTCCGGGCCCTCCACTACACCACGTCCACCATACGAGACTGAAGTAACTGGAAGAATAAGAATGGGGTGGCGCACATTTGGCAAGCATTCTCAAATCATGACATGTAGATTACCACCACTCCTCAAGGGGAAGGTATAAAACAGCTGCATCTTGCCGGTACTTTGCTACGGAGCAGAAACCTGGAGACTTACAAAGAGGGTTCAGCTCAAATTGGGGACGACGCAGCGAGCAATGAGAAATAAAATAATAGGTGTAACCTTAAGAGACAAGAAGAGAGGAGAATGGATTAGGGAACAAACCGGGGTTAAGGATATCATAGTTGAAATAAAGAAGAGGAAATGGACATGGGCCGGGAATGTAGCGCGTAGACAGGATAACCGCTGGTCATTAAGGGTAACTAACTGGACTCCCAGAGAAGGGAAGCGGGTTAGGGGGAGACAGAAGGTTAGGTGGGCAGATGAGATTAAGAAGTTTGCGGGTACAAATTGGCAGCAGCAAGCACAGGACCGAGTTGACTGGCGGAACATGGGAGAGGCCTTTGACCTGCAGTGAACGTAGTCAGGCTGACAAAGATGATGATGATGATGATGATGATGATGGTGATGATGATGAACCACAATATGATTATGAGAGGTGCCATAGTGTAGGGGAGCCGAAATTTCGACCACCTGGTGTTCTTTAGCGTGCACATAGTACACGGGCCTCTACTATTTAACCTTTATCGAATTTTGACCGGCACGGCCACAATCGAACCGGCGACCTTCGGTTCGCAGCCGCACACCCTTGCCACTGTTCGACCGAAGCGGACAGCGTTCGCGAAGTGGAGTTGGCCACACTGTATACTCGGATGATGTAGTGATCCCACCAACGCCTCCAGCCAACAGCATTGTGCATCTCTCCCCTGGTTCCGCACTACCTCCGTTATCGGTGCACCTTTGACCACGCGAAGGTGTCACGCGATGACGTCATAGTATGACGTCACACTAGGTGACATCTATAGTGATGACATAATTAAGCCATGGCGACTCACAAATCTCAGCGATCTGCGACGTCGTGATGACTTCATGTGGCAATTTCATCACGTGATGACGACTTTTAGCAGAATTTGTGCTTACGCCAACGGTTAACCTTGTCGTTAGAGGTATTTAAGGCTTTCGCCTCAACAAACAACTTAACGCACGTAGCAATATAAACAATATAGACTTTACAAACCCAGTAGAACACTTAAGCGAACGCAAACAGGGACAAAGGGAGGTTGTTACAACACAAGAGCTCACTTCCAACAGATGAGTTTCTCAAAAAAACTGCATAATACGAACACTCTCTTCATGTCACTAGACCGTAACGCTTATATGCTGATATAAACCCCAACCAATAAGACACATCCCACCATCCCGGTATATTAAGTATGAGCGAAAGGGTCCTAAGTCCTCTGCAGTTTCAAGAGCTAAATCCCATATCGAGTAGCTTAGCTCTCACAAGGGCATTCACTCGTAGGCTGTATTTCTGCCGAATATTCGCTCCACCCCCCCCCCCCCCCACCCCACCCCCCAAAAAAATACCTTCCAGAATAGGAATTCTAATCTGTCGACAAGAGGTTGCGCCATGCACGCCCATTCGCGAGAAAGCTTCCGACTTCAGAGAACCTCGCGAAGAGCGCAAAGTACAGCAAACAAAAAAAAAAGGGCAACGGTTCGTAATATGCGTCAAGGTGACGACAGCTCGTCAAGTTGCGGAGGAATCGCCCATACACACATTATTTACAGAAGCTTCACGCAAGCAGACGTCGACGACGACAGCCGCCGCGTTTTATAAACGAGCAGACGACACGACACCCGGTTCCATTCATTCCAGACGTTAAACGGTGTAAACGACCAGACGACGACCACGCCAGCTTTAGTGCCCGAACTTCTGCTTTCTTGCTTTCTTACAGCGAGAACAGACGACCTCGTTGACTCGCGACAAGGGCAAGGTTGATGCGGAGCCCCGTTGGCGGCGTTCGCGTCGTCAACCGAGCCCCTTGTGACGCAACAGGCATTCGCGTAAGGCTACGCAACGGTCTGACGCCCGCGCGTCGTAACCGGAATCCGCAAACAGCTTCAGGCATTAGCGAGTTTCCCCCAAAACGGTGCAGCGCAGTAGAACCTGCGTCTTCGAATCGAGATAGATGTTTGAATGTGAATGTATGCGGGTGAAGGGACAAATTTTTTTCCAGTAAAACCGTTCCGCTCCACTCAACTCCCCCCCCCCCCTCACCATTGCGCATGTTGGGGAATGTTTGTATACGTGCGTTTGTCTATATATATACATGCAAAATGAAGAAATGTTGAAGGACATGGGGGGGGGGGGGGGCATAGAGCTTCTTACAAATACCTAGAAGAAAATGTGGCACCACCGTCTATGCGAATTTTTTTAAGGAGCGATGTTGGAGCGCAGGGAATGACGGTATATGTGTCTGCGAGGCTTCTGTTGGCCGGTGTCAAGCAAGGCTTCGGCTCAAAAGCGAATACGACTGCGTAAATAAAGCGTCTCTCAAACAAAACGCTTATAAGAGGATCTCATTCACACGTATTATATTTTAAGATAAAATTCCACTCACTTTGACGGCACAACGAAAGGGCGAAGGAAAGAAACACTGCAGACGACATAAACGTGGCGGAGCTGTTTTCTGACGAAACAAAAATCAGCAAACGTTCAGCGGTCCTGCTTCACCACCTTATTTTTTTAGGCTTACTTTTTCAAATCGGGTCACGAAGTTCAAAAGGGTTCGTTCTTTCCTTCGAAACAAAAGCGAAACACAGCAATAAACGAATCCGAAAGCGCGATTCACCACCCGCAAGTACGAAGATTAGGCAAACATGTATACTACCTATCATTTCCATGGTCACTGAACAATCGCAGCACCAGAGTCCCCTCTCGTTAATCTTAGGAAACTCTATGGCATGACCGAGGATGAAAGCGAGCTTAGAGGACAGTAGATCGCTTAGAGGCGACTACAGAAACCCATTTTACGAAGCTGTCTTTCCTGTTCATTCAGTGTATCGGTTCACAGAGTACTATGTACCACACTGGCGAGAATTAAGATGTCTTGTACTTTCAAGAACACCTTTCAATGCGCACGTTGTGTTTAGAAAAAAGTTGTTAACGATTTCAGAGTACTAGGTACTCTACTATCGGAGAGCAAAAAGCCGTCCCGTGTGCCTCACATTTCATGAGACCGTGTCGACAAATTTTACTGCACCAATTTAATGCAGCACAAACGTAACGATAGGGCTAACGTGGTAATAACGTGTTTGGAATAGGTATTTAACGATTTAGAGTATTCGGTACTCTATATACTATCAGAGAGAAATAAGCCGTCCCTTGCGCCTTACATTTCGTAGGGCATGGGGGGGGGGGGGGGCGTTGTTAGAAAACAGTGGGTAACAATTTAGAGTACAGGGTACTTTACTATGGGAGAGCTTAAAGCCGTCCCGTTGGCCTCAATGTCAGGCCATAATTAAGAGAATGTTATTTCTGAAAAAAAATATCATACATACACAGAAGGCATTTATGTATTACATTGTTCGTTCTCACGACATGCTAATATATCTTAATATATACTCAAATGCACAACAGGAATCGTTTGTACCTGTAAACAGAAATTCTAGCGTGCATAAAGAAAACTGTGCTCATGGGTACGTACAATTCATGAAAAGGAACGAAAGACAACATTTAAGCAATGCGCATAGGAACAAATAAATGCTTATACAATACTAAATCCAGGTTCAGTGAAATCACAAACACTATAGTCTACCTTTTCAGTAAAGAAGGCAAGGCATGGACACTTTGTTCTGAGAAAATTGGCGGAATTAAAAGTAACACACAGGACCCACGCGATCAACATGGCGTTTCATTTCGCTCTGTATTGAGCAGCGCTTGCTACTGAAGACGGTTATAGCTATCGTACTCGAACACTAGAAACTTCATTCAGCACGCAGAACTCAATAAATTTAGCGAATATGAGTTGCACGTTAGAGAAGCAATACGGTCTTTAATCAAATTTTTGCTATTTATGTTTTTTTACAATGACACCAAAAAAAATTGCCCGCAGCTTCCCTCGGGGGAACACTGAGGAGGATGCGGACCATATAATTGGTTAACGGGGTGTTAAAGTGCGACTTACTTGGGTCGATGGCTAAATTGGTTAACGTGGTTGTGAAATGGGGTGTTAAATTGCGACTTACTTGGGTCGATGGCTAAATTGGTTAACGTGGTTGTAGGAGGGGGTGTTAAATGAGTGAACACATACACACGTATGCGAAAAAAGGGCGGCGCTGGTCGAAGGGACGTCGATCATTGTGTTTGTGGATTCGTTGGAATTCATTTCACCGCGACCTTGGACGTCGACGCGCCGTACAAACCAACCGACGAGCGGCAACTGAGCGAGCGAGCGCCGACCTTGAGTATATATACAGCACGACGGCGCATGCACTGTCAGCTGTTGAATGTTCTCGAAGCGCGACGCCACATGCGCGTCCACTGGAGAATCAGGAGAATTGTAGATGTCGAATGCGGTGTGTAGAGGAGGAAGGGTGCACAGATGGTGGAGGAGTGAAGCGCGCGCGGTGTGTAGAGGAGGAAGGGATGCACAGATGGTGGAAGAGTGGGCGACGGCGCGACGGCGCATGCGCGCGCGTCAGCTGTCGAATGTTCGAGAAGCGGTGCGGACGGCGCGGACGGCGCACTACAAGGCGCGAGTATAAGATGCTCCGCATCTAAAACAATTTTTAAGTGTGCATTGTTGTTACAGTTCGCGTGACTTCATTTTGACGGCGTAAAATGGACGCCAGCGTCAGCGCTTTCACAGCGACGAGGCCACGGTGATGTGTAGGGAAGGTTAAAGGGACGGAGATACACTAGCAAAGGTTAAGACGAAAGATCCGGCAGATCCCACGTACCATGGGAATCGCGCGAAGCACGAGGATGAAAAATGACTCTGTTGTATATTTTAATGAACGAAACGTTTGGAAAGCGGCGTTAAATATATACGCACAGACACACGTTAAACAGCCGCTTATGTTTTACATAACCAGTTGTTTAGAGCTGCGTAACGACGTTAAGAGCAACCCCAGAAGCAGTAGGTGATACGTGTACAGCGCGTGTGCCAGCGAGGATGGCGGCCCCGTGGAAACTGCTAAATAAATGAGCTTCAGTGTGCATGGCGCTTCGCTGCAATTGTCGCATACCGACGTGACGCCTCTATGATAGGAGTACGTATGTACTGTTTATAAGATTGGATAGCCAGCACTGCGAACATAAGAGACGCTTTACGAACATTACGGTCTACTCGAAAAGCACTTGTGAAGCTTGCCGGGCGCGGCTCTGTGGTGGAATACTTGACTGCCACGCATGTATGCTGGCGTTCGATTCCTGCTGGAGCCCTGGCATTTATTATTTTCATTCGTCCGGTCAAATGCTGCCCATGTCAGCTTTTTTTTTTTCTAAGCACTCACGCGTTAGAATTACCAGTGACTGTTCTCGCCATTCCTGGGTATGGATGTAAACTGTCAATTACCTGTGGCACATGCCCGCCCGCGGGTATATATGAGCCATGCGTCTGGCGGAACGGGTTTGACGACGTACGCGATGGGATTGTGATATATATCGTCGAACCATCGTGACATCTCATACTATATTTGGTTCGCCCCAAGTTAAGGAGATGATCACGAAAGCCCACAGACTTGGATGGACGGATGAATGGATGGATGGATGGATGGACGAACGGACGGATGGATGGACGGATGGACGAATAGATAGATAGATAGATAGATAGATAGATAGATAGATAGATAGATAGATAGATAGATAGATAGATTGATTGATTAATAGGTTGATTGATGGATGGATGAACAAACGGATGGACGGATTGATTGATTTATTATAGACCGACGAATGGACGGAAGGACGAACTGACGGACGAACTGACGGACGGAGGACGGACGGATTGATTGATTGATTGATGGATGGACGTGTGGACGAACGGATTGATTGATTGGTTGATTGATTGATGGACCGACGAACGGACGGAAGGACGAACTGACGGACGGACAGACGAAATGATTGATTGATCGATGGATGGATGGATGGATGGATGGATGGATGGATGGATGGATGGATGGATGGATGGATGGATGGATGGATGGATGGATGGATGGACTGATTGATTGATGGACGGACGGGCGGATGGACAGACGGATGGATGGATGGATCGACGAACGGACGGATGGTAGGACGGATGGATGGATGATTGGATGGATGATTGGATGGATGGATGGATGGATGGATGGGCGAATGAATAGATTGATTGATTGATGGACGGACGGACGGACTGACGGATGGATGGATGGACGGACGGACGGACGGACGGATGGACGGACGAAAGGACTTGCCGAGAGAAGGCGCTGGGTGTGCGAGAGAACGAGGGTGGCCACGCCGCATTGAAGTTCCCACACAAATCGCTGTTATGTCGTACGCAGTTGTTCGTAGCCGTTGTACGTAGCCCTGTTTGGAGGCCAGGGGCTTAGGTTGCCATGTTTCACATCATTTAGTTGAGCCGGTGTGGTCGAAATACAAAAAAAAAAAAAATACGTGACGTCACACGTGAGGAGAGTTTGGTGCGAAGTTCAAAAATGTAATTGAACCGTTCATCTTCTATTAACGAGCCTATGATAGTCAAACTAACGAAGTATTCAGAGAATTCATCATTCAAAACCGGTTCATCATTCCCATTTGTCCCCTTAGGCCGTTCCATAATGATTTATTAGGACTTTGAGAATGCTCTAACCAAAAGTAGGGTTTATTGTCCAATGTTTCGGAACCAACTCGGTTCCTTCTTCAGCGGAAGCGGCTGCGGAGGTGTTGAGGTGCAACTCTTAGACGGCCCAGCCAGCTGGAGAGAAGGGGGGGGGAACTATCGATTCGCAGCCCTCTCTTGCCGGAAAAAGTCTCGCGCAACGTTTGAAACCCGGTATTCCCTTTGTAACGGTATTTCAGAGCATCGGTTTGTTAAAATCCCTTACGGAGAAAATGGACCAACCAGTTTTACGAACAAACCACGCATACGCGGATATAGTGGCGTAGCTGCCGGCGCCATCTCACAGCGTTTTAAGTGTATTGTAGTGACTACGACATAGAAGGGAAGAAAGTGGGCGAAGAGGCGAACGGCCGCAGGCAGAGACTCAACCTGCCACTTTAGGACTGCGCGTCCAACGCTCGATTGATTGATTGATTTGTGGGGTTTAACATCCCAAAACCACTGTTTGATTATGAGAGACGCCGTAGTGGAGGGCTCCGGAAATTTTGACCACCTGGGGTTCTTTAACGTGCACCCAAATCTGAGTACACGGGCCTACAACATTTCCGGCTCCATCGGAAATGCAGCCGCCACAGCCTCCAACGCTCTGCCAATTGAGTTGCCAGTTGGGTATGTATGTCATCGGAAAGTTGTATTTCTTGGGGACTTTACTTTCTTCATATTTATTTATTTATTTATTTATTTATTTGCTTGTTTGTTTATACATATACCTACAGCGCCATCTGGGGGCATTGTTGTAGGGGGGTTTACAAATTCAACGTACATTTAAATCAGTGGGGACAAGTTGAATTGCACGGCACTCAAAAATTAAAAACAAATCAAAAACACCTACATCACAGCATACAATATCGTTATGTGACCACATACTCCTTTAAAAGGGAAGGAAACGCTGTGGAAGGGGTGGTCACAATGTTTTTTTTTTTTGGAAGACTGTCCCATTCGTGAATAGTTTTAGGGAAAAAAAGTATTTGCATACGTTGATGTTCGGCACACATATTCACGCACTTTCAAAGGATGGTCCCGTCGTGATGAGATGTATGTTGGTGGTCTGATGTATTTGCCTTTATAGATCCCAGTTTTGTCGTTTATTAGGTTGTAGAAAAGACATAGCCTGATATATTTACGCCTAGAGGAGAGTAACGGCCAACCGAGTGAACTAACAATTTTAACTAACAATATATATATATATATATATATACATCAGAATTATAGCAACAGACATAAAACAGCCCCCGCAAGGGGGTTGTTTTATGTCTTACATACTTATACACATATACTTATATTACCCCCTTATATACTTTTCCTTGGTTTCATTGTCAGTTTTCGTCCCACCGAGATGTAGCATACACAATTTACCGCCAGGATTCGAGGAGTATAACGGCACACTTTTAGAACGACAAATCCGCACCGAGTAACAGTTCGAACCGACCGGTATTTCGAAAGATGAAATTGAATTGCGTGAACAATCTGTCATTCTTCTCCAGCCCATCATCATCATCATCATCACCTCATCATCATCACCTCATCATCATCACCTCATCATCATCATCATCATAATTTGATGTCAATTATTGCTTTATTGCGTCCCACTCTGGTGACATGAACTGCGTGACAACAACAACAACTACAACAACTACTACTACTAATACCACTACTACTACCACTACTACTATTACTACTACTACCACCACCACTACTACTACTACTACTACTACTACCACTACTGCCACCACCACCACCCCGACCACCACTACTACTATTACTAATACCCCTACTACTACCACTACTCCTACCACTACTATACTACTACTACTTCTACTACTACTATTACTACTACCACGACTATTACTACTACTACCACCACCACTACTACTACTACTACTACTACTACTACTACTACTACTACTACCACTACTACTACCACTACTACTATTACTGCTGCTACTACCACCACCACCACCACCACCACCACCACCACTACTACTACTATTTCTACCACCACCACCACCACTACTACTACTATTACTACTACTAATACCACTACTACTAACACTACTGCTACCACTACTACTACTACTACTACTTCTACTACTACTATTACTACTACCACGACTACTACCACCATTACTACCACTACTACTACCACCACCACCACCACCACCACCACCACTACTACTACTACTAACTACTACTACTACTTCTACTACTACTACTACTACTACTACTACGACTACTACTAGGAAAATTCTGTCTGAAAAAAAGAATACGGAAATAATGCACGCAATTTCTAGAAATTAAGCCTCATCCAAGCCCTCAAAAGAGACATGGATACGCGCATGTTTTTAGTCTCTGAATGCGGAGTCGAAAAAAAAACGAAAAAAAAAACAGAAGTAACGAAAGAACAAAAAGAGGTGACGTGAGATGGCGCGAGTGTCGAGCGTGTGGGCTTTTAAGGAGCGAAAGTGGCTCACCGCAGCGATCGCTCATCCGCGTCTCTTCCCCCTCTCTGTGTAAGCGAAGTGATTCAGCGGGTGCGGTATTTGGGGCAACAGCGGCACTTCGTCGCTGTTCCTTCTGCTGCACTCGACACCCCCGCATTGCGTGATATATATGCTCAGGGGAGATAGTCGATGGAAAAAGATAGTGAGTTCACGCCGTCGTGTATGCATGGACGAAAGCAGGGGGTCGCATACTTCCAACGTCGCCACCAACCCAAAACTCTCCATTTGATTTCGATGTTTTTTTTTTTTTGCCTCAGGTCTTCACGTCAACGTACCACGAACGAATAATAATTACCTCGTTTAATCACTAGTGTTGACCGCGGGTACTTCACCGAAAAACTATTTATATTATTTTTTTGCTACGAGTTCGTCATTCGTGCGTTTCGCGAACACCAATGGTTAACTTTTATTTATTTATTTATTTATTTATTTATTTATTTATTTATTTATTTATTTATTTATTTATATTACCCTCAGGGCCCATAAAGGCGTTACAGAGGGGGTGAGTAATATAACAAAAATGCAGCAATAACAGAAACACAATAATACAACCAATTAATTAGAATACATGTTCGAACAATATTCAGTTATTAGAGGCTTAAGATATGATCGGTTAGTGCAGTCTCGAAGGATGACACGTCCTCAATGGAGGCGATTGAGGGGGGAAGGTGGTTCCACTCGGCACTGGTCTTTGGCAGAAAGGAGTCTGAAAAAAACGTTAGTACGGCAGAAAGGAATAAAAACTTTATACTGACGATCAAGACGTGACGATATGTATGAAGGTTGCGAGGTTTATTGGTTTATTTATTTATTTATTAGAATACCCTCAGGGCCCGTAGGGCATTACAGAGGGGGTGGGTACAACATTTATAACACACAAGAAAAAAAAGACAAAATAAAGAAACAAGTGTCAGATGCGCAAATCAAGAAGGCAACATAAGTCAACTAAAAATGTATAAGTAAGAATTCAAGCACATACAAGACAAAGATAGATAATGGAAACTGCGTATAGTTACAAGCATTGCTGAGAAATTGCAGTCTTGAATAACAAAGGGTCTGTTATTGTTACAACGTAAGGAGTTGAGAGAGGAGGCGAGGCTATAGCGTAGAGAGAGGAGGTTTTTTGTTTGGGGAAAGAGGCGGATAGAGAGATGAGGTTGGCCGCGGCGACGACGAATGCAGCGCGCCGAAGACGCTTTCCGAGAAAGCACTGCGGCGGCGGCCTGCTTTGCTTTCTCAACGGCGATGTTCCGGGAAACCAGCTTCGCCAAGTGCGCGAAGTGTTTCTCGGGACATGCGACGACACGCCGCGGAATGCGATCCGCCATCGCCGGTGACCTGATCCGCCCTCTGGCGAAAGGAAAGCGCCGTGGAGAGCGGGGGGCAACGAATGCGGAAAGAGAAAGCCGTAAACAAAAACGCCCCACCATTGTGACGATGGCGCTCGCAGAAAGAACCTTCCCGTGTAGCCGAGAACAGACGAGAACATAAAGACAGTGCATCCGCCTTTGACGCGAAGACCCGTGTTTGCGTTAATACTGGAGAGCGCGTTAATGAAGAGAGAGTCGTATACATACGAACGGTGGAAATGTTGGACGATAAACACCGATTTCTTTCTACGGAACCATCTCGCAATAGTTCATCGACTTGCGAGGCATTACTGAATCTTTGGCATGACAGCAACAGTGTACAGCGCTAAGTCGCTACTTGTTCCCCACGCGTGTTGAGAAGACCTACCACCGTGCATGATTAAGCCTGCTGGAGCACCACGCGCTGTACAGTAAATAGAGGGGTACGTTCCCCCACATACATTGTACCTCGGTAGTGGTGCTTTCCTGATTGTACATGCACCCTTTGTAGTCGTGAAGGTCGATGTTTTTGTCATGTACTTTATCCTTGGTTGGAAGTCAATAAACTTCTCCTTGTTGCAACTCTAGTCGTAAGAATGGTTATCGGCTTCTTGAAAGAAACTGGACTGCACGTACGTCTATGGCATTTTCTCAACTTGAGAGGACTGCATATAGTACTCACCTCACTATCTCACCGTGGTAACTGGCATTCGTGGATGGAAAATACGACATTACCGTGCTTACGAGTGTGAGGCCCACGGGACGACTTTCAGCAGTTCCCCCATAGTACAGTACTAAGTACTGTCGCTGTAAACTTTCTATAATCACAAAACTTTATTGTGTGGACTACGGCCCAATTAAGGGTGAGGCCTTCGGGACAGCCTTATGCTCTCCCATAGTAAAGTACCAGGTACTTTACTATCGTGAAAAGCTTTTTCTAAACACGCCATTTTTTTTTAAGACTCTGGCACAGGTTACTGCTCTGCCCTGGTAGAGTACATCATACTCTAAATCGTCGCTCAATTGTTCGAAACACAAACGAAAAAAACATTCGTTAGCGAATCTCGGCGCGCGTAGCTGTCCATGTATACCTATTTAGCCGCCAACAACGTTGTGCTCTCCAGGTCGTATCGTTAATGTGATTTGTACCAAAATTGGTAGGGCGCAACATGACTCCATGACGAACTTGAATGAGTATTCCAGTATTCATATCACGAAAAAAAAAAAAAAACGTCACTCACTTGTTGTGAATGGCATGGTTTCATTGATTAGATTTTCTTCTTATTTTAATCTTAATCTAGCTTTTTCGTGTGTTTATAATGTATATTACCGTTATGACGTCGAGATAGCCAGCACTATGACGTAGCCTACCTTCCCACGTTCCGCCAAATATATAAAAAAAATACACACCATAGCCGTGGTGCACCAGCGGCCGTTTCCGTAGGTTGATATATTCAAAATTTGGTATGATGAGTCATTTTTGCATGAGCGACACAAATAACCGGTGGCAATATGAACATCACGACGTGCAAGTCGTGAACAACGCGACCTACATGCCACGCTCACGGTGCGCTGGTGGTCATTTCGCGAGCTTTGTATATACACCAAATTAGGTACGCCGGGCCGTGTCTTCGGGACGAACATATACGAGAAGTGGCGATAAGAGAATCGTAATAATGGTGTCGTGTAAAACATGACTTGCATGCCTCGTACATGGTACGCTCATGGTCGTTTCGCTAGCTTGATATAGATGTAATTTGGTATTGCGTGACGTGATCGTTTTCTCTCTTTTTTTCTCTTCTTTCTTTCTTTCTTTCTTTCTCTCTTTCTTTCTTTCTTTCTTTCTGTCTTCCTTTCTATCATCTATCTTTCTTTTCTTCTTTCTTCCTTTCTCTATTTTTTCTTTCTTCCTTCCGTCCTTTCTTTCTATCTTTTTGTTCCTTCCTTTCTTTCTATCTATCTATCTTTCTTTCTTTCTTTGTTCCTTTGTTTTTCTTTTTTCTTTCTTTATTTCTTCCTTCCTTCCTTCCTATCTATCTATCTATCTATCTATCTATCTATCTATCTATCTATCTATCTATCTATCTATCTATCTTTGTTTCCTTCTTTGTTCTTTTCTCTTTCTTTTTTTCCTTATTTCTTCCTTCCTTCCTATCTATCTTTCTTTATTTCCTTCTTCCTTTCTCTTTCTTTTTTCTTTCTTTATTTCTTACTTCCTTTTTATCTATCTATCTATCTATCTATCTATCTATCTATCTATCTATCTATCTATCTATCTATCTATCTATCTATCTATCTATATTTCTTTCTTTCCTTCTTTCTTCCTTTCTCTTTCTTTCTTTCTTTCCTTATTTCTTCCTTCCTTCTTTCTTTCCTTCCTTCCTTTCTTTCTTTCTATATATCTTTCTATCTATCTATTTTTCTTCCTTCCTTTCTTCCCTCCTTTCTTCCTTTCTTTCTTTCTTTCATTCTTCCTTTCTTTCTTTCTTCCTTTATTTCTTTCTTCCTTGCTTTCTTTCTTCTTTTTATGCCTTGGTGATTTTTTACGCGTTCCGGGAACGGCGCAGCGCTGCCTGCTTCTCCAATCTCTCTCTCTCTCTCTGCCAAGCGGCGGCGCCAGAGGACGCGGCGCCCCTTGGCACCACGACGCGGAACGCGCAACCGGCGGCCGCGCGCTCCATCACCCAAACTGAAGAAGAACGCGGAGGGGGAAGAAAGTTTTCGCCGAAGTCGACCTTGGCTCGACAAGGGCTTCTTCGTCGCGCGACGTGCCGCCTCTCGTCAAGCCTTCGCGCGACAGAATCGACGACGCGGGCGTCGCGGAAAAGGCAGCCAGGAGAATCAATCAATCAATCAATCAATCAATCAATCAATCAATCAATCAATCAATCAATCAATCAATAAGTCATACAAACAAGTGAAAGAAAAACTATAAAAGAAAGTCATCGCTATCTGAAAGTACAAAGGTACAACACCATTTGCGCCCCCTCACACACAGCCACACCCACCCACACAGCCACACACACACACACAGCCACACACACACACAGCCACACACACGCAGCCGCACACACACAAACAAATGCGCGTGTTTGTGTGTTGCGTGTTTGTGAAGAGTACCTATGTCGGTGTCCATCCTTGAGGAAGTTCACACATTGACGGAAGTGTCGACTACTTTACAGTTTTTTTGTATAACTGTCTCGCATCAAAACAATGCCCTTTTCGTAACTATGTACGAAGAGGAGAGAGCGAGGAGCTCGATCGATTTTTTTTTCTAGATCACAACTGCTCTAATGCCAAACAGAGTCACCTTCCCGGTGATTGTGATTAGCACTGGATGCGTTCATGTCACACGACACGAGGGTTCATCCATCAGTCAGCCACCACTTTCACAAAGATAAGCCGACAGCCATGGATGGCTGCGGGGACTCCTGTGTTGCTCAAGTGGTCACGGCGTGTTTCGAGTTACGCGAGTTTATGGCGTGTTGTAATATAGCTCGGAAAAAAAGCTCCGAGGTGGCGTAAACATTGCCACAGCGTTACGTCGTAAGCCTGTACGTTACAGCGCTCTCCAGTCAAGGTAACATTGCGTTGTCCGAAGGCAAGCTTCGTTTGCGGGACACACGGCAGCCCTGATAAGATATGCGACCAACGATCTTTTGTTTCTTTGAGGCTGGCTTGCCGATTCCGGGAAGAGATATGGATACGAGGCCTGCTTCCGGGAGACACTAAAGAACAGAATGAAAGAGAAAAAAAAACGAGAATGCACCCTCGTTGTCCTCTAGGGCTGCCCAGTACAACAACAACAACAACAACAACAACAACAACAACAACAACAACAACAACAACAACAACAACAACAACAACAACAACAACAACAACAACGACGACGACGACAACAACGACAACAACAACAACGACGACGACGATGATGATGACAACAACAACAACAACGACGACAACAACAACAACAACAACAACAACAACGACGACGACGACAACAACAACCACAACAACAACAACCACAACAACAACGACGACGACGATGATGATGACAACAACAACAACAACCACAACAACAACAACAACAACAAAGCGAACTGGTTGGTCAGCTACTTCGTGTCAGGGCATTCCGAAAAAAAAAACTTTACAAGAGCTCGTGAAAAAGTAGACGAAACGGAAGAATAATATATTACATCCTCTACCAATTCATTAAAGCGTTCATGCTTTTTTTAATTAAATGCATGTAAGGAGAGGCTGGTGCCAATGCGTGGCGCCGGTTACTCCTCTTCTCTTGCACAAAAGTCAACATCGCACATTTTGTAGCAAACACAGGGCTATACATATGTACATAGCACAACACTTACACAATGAGTTCACGTTTTTCAACGCTGAGTGTCCACACCACACAGAAATGGGTCCAGACTGCATAGAACTGTGTCCGCACCACACTGAGTTTGTAAAAAAAAAACACACAACTAATCACGCCAAAAATTAAGTGTTCACACAAAAACGTGAAAGTTCAATAAAATATCTAAGGTGATCTTGTCGCTTAAATACTGAAATCCTTCCTCCTTTTCTTCGTTCATTACTTTCCAGCGCATTTCATTCACTCTTTCCTTCATTGCCCTGCCGCGGTGGTCCAGTGGCTGAGGTACTCGGCTGCTGACCCGCAGGTCGCGGGTTCGAATCTCGGCTGCGGCGCCTGCATTTTCGACGGACGCGGGAATGCTGTAGGCCCGTGTGCTCAGATTTGGGTGCACGTTAAAGAACCCCAGGTGGTCGAAATTTCCGGAGCCCTCCACTACGGTGTCTTTCGTAATCATGTGGTGGTTTTAGGACATTAGACCGCGACAATTAGTATTATCATTAGAGCGCTTCTACGAAAAATGAAAAAAAAAGAGTAAGTGACACTCGAAGAAGACTTGTGCTTATATGCGCATACATCGAGCAAGCAACCAATGTTACGCTGATACCTCGTGCAAACAGGCTGAGAAAAACAAAAGCATAAAAAAATGAAGAGATGCGGCGCCAAGCTTGGCGAAGAATCGGGCCGTTCCGTTATCGGTGCCGGAGTTCCAGAGAAATGTTTGTTTTATTTGCCCCCCCAAGAGGAACGAAAGGTCAACCACTTCCAGGAAATTAGGGCACCACGTAGCAGAAGGAGCACCCCCCCCCCCCTCTACGACAGCTGCTCTGACCATGGTCCGGGCTTGTTTTGAGAGCATCGTGAGCGCGCAGAGATGAGTCAACCTCGTATATTGCATCTCGCCTTTCGTCTGCGTTTTTTTTTTCTTCGCCCTTCTGTGCTCTCTGAAGATTATCTGCATCCATCTATCTGCATGCTTCGAGTTGTCGATGAATTCACTATCGAGCTGCCAATCGCTACCTTCCTGGTCAGCTCAGTTTGTAGAGCGACCACGTCAGGAAAGGCGTCTCTCCCTGGTGTAAAGCCATAACCAGGACGAAATTTTCGACAATTCTGAAGCTTTTCTATTTTAAAAATTTGTACTGATTTCCCTGAGGCTTCGTGCAGCGTACAAACGGGTGGTTGTCTTAATTTTCCTCTCTCAGTCTTTGACTTTTCCATAGTGTCACCGGCACACACGTTTGAGCACATTTGGTGACCATTTGCTTCTCTTTTTTCACCTTCTCTCTTTCTCTTTGTATTCCCTTTTCCCATTCCCCCAGCGTAGTAGGGTAGCCAGTAAAGTGTGGCATCGGGCTGTAGTTGGTAATCCGTTATTAAAAACTTCTCAGCGCAAATAAACTTCAGACAACAAACACAAGAGACGAGCGCTCGTCCTCGCCTCTTGTGATCGTTGTCTGATTTTTTTTTGTTTTTGCACTGAGATGTTTATTAATAGTAGGGTAGCCAACCAGGCAAGTGCCTGGTCAACCTCTCTGCATGCCTTCTCCCCTGTTTTTCTTCCTGCTCCTCCTTGTTTGTGTTTCTGCTGTTCGTGTCAACGAGCGACATCTTTCCGGAGCCGGCGTCTCCAGTGTATGCACAGAGCACACAGAGAGCCCCGATGCCGCCGGAACAATCAATCAATCAATCAGTTTATTATCATGTCATAAAAGGATGTTACAGGGAGTAAAATATACAGGAGAGGGTCCCAAAGTACAAGACTGCAAAGGGACCCTCGGCGATCATTAAAAATAATAAAAGCACAAGCAGCTGTTAGAATTGTAGAAGCAAAAATATATAAAGCAGAATGAAAACAAAAAGGCATGGAATCAAAAAACAAATAATACAGCATAAAACAACACAAACAAGATGATAGATCAACTATTTAACAGGTACTCTTTCAATGAGTTTTTAAATGAAAATAAAGAAACTTTGCATTTTAGCGAAGTTGGCAAATTATTCCATATGGTGATGGTACAGAAGAGAGAAGTTGATTTACCATAGTTAGTACGAACCTTAGGAAGTAAAAAGTTATTATTAGCCGCGAACCTGGTTGTGTTAGTATCAACTAACATCTTAGGATCAATGAAATTAACAATGCTGGTACATTAATTTGAAAAAAAAAAGCTCTCCGCCGTGGTTGATCAGTGATATACGGTTATCGGCTGCTGGCGCGAAGGTCGAGGGTTCGATTCCGGGCACACTCTCTCGGAGGCGGAATGGCGCGTGTGCTGTGCGGTGTCAGTGTATACGTCGAGAAACACCAGAGGGCCGGAAATTTTCCGGAGCCTTCCGCTATGCGGCGTCTCTCGTAATCACATCGCGGTTTTGGAACGTTAAAACCCAACAATTATCAATTATTAAAAGCGTGTCAAAAGAAAAATAAACGCTGATTGTTCCTCGTTTTACAGCTGACACTTGTTTCTTTAGTATACTTCAGCTTGGCTATCTAACAATAAAACACTAATCTAATCTTTTAGGGGCGAAGCTCCTTACGGCGTGGCTTGTACGTCCCTCGTAGTACGTAACCACCAGTGGCACATACCCGAAATGGCGGTCCTTACAATGTCTGCTGGATGGGGGCACTTGTATATGACATGATGAAAAGATGTGAGATGGCTGTGCTTAGAGTTTTCACTAGACATATGGACGGACGAACAGGCTGAAACACGGACGGACGGACAGACAGAGGGATGGCCGCAAAAAGAGATGGACGGGCAGACAGACGAATGAACAAACGGACGGATGCACCAAGGATCACACAGATAGGCGGACGCAAGAACGAATGGACAGACAGACTGACGAACGCTGCGCCCCACCAATCATCATTCGCTCCGTGGATATGCTGCGACTTTTTTAGGAATAATTGTGCTATCGCTGATTTGTGTGCTCAACGCCTCCTAGAAAAATTATGCTTATAGAACGTAAGCCGCGAACGCGCCTCCCTACCCTCGGATTTTACCCTCCCCCTCCGGTAAGGAGGCGAATGCCTGTGGCGCTCGCCCCCCTGCGAACACAGCAATGTTCTCACAGTTGCCTCCGAGCAGCTTTGACGTCACGTGACAGAGCGGTACGGAGGCGAGCGGTCCCACGCGGCAGACGGTCGCAACACGCGGTATAGGAGGCACGGCCTCCGAGATCTTGTGCTGGCAGCAAGCTCTCAATTGAAGAGAGAGCCTCGTTCCGGGCATAGTTTTTTCTAGGAGGCGTCGGTGTGCTGTTTTGCAAACGAACGCATGTTAGTCGAAAGATGAGTGCGTCAGACGCGTGTTCTGTGGATTTTCGTCGTGAGCACAATATACGGCCGACTTTGGAGAACCGTTTCCCCGTCCTTCGGCGCGCATGATCTCAATCAGTGTGGGCTTGCGAATTGTCTTGTTCAAGCATTAGAGAGTTTTAGTACTGCGTACGCTGCGTGCGTGGCGGCGTTGCGTACGTAAGGACGCCACGTTCTGTGTAGTGCGCATGCGCAGACCGCAACGCGCACGTATCGCATTACGTACGCAGCCGCTACGTACGCACGCATGAGATGCGTGCGTGCGTACGTATATGAGGTGATCGCGCCCCTCTCGAACAAGTTCGCGACAGCGCGAGACTTCGTTTTGCAAAATGGCGGCATCGAAGGCAAGCACCGACCAGCTCTGTGGCTTAAAATATGGCCATAATCTGGCTATAACACTTGGATTGGCTCACATTGGCTGTCAACAACACGTGCTTCTATTTTGATCTACCAGATGGCGCAACACGCTTGACGCTCGTAGGGTGCCTGAATGGTTTCCCTCGCCCGCCGCTCCTTGCAGGGTGGGGACATTGTTTGACGGGGTGCTCGCCGCCGCGACCGGTTTTTCCTGACGGCCGCCGCCATTGCAGATCTCACTTCGCATAGCGACGGGAGCAAAGAAGGAGCTGTGGCCGCTCTGTCATATACTTTTTTAGGGAAATGACTGGGTGCTGCGTGCCCATGTGCACGAACAACTCCAGAAATGGTTGGAAACTCTACCATTTTCCGACAGAGCCCAAAAGAAGGCTGCTATGGATGGTGAAGATTAAGCGAGACAAGTGGCAGCCTACGAAGTCCTCGTGTGTATGCAGTGTGAGTATCCCGACATGTGTTCTTTTCTCGTCGAGAACTTTGAAACTTGTTTTTTTAAATGTGTATACGTGTCTGTGGGTCACTTTGTCGGTGCTGTAAACGCTTCACGTCTAAGTTGCAGTTTTTCTCTCTTTTTTTGCGATCTCTAAAAGTGCAGCTATGGAAACGTGTGGCGCAGCCGCAGTATTTGAAGTTTGTACCAGTTTTTAGTCACTATATGTATAAACAAAATAGGCTGCTTGTTATTAAATTGCGTATTTACAGAATAGTGTTTTTCATTCGTTTATTGCAAATCACGAAATTCAATAAAAGTTGTGTGGTATACTGTGTCTTTCTAGTAATTCTGTCTAGGCTAAGCTAAGCTAAAATTCATGGTTCATAACGGACTTACAGGCACATTTTGAAGCAAGCCATTTCGAGCAGCACCGAGCTGACCAGTGGATAAAACTGAAGCCGAACGCTGTGCCAACGGTGTTCCCTTTCAGGGGTAAGTTACTGTTTCACTGTGCGTCAAAGATTCTGTATGAACCTAACAGGTGGCAACAGTACAAGGCTAAAATGATTTAGTTTCAAAAATTAGGATGATCCGTGGAATTCCTCGTTTGAGGATATTAAGAAAGTCGGGGTACGTGCCTGCGACCTGAGAAAAGGCATATGTCTGCAACCTATAATACTGCTAAAATCCAGTACAGGCCTGTGATTAGAGCTGGCTACCTTGTAATACTTGCAGCTTGTGACTGTCCTTTTTTGCACTGCAGGCTTGCCTCCACAAAGGAAGGCGCCAAAGGACAGGGCAGGACCTGCTGTGTTGCCTGATGCATGCCAAGAAACACGCGGTGACAACTCTACGGCCATTAATTGTACGCCACTCACAAGTGCACAGGCGAATTTAAATTCACGCACAGACAGTCTTGGCGCACAGCAACCGCAAAGCTGCAATTCTCAGACGCCTGATTCAGTACCGCACATTATGGAAAGGGAAGAAGTTGTGATCTCGGCCGATGCACCTGACGGGGCACGTGAAAACAAGCAGTTAAATAAGCAGCTCTCCGATATGGGCAGAAAATACACTCAGCTACATCAAGTCCATCGGAAAGCCACCTCAACCATTCAAGCACTAAAAAAACAGGTGAAAAAATTGGAAACCAAAATGGAATTATTCGGACAGCGTTTGAAATTCCTCAATGATGACCAGCTGCAGGCTCTTGGGCGCCAGAGTAATAAGGGAAGCACTTGGTCTGCAGAAACAATCAAGCAGGCGCTTCAGATTAAGTTTTCCTGTGGAAAAACTGGTTACCAGACACTAAGAAATCTGGGCTACCCCTTGCCATCCGGAAAAACCCTTGCACGTCGCCTTCAGGGCCTCAAGTTTCTTCCCGGAATTTTGACGGAAGTCATCGATGTTCTCAAAATCAAAGCAGAGAACATGCAAGACATTGAAAAAGACTGTGCTTTGTTCTTGGATGAAATGGAGATTGCTCGCGGGTACGAGCTCGATCGCGCTGAGGATGTGGTGTTGGGGGGGCAAACTATGCCAGAAAATCCAGACGAACCTGCACATCACGCACTAGTGTTCATGGTAGGAGGCCTGAATACGAGATGGAAGCAAGTGATTGCCTACCACTTCACCGGAAGTCATGTAGAGGGTAGTATCCTCAAGGACTACGTCATGAAGATAGTGCAGCTCTGCGCGGAAATCTCTTTAAGAATCCGTGTCGTCACTTGCGACATGGGGGCTTCTAATCGGGCTATGTGGCGCGAGCTCGGATTCTCCAGCCACAGGAATTCCATTACTGTATGTTCAGTGCCTCACCCCTGTCTGGAAGACAAAGAATTGTTTTTCACAGCAGATGCTGCACACGTGCTGAAGAATGTCAAGTCACAGTTGCTTTCATCGGAAGTATTCTTTCTGAGTGATGCAACAGTATGCCAGCACAATCTGCCATCAAAAGAAGTGAACGTGGACCATGTGCGCAGTGTAATTAAGTATGATGCTGAACGAGAGCTGAAAGTCGCCCCGAGGCTCTCAGAGTTACACATTTCGCGAGGCCATTTCACAAAAATGAAAGTGGGAGTTGCTGTCCGCTTCTTCAGGGAAGCTCCTGCAGCGATTCGGTACCTAATTAAAGAGGACGCGATAGAGCCGGAGGCAGAGACAACAGCTTGGTTTCTAGAATTAGTATTCAACTGGTACACGCTAATGTCTTCCCGCCACCCATCAGTTGCTCTCAGCCTTCGAGACATGCGGAGGTACCACGAATCAATTGAGCTACTGAACTCGGCCCTCGAAGTTTTTCAAGGAATGAAGATGGGAAGCAAGGCACAGTGGAAGCCTTCGCAAGCAGGTTTACTAATAACAACAAAAGTCGTTCTTCGTCTCCAAGACATTCTCTTGCGCAGTGAAGGATACGAATTCTTCCTCACGAGCAGAATCTTGCAAGACTGCCTCGAAAATTTGTTTTCGGTGGTGCGCATCAGGAAGCCTGTTCCTAACGCATATGACTTAAAGTGTGCCCTGAAGCTTGTGTGCGTGAGTCAGTTCCTTCATGCACCCGGAACGTCAAGCTACGAAGTCGACGATGCTAAGTACCTCGCCGACATGCTTGCAAAAGGCAAACAAGAGCACGGGGAGGTGGAAGCTGATGTCATTGATGACTCGGAAATTTTGTTCATTGAAGAACTTCAAGAAAACGAATGCAACATCCTTTTCTACATCGGCGGCTTCCTTTTAAAAGGTATGCTGAGTGTTGTAGCGGGATGCGGGCATTGTAATTCTGCCTTGTTAGGCTCAACTGAAAGCGAGCACGCAACTCTGACTATTCTGAAGGAGTACAGGAGTGAAGGTGGCAACCTCACATATCCCAGCAAGGATGTTTTGCTGACACTCAAGTCGTGTGAAGAGCATTTCAGGGGCATCATAAGTTGGAGTGAGGGCTTGCTGCGCTTAAGGTCCCCGTTGAAGGCCGTGACCGATTATTTGAACGAGATGGTGCGCCCTTGCGTAAAGACTTGCTCCGAGCACAGTGACGCCGTAGCAAAACTCCTTATTGCGAATTATGCAAGACTGAGGCTTCGCGTGCATTTGCGCCACGTTAGTTCAAACGGCGTCAATGAACACGGAAGCAAGACGTGCGCTGGGGTAAGCCTTCCGTGACCAGCCGAACTGGACCAGTCACTTATAAATTTTATTATTTTTTCTTTCAGAACACTTATTGTTTGATTAAAATATTTTGAGTTCATTGTGAACTGGCTAACCTCCCTGTCCTTTCTTCATCCTCCTCCTTAAGTTCATAGACATTTTTCTTATTTGTTATACAATATCACATTCTTAGATAAAAACAGCGTTGTGATCTTTAAGCTGACTAAGGTTGTGATCTTTGGAGAATGTTTATGGTAAGTTAATATTATTGCGGTCGAAGCAATACCGACACAGCGTCACAGAGGCAGAATACGAGAGTGATACTTCTCGGATAATTAGATTGCTCGCTTACATATATCTATGGAAAGTAGAAAAACTGAACAGGTATAGGGCATCAAAATCGTTATTACTGCATTTCATCTTGTATTTTCCAATAACTTAGTAAGATTTTTTTCTCAGTGGTCACATAAAAACGAGAGATTCAATTGATGTTTACGCTGTTTCACTATCTCAACCAGCTATAACAGAAAAATAGCTGTGTAACAAATCTGAATCTCATTCCCGCAAGATTATTCAGAGCTGCGAGGGCACGCAAGGCGGGGGAAAAAGCAGGATGAAGTAAGTTCAACGCGTACAATGCGAGCACTACTGAGTGGCTGGCACGCTGCACAGCCACTGAGGAGTGCGGTGAGTTTAGGTAACAGGAAAAGGCGTGCGCTTCATGAATTAATGTAGATTTATCCTGCAAACAGTCTCCAATGACAGACGCACATATTCAGACTGCTTTTTTATAGCGCGAAATACCATTTCTCGCACTAAACTCTTCTCAAACTCTCCTCATACGCGCGCGCAGGCAGTGTGTTTCGTTGGGGTGAGATATGTAATGGCGGACGCTCTAGCAGACGACGCGGTTGTCCCCACCCTGTACGGAGCGGCGGGCGAGGGAAACCATTCAGGCACCCTAGACGCTCGTTACGTACGCGGGTACTACGGCGTACTAAAAGCCGATCAGTGGCAAAGGACGCCACGTAACGCAAGGCGCTTGCGTGATGCGTACGTAGCACAATTCCGCAGTACTAAAATTCTCTATTATTACATCGGCCTACCACTCGCAAGCTTTTGTTTCGTCCCTCCCGGTTGTGTTAAACCATACGCAGTATAGTTAGCGCGCTTAACAATCGGGCTCAAGCGAGAGCTCAATGCCGTTTTCCTGGAAAAAGGCACAAAAGACGATAACACACACGGCTCCCGGTATATGCGGGGAGCCTATTTGTGGCACTTTATATTTGGAATTAGCAGAAACTTCATTCCTCGAAGTTAGTCCATGTCAAAAGCGTGTCGAGTGCTCGCGTTAGTCGCTAACAGGGTAATACGCAGACGAAAATAGACCTGACGTTCGTAAAGGCTTTCGCAAAAGTAAAGTTCCGATTCATGGCCGCCAGAGCGATTAATGAATTCGCCCGATTTGTGAGCAACGTCATCTTTTCCCGGTAAAATTACACGCCATGTTTGAAACGCCTCTATTTTATCGCACCGTGCAATCAACGGGCGATAATTAACCTGACATTCAAAATGCTCACGCACATACTTCAATATCCGGGTGATTACAGCCAGCCACTCGCACTTTTACTTGCCATGTAACCTTACCGAACTGAAACGAAGTCCAGTGAACAGTCAAAATCAGCGCTCCTATTTCACACAGACTATTTTAAAAGGACGTGTGGACGCTCTCATCTTGGACTGGTAGGCCGGCGTTTTCTTCTTTTTGTACGTTGCGATGTGAATAAATAAGTCCATGAAACTTGATGCACAGCAACTCAGCTGTGCGTATACGTGTACCATAACACTGTTCGTTTAGTTGCTAAAGCTGCAAAACGCAAAGGCTTTGGCACCGACATGGCGGCACTGAAACCCTCCGTAAAATAGTCTATCGTCATCGTGATCAGCCTGACTGCGCCCACCGCAGGACAGAGGCCTCTCCCATGTTCAAGCAGTCAACTCCGTCCTGTGCTTACCGCTAACTTTGGGCTAGCAAACTTTCCAATCTCATCTACCCATCCAACTTTCCGTGTCCACTTCACTGGCTTGCCCTTTTCTCTTGGAATGCAGTCTGCGATCGTTCAACCATAAAGTTTCCTAAATATACACTAGAGGGAACTCTGGCGCTAGTGTCTATGGTAGCTGCCACTCACGGTTGTTCATAGAGCACGGTTTAATGATGGGTAGTACACGGATTCGTCTAATCTTCGTACTTCTAACCCCGTTTGTGCTCCCGTGGCTTGGAGCTGTTTTCTCACGAAACGAAAATCAGCGAACGTTCAGCGGTTGCGCTTCACCACCTTATTATTCTAGGCTTACCATTTCAAATCGGGTCACGAAGTTCAAAAGAGTTCGTTCTCTCTTTCGCAACGAAACCGAAACACAGCAATAAACGAAGCCACAAGTGCGATTCGCCACCCGCAAGTACAAAGACTCGGCAAATTCGTGTACCCATCGTTCCCACGGTCGCTGAACGATCGCAGCACCCGAGTCCCCTCTAGTTAATTTTAGGAAACTCTATGACTAATACAACCTAAGAATAGATACAATCCCAACCCGCAAAAAAAACGCGGTGTGCTTGTCTATCAACCAAAGAGAGTTCATCAAGTTGGTTTGCTATAGAGATGTAAATGGGTTTTCTGTGCTAGCATGACAATCACGCACATCGTAGACTAAAGGTTTGTCGTTACTACGCAAAATATTATATTCGGCTGTGCAGTAAAGTCATAATCTCTCAGTAGTGGGAATGACGGGCAGTACATGGAATAGCCTAGTATTCGTATTTGCGGGCCTCGAATCGTCCTTGTGGCTTTGTTAGTCACGAGGTTCAGAACGGTTCGTTCTGAACTTCGTGACCGGATTTGAACTTGTGAGCCTAAAAAAAAAATTAAGGTTGTGAAGCGCAACTGATAAACTATTGCTCATTGTTCTTTCTTGACAAAGGCGATTCAAGCCACGCGAATCCAGAAGGAACGTAAGGTACGATGACTAGGCGAATTCATGCTCTTCCCATCATTCCCATGCTCGCTGAAGCAGCTGTCACAGCCATAGAGTTTCCCAAAATTAACTAGAGGGCACTCTGGCGCTGCGATCGTTCAGCTACCATGGGAATGATGGGTAGTACACACATTTGCCTAGTCTTCGTACTTGCGGGTGGCGAATCGTACTTGCGGCTTCGTTTATTGCTGGTTACGGTTTTGTTTTGAAAGAAAGAACGAACCCTTTTGAACTGAGTCACTTGATTTAAAATGCTAAGCCTAAAAGAATAAGGTTGTGAAGCGCAAACGGTGAACATTTGTTAATTTATGTTTTCGTGAAAAAACAACTCCAAGCCACACGAACACACATGGAGCCAGAAACAGGCCAGAAGTACGAAAATTAGACAAATGTGTGTACTACCCATCATTCACATGCTCGCTGAAGCGCCGTGTGTTGCAACTCCCATAGACACTAGCGCCAGAGTTCCTTTAGTAAGTATTGTGAGAAACTCTATGGCCACAGCCACTAGCGACAGAGTTCCCTCTATAGTTTACTTATAGGAAACTATATCGTTAAGACCACCGTGCTTGAAACGCACTACACGCGCGCGAAGTACACCCCGTGGCAAGTGTCGCAACTATTACGACATCTCTATTGGAGCACGTGAAAAAAAAAAAAGCAGCGTTCACGAGAGATAACTAGGGTCGCCACGTACCTACGGAAAGGTCTCTTCGTGGAATCACGGAAGGCGAAAGTGTGACGGCAGCTTTTCTCTTATCGTTTACCAAAAGCAAGCAGCTATGATATGCGGGGGTCACTGGGGGCGGGGGAGAGCAAACATGGGGGGTGCTTATGGGAGTTGGTCGCTTATCGGATCCAGGAAGTTGGGGGGTCGTGCGCAAACGAAAGCGATGTAGTGCTTACGTCCCTGGTGGGTTTTTCGAGGAATTGTTGTTTTGCGCACGGAATATGCGATAGGGGGTTTCTTTATTTCTTTTTTCCGATAGCGGGCTCATGTGACACAGTATTCGGGGCAGGTGTGCAGAGGAACGGAAACAGCCTCCCCTACCTGGTCCTTTGGACAACGATAAAGCATATAGAACCGATAAATACACGTAACCAATGTCTAACGAGATTGCAGAAATAACGATGGCTTTTTAGTGACGGATTCTCACAATCAAGCGGTAGTTCAAGTAGATTCGTTTCGGTAAGACAGGTTCTTTTTTTAAAATTTTATTTCAATGATTGAATAGGAGAGGTTGGTATCATTATGGTAGCACAGGCTACCCCCTCTCGCATACCAGACGGAATAGCTCGTAAGAAAAGTAATAAGAGTTCTAAATGCAATACAATGGAACCACCCCTTTTCGTTTACCAGGCTAAATATGTTGCAAGAAAAGTAGTAAGAGCCCTAAATGCAACACACTAGAGCATGCCTAAAATATCCAGGTAGTTGAACCATCTGGCCCACCACCGTCGATACCATTCTCAGTGTATCTGATCTGCACCTAAATCCCCTGCGCAACATCATTACTGCAGCGTGTTCTACACTCTTCATCGTGTCCCGCATAAAGCGATAGGTATAACCAGGAAACCAGATGAAAAAGGCGCGGTGTCCTGGTTGTATCTAGCACTTTGACCAGGACATGATTAGGAGGGTATAGCTGGTAGCGCACACACCAAGTCAATGTATACTAGTTCGATTTGAAGCACGACTTTCTTCTGTAAAGCCTTCTATAGGCCTTCAACCGATTGGAGCAAAAGGAGAGATGTCCGCTATTCCTGCGGAGCCCCTTAAGAGCTCAGCTTTCCGTCCGTCCATCTCATGTGGCGTGATCATGTTCACAATCAAATGCCCAGTACGAGCCTAAAAACAAAGTCAGCAATGTTCAAGCTTGAGTTAAAATGAACGAACAAGGTCTAAAATTATATATTTAACAGAAATACGCAGCAAATAATCGCATTAGTCAAGTTTGCGAACTTCGAGCGAGCATTGAGGGTTATTCAAAATATCGAATATTCGAGCCACCTCTGCTATTCTAATTATTCGCACACCACATATCTTCACAAATAGTACTGTAATTAGCACAAAAAATAACAAACGTTTAAGTAACATCGCTAGTAGTGCGTATAATACAAGGCCTCAGGGGGCCATCAAACCCCCCAGAAACTTGAATTCAAAATTAAGCAGCCCCCGTAAGTCAGGTTTTTCTGCTAGCGCACCAAGCTATGCGGTGCGGCGCACGTAGCACCGAAAGAAAGTTGTAGTTTTTGTGCTGGTTTCATACGACTGCAAAAAGTAGTAGGAGAAGAACAAGAAGATGCAATCTTACACTGCGAATCTTTGCCTCAAAGATTGCGAAACTGATCGCATATAAGTCTCCTTCCTTGCTGGTGCTGTTTACGCAGGTAATGATTGTTAAGCTCAGGACGTACGCAAAATGTCAGTTGTAAAATACCGTGTTTGCCGGTGGTTTAGCATGTTAAAACCACAACATGATTATCAGAGAGGCGGTAACAGAAAACTTTGGAAGTTGTGACCCCCTGTGATTCTTTGAGGCACTCCTCAATCTGAGCGCGCAGTGCCAACCATTTTTGCCTCCATCGAAAGTGCGGCAGGTATTCGAACCCTAACCACTATAGATAAGTGTGAACCGCGTAGCAAGCGATCAGCGGGTGAAGTTCGCTACGCAATGGGCGTTATTTTGTGCGACGGCGGACAACAGACTTTGGACGAAATTTTCTGTGTTATTTTTATTTTCCCTGGAAACATTACGGCACAACCGTGCCAGAATGTTCCTAGTAATAAAATATATCCGATAACTGCGACTAAAACAGACGGTGAGCAGGCGAGTGAATCACTACACACGGCGCGGACTGACGTCACAAAAACCAGCGCCATGTTGGAGCACCAACGTATACTGCTAGCGGACATGCCATGGTGTACAAGCATGCGTTAGAGAATGTACATTCATGACGTCACAAGCATGCTGTATACTGCAAGGATCGGTCTTTTTTCGCCTTTACAGCTGTGTCCGGGCGACTCCGGTTAATGAAGCCGGAGGGCCAGTTCTTCACGTAGCCGCAGTAAAATCTTGAGACGAAGCCAATGCGGGTATTTAGAATTTCCCTTCATTCCCGTGGTCAAATAATGTAGTTGCTGCGAGCACAAAGTTTCCCTATATTAACTGAAGAAAACTCAGGCGCTGCGATCATTCAGCCATCTTTGGGCATTACGTACTGTACACAGTAGCGTAGCGCACGGATTTACTTAGTATTTGCGTTTGCGGCTTTGAACACAGCGTGTGTTCCAATGCTCACCGTAGGCGGCTAAATAGACAGCTAAATGGACGGCGGCCATCTTGAGTCTCATTCAAATTCTCACGTAGCCGGCAAAATCGACAGCTTCGAGAAGACCGCATCGTAGACAAATACGATGCAGGCTACTTTGATGTCTAAACAATATGGCGGCTCAGCAAATCGCTCAGATAGATCAAATCTCACCGGAATGGTCATCTGCACACAAGCAGACGCCTTCCCAGACACTCAATGTGAGTAACGTTTATTTGTTTTTTTATTTCAACACAAAATAAGCCAGAAAATACAACTGTTGCGTTAGATTATTTTAGCTTTTTCTTCTCGACGCGAGGTGGCGCATGGTCGCGTAAAAACCGTTCAGGTGTGTTCCGATTCTCGGACAGCATGGGCTCGGTGCTGTCTTCTAAGCAGTCTGCGTAGACTGTCTACGTGCTGTCTAAGAATCGCAACCCAGCCACACTTGTATCCTCGTTTATCGTTGGTTTCGATGCTTGCGTTGGCTAAAACAATTGATGCATTGCGAACTTTTTGAGCCTATTTGAATTAGCCAGCTTATAAGGTTAAGGCGGCGACGTGGGACCGTTGAACATTTGCCGAACTTTGTCCAGCGACAGAGCGGCTTCAGGCCACATGGAGCCAAGCGGAGTCGATAGAACGAAGTCAAGACAAATTTGCGTACTATAATTATCATCGCCATGCTGGCTGGCGCGTCATGTGATGCACCTCGCACAGGCACTAACGCCGAAGTTTCCTTCGAGTAAATATTGTAGGAAACATTACGCCTGCGGCCATATTGACACAGTCAATCATGTTACCCTGGCTTCGTGCTACGTGACGGTAGTTATAGCGCGAGAACAAAACGACGAAACAGAGACAAGAAGGTTGTCTCTGTGTCGTCGTTTTGTTCTCGCGCTATAACTACCGTCATGCCATACCAACTAGCCCAAGCTGCCACACTTCGTGCTACAAACAGGAGGTTGTCTATTTTACTTTCTTACGTTGATCCTCCTAATTCTCACTGAAATCATAGCCTGCTTGTTTGCTGGTTTTAGGTGCCTACTTCGAATTCAGAAAGGAAAAAAAAAGACCAGGCTCAGCAGATGTTTAAAGAGAGAATTAGTGTTCAGCAGACGAATGAGGCAAATCGTGAGGGAAAAAGAAAAGCATATGTCTTAAGAGAGGAAGAAAAAAAAAAACAGGACCTCATCCTCACATCAATATACTGCGATTCCCACTGCAACAGCTGCTCTTCCGGGAAAAAAGAAACGTTTACCGGAAGTGAGGAGAACGGCCCCCAGAGGGCGGTAACGAACACGCCGCTCTTTTTTTTTTTTTTTTTGGAAACGGTCACTGCTTCGGACCTGTACCTTACCTGAAACACCCCTGGTTATGGCTTCTCGCGCTTCTTCGATAACTTTCCAACACTACTTCCGCATACCGCAACTCTATTGACAGAAATCTCTGAATCTAAATAGAAGAAAATCGAAATATGCCCCATCAAACTGCAGGAAGCGAGTGCTAGCTCAAGCATCGTTAATGATCCAGTTCCGTTCCTGTGTGAGGGAGGTGTCAAAGTGTCAATTATTAAAGTAGACAACAAAGTGCCTTCAAAAATAAGGTAAAATTGTTGTTTTTTTTCAGTTGATTGGACGGCCTGCATCAAGTTTAATTGGCTGACTCGGATATATCTTGCATGTGCGTTTGTCGTCTGCTACAAATTGGTCGTTGCGCAGCTGTGGCTGATCGGTTTCCTCCCCAACTTCCATCTTGTGTTCATTTTTTTTTAATATTGCTCCTCTTAATTCAACCCTCCATATATCGAATTCAGCGATATCCATTCATTCAATCATTCCATACATCCAGCTATTTTTAACCAATCGTTTGATCAATCGATAAGACATTTGCATTGACTTTCCTCTTACTGGCTATCATGTCGTAAGCGTTATCCTTCCCGTCTCCGTGGCTATTGCCATCAGTCAGGCGATAAATCGATCAACCACTTAATCAATGCACCCCTTGTTGCAGCTTTTCTCTTTGTGGCTGCCTCCATATCAGTCGGTCGATCAATGAACTAATAAATATTTGTTCGATCAAGGCAGTATCCTTGCTTCCGTCTTCATGGCCATCTCAAAGAATCAATCAATCTATCAATCACAGGAATGTCGCCACTTTTCAGTTCATGACTCTCTCTGCACACATACGATAAATCAGTGAATCAATCAGTTAATCAATCAGTCAATCGATAAATAAATCATTGTCCACGCTTCCGTCTTCGTAGCTATGTAGTAGTAGTAGTAGTAGTAGTATTTTTATTTACAGTAGGCCGGATACAGAGCTCACTGCAGGGGCAAAGGGCTAAAGGCGAACAGCCTGACAAAGGCCCTTGTCCCTCCGCAGTTCGTGACAGTGCAAAGCTTAAACAATATATATATTCAATACATTGGTTTCAAGCAACCTGAAATTGTAAACACAAAATTCAAACATAAATAGCATAAGAAGTTTACATAACACATTTTAAGAAGTAGAGGTCACTCTCGTTAAAATTCACAACTAAGCAATATCCAATGTCCAATCTAGGCAATGTCCAAAGGACTGCACACTTTTTTGAACGGAGACCCAGCTGTCGAACTAAGAGAAAAGCAGAGGGAGTGTATGAAGGCGGGCAAACAAGTAAATATCAACAACACTGCGGGGGTGACGACGCGGTATCGTGAAAAACCAAAGTGGTCACACAGGCCGACGGCCGAGGTCACGAGTGTTCACTTCCTCATTCCCACCGCTATCGCTTTTCCCCCGGCTCCTGCGCTTCCCGGAAGATTGGAGAAGTTGGGAAGACGAAGAAGAGAGGGGAGAGAAAAAAAAAATGTTTACATACACGGAAAACATCCACGCTGTCTCGTTCTTCCAGAAACGCCACCCTCGAAACCACGCACAAGCACACAGACAGCTTGACGAAAGTGCCTTGCTGTTCGCATCGTGGCGTCCTTGGTATCAGTTTCTTTGTTGTTGTTTTTTGATTACCAAGCTTGTGAGTCTACTGGCTCGCAGTGAAATAGATTGATGTCAAGCCGGCTGATTCGGGCTGAAACACATCAGGCAGTTCCCTTTCTTTCCTTCTTTCTTTCTTTCTTTCTTTCTTTCTTTTCTTCCTTCCTTTCTTTCTTTCAGAGTGTACTAGAGAGAAGTGTCAAGGGGATCGTCCATCGTAGAGAGCAGGCAGCGTAGGTAGAGAGATGATCAAAACTTGTCGACGCGGCGTCGGCCTGTTTGCTACCGCCTCACTGATCACGTCAGAAGCAGAGTTCCAAGCTGAGGGTGGTCAGTTATGTATGTATGTATGTATGTATGTATGTATGTATGTATGTATGTATGTATGTATGTATGTATGTATGTATGTATGTATGTATGTATGTATGTATGTATGTATGTATGTATGTATGTATGTATGTATGTATGTATGTATGTGTGTATGTGTGTGTGTGTGTATGTATGTATGTATGTATGTATGTATGTATGTATGTATGTATGTATGTATGTATGTATGTATGTATGTATGTATGTATGTATGTATGTATGTATGTATGTATGACATGTATGCATGTATGTATGTATGTGTGTGTGTGTATGTATGTATGTATGTATGTATGTATGTGTGTATGTATGTATGTATGTATGTATGTATGTATGTATGTATGTATGTATGTATGTATGTATGTATGTATGTATGTGTGTATGTATGTATGTATGTATGTATGTATGTATGTATGTATGTGTGTATGTATGTATGTATGTATGTATGTATGTATGTATGTATGTATGTATGTATGCATGCATGCATGCATGCATGCATGTATGTATGTATGTATGTATGTATGTATGTATGTATGTATGTATGTATATATGTATGTATGCATGCATGCATGCATGCATGCATGCATGCATGCATGTATGTATGTATGTATGTATGTATGTATGTATGTATGTATGTATGTATGTATGCATGCATGCATGTATGTATGTATGTATGTATCCGGCTATACGGCACACTAAAGACGATAGTCTTCCTTGAGACACTTCGACGCAACAAAATTTGGTCTATCGACTTGTCTGCTTGTCACCCAAAACGGCTTCTCTTTTAGTTTTTTAAAGACGATAGTCTTTCTTGGAGACCTTCGACAAAAAAAATTTGATATGTCTGACTGTCTGTGTGTACATTTGTCTGTTTGTCTGCCTTTAACGACACCTCAAACGGCACCAAACGGCCAGTCCCATCCGCAGCGCCCATCACTATTGCTGAAGGTCTAGCGTTCATAGTTGTGCGACTGTCAATTAAAACGCAATTATTGCGCATGTCTAAGGCGTCATAACAACACGTCGATGTTTTGTGTGTGTGCATTTACACTAGAAGAGGCACACACAAGTAACTCTAACAACTGTAGCGTTTATCGCTCTGCGCTGACTGTGCAACGCGATGCTCAAAAAGGTAAGCGTTTCCAACGCTTTGCTACGACAACACGGTAGTGGCACCTGTTCATTGCTTTGCATTTTACACCTTACCATCTCCGAGATTAGCGCGCATCTTTCTCCGCGGGCGCGCACGCCTTCGTTTTCAAAGACAACTGCCAGATGGCGCTCGTGTCTAACGTGCCTCGATGCACTCGTCCGCTACACGCTCGAGGCACTCTAACGCAGCGCCTCCAGAATACCATTCGCCGATTTTGACGCGCAGAACATCTAATAAACGTTTTGTTCACTCCCTCCAGACGCAGGACTATCGTCTTTCGACGATATTTGCAGTGTGTTTAGTAAAAAAAGGTTTAACGATTTAGAGTACTTGCATGGTACTCTACTATGGGAGTGTAACATGCAGATTCGGGCCAACGTTTTTTCATTCTGTTTGCCTTCAATTCCAAAATCCAACCACACAGTCTGCAGTGCCCACCAATATTGCTCTGGTTTCTGCGTTCACACAGTTGTGCGTATAGTATCGATTAAAAAGCCAATGCAGCGCATATCTGGACAGAAAATAAACACGTCAATATACTGTGGCGTGTTTCTTCATACTACAAAAAGTAATACATAAGTAATTCTAAGGAACATTGCCTTTTACGCCGTAAGCTGACAATGCAACGCTATATGCACGAAAAGGCAGGTGTTTCCTGTGCTTTCCTAAGACGATACGATACAGTGGTGGCATCTATACCCGCTGTGCGCGTCGATCAAAGCACTCTAACGCAGCGCCTCCGGAATCCCATTGATGAGCTCCGGGGTGGCTCAGTGGTTAACGCCTCGCTTTCACGGAATCCCATCCACCGAAGTTTGTCGCACAGGACATAAATAAATATTTTGTTCACTCTCCCCAAACGGGAGACATATTTCATATCGCCATTCGACATATACAGGAGAAGGCCCGATATTTAAATACATAAGAAAAACATAAACGTTCCTCGCTAACTCAGCTATAGCTAATTCATAGAAATAAAACTAAGAAATTTTAGAAACCATCCTGCAAAGAGCTAGAGAAAAAAAGATTATTGGCTTAATTTCCAATCTCGGATTTGTTTTTATGTTCCGAACCGACAACCCCATCTAGCCAGAAATGTTTTTTTTTTCCTTCGTGAAAAAACAAAAACAAAACAAAACACGTGCATGGGTAAACTAACTGTACAACGCAGCAGGCCTGTTTCAACACGTGTGTGAAGGAAAATTAAAATCTTAATAAAGCAACCGCGATAGCTGAACATTGTTCGTTGAAGATAATAAAGACAATGTGCGGAGTCGTTTTTTTTTTGTTTTTACCTTTTGTTTTCGAAAGAACGGCGCGACTTCGCGAGGCTTCGGCGTAGCTGATTCTCCGAAACCAAAGCAATGACGACGACAACACCCACATCGCAACAAATCGTACTTCTTTTTTTCATAACACAGCAGTTGCGTAGTTTCAGAAGAAATGAAGTTATAACGGGTTCTACTTTCCCGGAACGTCGATTTTCTTTCCGCGCTCGCGTTAAAGAAGAAGAAGAAAAAAAAGCACGCGTCAAAACGTTACAGCTGCGATTACACGTGTTTACAGCCGCTTTTATTCTGCGTATTCCGCCTTTATTCGACGTCTATTTTGTGTCGCACAGATTCGTCAGAAGAGTTCAATTTAGCAATTCATCAAACCTCCTCCCGTGCCACTTCAAGTACAAAAAAAAAACCTTAACGTAACGTAAATATTGGTGATAACCAACCAACAATAATTCCAAGGAGTGCAAAGGGGATGGTTTTTAGAACTTTTTTTGTGAATGTTAGTGTGAAGAAAGTAATGCGGACGAACAGACAATCTGCCGTTGCTGCAGACACCGAGCATGCAGTTTCGGTCACTGCTGACGAAAAGGGATCTTTTCGTCCGCATTTTTGTCTTCTTGTTCAACCTACAACAACTATACGAATAATCTACCCTATTCTTTCCTTGGTGTGATTGCCAGTTCTCATCAATATCGTGCCTACCAGAAAAAAAATGAGCCCTTAAAATTCTGATTTGATTGATATCTGGTGTTTAACGTCCCATAACCACCATGCATATGATTGTGAGAGACGCCGTATAGTGGAGGGCTCCGGAAATTTCGACCGCCTGGGGTTCTTTAACGTGCACCCAAATCTGAGCACACGAGCCTATTTCCGCCTCCATCGGAAATGCAGCCGCCGCAGCCGGGTTTAATCCCGCAACCTGCGGGCCAGCAGCCGAGTATACCTGCCACTAGAACACCGCGGTGGGGTGCCCTTAAAATTCTTCTGTCCTTCATGAAGTAATATAGTACTATACAATCCATGTGTATCCAACATGTGTATCTAATATACAATATAATCAAGACACATGGCAGAAGTAAAGGGGATTATGAATGAATAAATAAACCAGAACATGATTGAACTGCAGGTGTCGTTTGGATAACCCTTGAACAGGAAGCGCCACTTGAACGTCGCGGGGTCGAATGCGGGCCATGACGCCGGCAGTTCGACAGAAAAGATCGCTTCAGGCCCGCGTACCTATCAGTAAAGTGTAAGATCGGGCTAGTTAGTAATCCATTATTAAAATTCTCAGCGCGAAAACTTTCGACAACTAACACCAGCACTCGTCCTCGTCTCTTGTGCTAGTAGTTCTCGCACTTAGAAGTTTATTAACGCGTACATGGACCCAGCTGCCCGTTTAAAGAGCACCATGATGGTCAAAGTAAATCCGGCCCCCCTCGACTACGGCATCTTTCGTAATAATATCGTGGTTTTGGTGCGTTAAACCCCAGTAGTTATTTAGGAGGCACTTTGAAAGGGTGTCACGTGCAGCCTGTTCAAGGATCTTCAAGCAAATCCACTATTGCCTCACATGCGTCTGTAGCATTTCAGGTGTGACTGCAAGAAACCCCGCGGCGTCTACAAGCGCAAATACAGCCCTTAAAGGTTCATTAGTAATACACGTATATCTTAAAGGTTCGCAGTAATACGCGCTTATAGTAAAGGTTCGGCAGTATTACGCGTATAGGCGTAATCAACTGTACAATGAAGCGGTGTTAGAGAGAGACCAGAGAACTGCGCCCTCCCCCCTCTTATTTGTTTCTATTGGGAAGGTCAGCACCGAGAACTTGTCCCCACAGGCTACACATTATGTACAGAGAGGGCTTATAGCTTCGTGGCACTTGTGGGCATCCAAATTTATAGGTGACTCTCCTAACATCCACCCATCCATCCGTCCGTCCATCCCTCCGTCCATACATCTACCGACTTATCCACCCATTCGTCTGTCTGTCATTGTCATGCCATGCCATGCATTTCATCCATCCATCCATCGATCCAGCTCTTTTTCTTTTTGAGCCCTCTTCATGCGAAATATTGCAGAAGCAGCAACCAGAAAACCACACGGCCTTCTGTGGAAGCCTCTACCGATGTCATAAACGCTAGTACATATCCCCTACCCACCCCCACTCTCTCTCTCTCTCTCTCTCTCTATCTATCTATCTATCTATCTATCTATCTATCTATCTATCTATCTATCTATCTATCTATCTATCTATCTGTTTCTTTTTTTTTTCTTTTTTCTTTCCAGTTCACGCTGCGGCCAATATTAGACAGACCAAAAAGTGCGCGCTTAGGCAGAAGACGTCGTTTCCTCAGCAGAAGAAGCCAATGGAACCAATACGCAGAGAAGTCGATTGCTGCTACTTGCGCGGCCCGTAAACAAAAGCGAGAGGCGTTAGAACCCCCCCCCCCCCAGCTCTCATCCTCCTCTTCCATTCCTCAAACATTCTCCTCTTCCTTCTCAGGAACGCCAACGCTACCGAAAAGCGAGCCTTCGAGGAACCGTATCTCTCTTCTCTGTGTGGGTTCAACGAACACACACACACACACACACACACACACACACACACACACACACACACACACACACACACACACACACACACACACACACACACAGTTTCTCTTTCTCTCACACACATACATCCTTTCCTGCTCTCCCCTGTCAACCTGGCCTGACAGTCACTCGATACGCTTGTAGAATAGAGTTAGAAAAAAGAAGAGAAAAAAAAAACAAAGGTAGGGAATGGTTCTACCACGGCGTGAAGGGTCTAGGGTATCGTTCTTCGAAAAATGGGAGCGTTGAAGAAGAACTCTGCTTAGCGTTGTTCCTCTTACTTCGGCAGTTGCACACTTGAGACTTCAGGTATTGTCCACTACTTCAAGGAAGTTGCATTAGAAAGAAAGAAAGAGAGAGAGGGAGAGAAAAAGAAAGAAAGAAGGAAAGACAGAAAGAAAGAAAGAAAGAAAGAAAGAAAGAAAGAAAGAAAGAAAGAAAGAAAGAAAGAAAGAAAGAAAGAAAGAAAGAAAGAAAGAAAGAAAGAAAGAAAGAAAGAGCAGTGACAGTAGCATGATGAGACACTGGCTAGAAAACGAGCAAGGGAAGCTTTGAGTAGTTTGAGAGGCCTGAAGAAGGAAAGGAGTGTCTGAGTGTGCATGCGGGAGGACAGGACGGGGGGGGGGGGGGGCGAGTTGTTGCATTTAGCCTACTTCCGACTCCCAAGAAGTCGTTACGGATGAGCAGGTTTATACGAATGCCCCGATGAGATAACTAAAGAGCAAACGAGCAAAAAGTGAAGGTTCAAGAGGAATTTCGCCGCGGAGGATCGTGTAGTGTGTGGGTGTTTGAGGATCTGAGACGCCAGTTTGTTTGTTTGTTTTCCTTCAGTATATGGCACGTACTCACTTTGAGAGATCGGCAAAAAATGCAACACAAGTACTGTTCTTACATCGGTTTATTTCTTTTTGTTTATTTTGCGATTTGATTTTTGTGCGTGTGTGCGTAGTATTGGTCCTACATTGAGTGCTCCAAAAACGTGTTTACACAAGCTTCTTGAAGATGTCAAGGTTACGCTACTTTAATATATAGTTTCACAGACGCTTTCTTTTCCTGTTATAGAATTTCGCGGCCATCGATGAGCGGGCAGGCTCACAGGGGGAGTAGAACCCGTAACCTCGTGGTTACGATTTTAGCACCTCAGTTAGCCCTGCGCGTGTGTAAATCGACAGCCAGCTCAATCATTTTTCCCCTCTACTACGCTCGCTATTTTCGTTGTTGCTCCGCAAAAAAATGCGCTTCAGTGGTACACATGCTACGGTGCCCAGCTACTCACACTGAGGTCGCCGGTTCGATTCCCACAGCAACGGTTGCAATTCGGTGGCGGCGAAATCACTATATTGTTACGTAAAATGAGACGCTACTCAGCACCTCCACCACAAATATGTTACGTAATATGAGACGGGACGTGACTATTTGCCAGTGTATTTACACCGATGATATCGGACCGCAGCACACAGAGCGAGCAAACCAGTCCTCTTCGTCGTCTTCTGTCCACAGAATGGTTCACCCTTCATGTGATAGCTATGTAGCATTATATTACCCATATACTGTGCGAGACAGAAGGTTAGGTGGGCAGATGATATTAAGAAGTTCGCGGGTATAAATTGACAGCCGCAAGCACAGGACTAAGTTTACTGCCGGAACATGGGAGAGGCCTTTGTCCTGCAGTGGACGTAGTCAGGCTGATGATGATGTTGATGATGATACTGTGAGATGTCGGTTCACTTCAAGGGACGCCAGGTGGCTACGAAACTTCCGAAGCGCCTTCCCCACAGCGTGCCTCCTAATACAGCGGTGGCGCTAGTGACTGGTAGGGGGGGGGGGGGGCAGCTGCCTCCCGTATGCCTCCCCCCAAGATCAAGCAGTTCAATGATGATGCACAAGTTACCCGTCTTCCTGACCCACAGCACAAACTGACTTGTCGCACCCCCCCACCCCCCCCCCCCCTGAAAGAACCATAACGCCGACCATGCTCATAATCACATCGTAGCTTTTGGAACGTAAAGCCATATTCTAGGCGACATCTTGTCTTGGCAATAGAGCGAACGCCATGGAGGCGGCGCTTCCAGCCATACATGTTGGCTAATTGATTGATTGATATGTAGGGTTTAACGTCCCAAAACCTCCACATTATTACGAGAGACGTCGTAGTGGAGGGCTCCGGAAATTTCGACCAGCTGGGGTTCTATAACGTGCACCCAAATCTGAGCACACGGGCCTACAACATTTCCGCCTCCATCGGAAATGCAGCCGCCACAGCCGGGATTCGAACCCGCGACCTGCGGGTCAGCAGCCGAGTACCTTAGCCACTAGACAACCGCGGCGGGGCGAAATGTTGCCTAGCTAAGTAAGGTACGGACGCGTGCGGATCATTTCAGTTTTGCTCCCTCGCATTGTTAAAGCGTATAGAAAATTATTATCACGAAAAATGCGAATGGGAGAGACATTTCGATGGTTCAAAGTATCTTTTAGTGGCATATTAAAAGCATGTGTATTTTTTAAAGAACTGAGCAACGCGTTTGCAGCCGTACACTGATCCACTTCGTCATAAATGTGGTGTTCAAAAAAAAAAAAAAAAGAGTGCCCTGAAAAAGTTGTGATATCCAAGAAATGAAAAAAAAAATAAGGAACGAATTACTGCAAAGTGAACAATAACTCTGTCTTACCTAACTGTCTATCTGTAACACTCTGAACCACATGATAAATAAAGTAGTGTTTATTTCGCCAAGGCACGTGGGAAAATCATCAGTACGATATTTCTGCATGTCGTGGTAGAAGGCACGCGCGTCGGCTCCCCAGTTTCCAGAGCGCTGTGAAGAAAAGCTGCAGTGGATAGCTCACACTGCCCGGCTGAACAGATTACGAGCGCGTGGGTTCAGTGGGTCACGTGACCTTGGCGACAACTTCCCCGAATGCGGCCAGCGATGCAAAAGGGGGGGGGGGGGGCGGGGCACAGGCACAGAGAACGTAGATTACGAGGAAGTGAATCGCTCTCGAAACATCCTACCTTAGCCAGATGAAGACCACCAACCTATGCATCACTGTGCTTTTATCCGGCAGCCCAGTTGACCTTGAATGCCGGTCACGTCGAACGAAGAATGCGACAAAGGCTGAACTCCAGGCACAGCTTCGCGTCCTTCCTCTTTAGAGACGACTATCTATCTATCTATCTATCTATCTATCTATCTATCTATCTATCTATCTATCTATCTATCTATCTATCTATCTATCTATCTATCTATCTATCTATCTATCTATCTATCTATCTATCTATCTATCTATCTATCTATCTATCTATCTATCTATCTATCTATCTATCTATCCGTTTATCTATCTATCTGTCTATCTATCTATCTATCTATCTATCTATCTATCTATCTATCTATCTATCTATCTATCTATCTATCTATCTATCTATCTATCTATCCGTTTGTCTGTCTATCTGTCTGTCTGTCTCTGTCTGTCTGTCTGTCCGTCTGTCCGTCCGTCCGTCCGTCCGTCCTTCCATCTGTCTTTCTGTCGGTCTGTCCATCTATCCATCTGTCTATCGCGTCATCCGTTTGTCTGCCTGTCTTTTACGCGATTCAGCCAACCGACCCAAGTTTAAACACTGGCTGAGCGTCCAGCCATCTTGAACTGGCGGCTGGCGGTTCACACTTGTCAGCAGTGGCGATCAAATAGCAAATATTACGCATACCCAAGTCGAAACATCAGTAAGTACTAGAAAGTACACATATGCATAATTCTTAAGAACCCAGTGTTTCTTAGGCTGCACTGAAAACGCGACGCTATACGCAACGAAAGAAGACCGGCATTATGCTATCTCCTTTCGACGGCATTCGGAGCAAAGCACGCCGGTACGCGGCCAATTTATTTTTCGTCTTCTTTTTCGAAGTTCCGCGAGCGAGGCTTCCTTCCTACTTCTTTCCCGCTGAAAAAGCAATGAAACTCCCCAAGAAGGAAAGCAAGAACGGTCAGGTCACGCGCTACAATCATTGAGGCCAATCTACATACCTCGAGTCTATGAGTCAGACTTCGTAGACTACAACAACAACAGCTCCGAACATTCCTTCTTCGCTCTCACGCAGAGACATGTCGACGCCTTACAAGCCACTAGCGTATACGCTCGAAAGCCACGTACTTACCACCCCGAAAGCAAAGTGTGCGTAAGCAAAGTGTGCGTAAACTGTAGCACGGGTCCTGGTAGTAAGTAGACCTGGCGGAAAGGGACAAAGCCTGACATGCTTGGTATAGTCCTCGGGTAAACGCGTATATTTCTCTTTCTGGAGCAAGGGCGGAAGAATTCGTACAAGACGAATAGGCAAACAAACAAACAAACGGATAACGAGAAGGCGACACCACAACGACTCGCATTCCAAAGCCTGCCTCCCAGGGGGGGTCCTCCTTTTTTTTCTTACCTTCAGCTTTCCCGCTTTGCAAACAGCAACTGGAGAGCCCCCCACACGCTAGCACCCCCACCGGGCAGGCACAGCCTCGAAAAACCGCGACCCCCAAGTGAGCAGTCAGCAAAAAAAAAAAAAAAAAAGTCCACAACACCAGTCACGCTCCCTTAGGACGCCTATCCTCGCCTTTGTCAACGCCAATTTGCTGTTGCTCCTACTTTAGCCCATGGGCGTGGCCAAGCGGGGAAGCGAAGTTGTGGGGGAAGGGGTTCCAACTCCCTCAAAAATTTTCAGTTTTGCTTGCGTACATACATACACACATCCAACAAACACACGCCCGAACATGCATAAAGCATGGTTCAACCCCCCCACCCCACCCCCCTGAAAGACTTTGTTTGCGCTTGAAGTACTTGCTTTTAGAAACAGTAAAAAAGATGAGAAGAGAATCGAAGGCTCATACGCAACCAAAGAAAAGTAATGAACAGTGAAGGTTAGGAAAGCGCAACGGACGTTTTTTGCAGTCCTTAAGCAAAATAATAATAATGAAGCGAATCCCATGAATCAACGTAACATCAGAATGAATACAGGGTGAACTGTGTGATTTGGGAGTGCTATGATATCGTTAGACGAACCTCGAGGGGCCCGATAATAATAATAATAATAATAATAATAAGAATAATAATAATAATAATAATAATAATAATAATAATAATAATAATAATAATAATAATAATAATAATAATAATAATAATAATAATAATAATAATAATAATAATAATAATAATAATACCAGAGGTTTTACATTCAAAAGCCACGACATGATTACGAATGAAAGACGCCGTAGTGAAGGGCTCCGGAAAGTCACCCTATCCGCAGTTCTTCAACGTGCGCATGAACCTCCGCACGGGGGCGTTATGCATTTCCTCCGCCATCGAAAGACCGCGGCCGCGAGCTTCGGCTCCAACAGCCAAGTATCGTAGCCCCTCATTCATCGGGGGGGACTGCTTTTAAAGGCAGCGTAATACTTACGAAATGAAATAAATGTGAAGTAATTGTAATGGATGACGGTGAGTCATGGATACGAGCAGCGCTAACTAACCGGTGAGCTGAACTGGTGAAAGAAATGAATTTTATTGTGCCTCCTCTGACATGCTTTCCATTCGTGACAATAGCGCCTGAAATAATGCTAACGATTCAACTATAGTCTGTTCACGATTCTTCACATGTTAGCCGCAGTGATATGCAAAAAAAAAGTGCACATAAAGACGACGTGGTGCCCGATAATGAAACATTCGCTGTAAGCCTAGCGCTGTGTATGTCTCTGCGCTGTGGTTTTTGTGTCATGTTTCTTCAAAGGGGCCATGAACCCCAATTTCCCCTCACAATCTGTAAGTGGGGTTTTTTTTTCTCTGGTGTTCACAAACAAGCTGCCGAAATTTCAGCGCATTTGGTAGAGCAGTTAATTTATAATGATTATCTTTACAAACACGCGAGTGGCCCAAGAGTCTGGCAACTCTGGCGCACTCGCGAGCAGTGACGTAAGAAACCGCTTGCATTGCGAGCGTTTGTATTTCAACCGACAATGTTGTTTCGGGTCAGCTGAGCACACAACGGAGCTATCTCAGCTTTCTTTAGTCCGGTATTGAACATCAACAAGACCGGGTTGATTGGCGGATCGTGGGAGAGGCCTTTGCTCTGCAGTGGCGTAGTCAGGCTGCTGCTTTTGCTGGTGGTGATGGTGACGATGATGACGATGACGATGACGACGACGACGACGACGATGATGATGATGGAACGATTTGTACAACGGCTGAAACTTGGATAGAAGACGACGGCTCCATTGGCATCTCAGTCCCCACGTGGGAGCTGCCCGCAACACAGTGATCTATGTTTTGGAGGGCCAAATAAAAGTTTACCCAATCCAATCCAATCCATTCCATGAAGCGCATGACGTCACACGCGCCACCGCAAAATGGCGGTTGCCGCCATTGGGATGCGTTCATAGCCGGCGACTTCCAGGGATCATTTCGCAACGAAACATTACTCTGCAGTAAATTTTTTTCCGATACGTACAGGCGCTATATACCCTCTACTTCTATCTTTCGCTGAAAAGCGCAATTAGGTGGGTGACCGTGTCGTAGCCCCCTGCAAACTTCTATTGTTGCCCAAATACGGCATACCAACAACGCTGCCATGTTTAGACGCACACCCTACAAAGTGGGCGGCGTAGGAAGACCGCCGCTGTATCAGAAGAGCAACGGACGAGTTGCCCGAAGGTTGTGGGTTCGTTCCCAGCCGGCGGCAAGTTGCTTTTTCGTTTACTTTACGCTTTCATCAAAACTACTACAATAGTTCAAAAAAACTGCAAATAATGTCCCCTCTATCTTCCAAGCTTTGATTGAATGAACGAAAGAAAAGGAATTTTAAGGGCTCGGTTTCCCTTGTCACACGTAAAATAAATTGAAACTTACAGACAATGATGCCACGGATAGTATACATAACTTGCACGTGACGTCACAGACAGGTTATCTGCGCTGGGTACCGAAATATGGCTGCCGCCATGAATTTTCATCGCATTTGAGAGTCACTGAGTGCCACTGCAAGGGACGACAGAAAGTCGATCATCCCTCGCGTTCTTTTGCGCCCCCCCCTCTCCTTTATTCTGTTCGCCAGCCAAGCCAAGGGGAACACAAAAAATCGAAGATGCACCGATGACTAATCAGAAGAGACGGTTTCTTGCACCGCGCAGTCCAGCAAGGGTTGACGCAGCTTCTGAAGTAGCTGGTACATAAAGATAGCGACCACAGTGACGTAACTGCAAGTTATGGTTGGTATGTGGGGTTTAACGTCCCAAAAGCACCATATGATTATGAGAGACGCCGTATACTAAAGAATTCCGGAAATTTCGACCACCTGGGGTTCTTTAACGTGCACCCAAATCTGAGCACACGGACCTACAACATTTCCGCCTCCATCAGAAATGCAGCCGCCGCAGCCGAGTACCTTAGCCACTAGACCACCGCGGTGGGGCTCAATGCAAGTTATGTTTAGAAGTACTTCCAAGTATGAAGAAAGAGAACATAGCTCGCCGCCGGCAGGGACCCAATTAGAGACATTCAAATAACGCACCTGATGCTGTACCAACTGCGCTACCACGGCGGTTTTACTTTCGGTCCGCTTTGCTTCGTTCCCATTTACATCACACCTTGCTACAAACATCCCCCACACTTCCCTTGGTTTCCTTGTGTGTTCTAATTTAAAAGGCTTACTTGTGTGTCGTTTTCTTTGGGTTGCAGCAAACTAATAGAGCAAGTCCTTGAACAATTCCCCTCCTTTCGTTCCTTTCCGTTTACTTTTTTCATTGCTCTCTCCACCTTTCTTTCTGCGGTAAACGCAAGCACGACGGATGACCCGCAAAAGCAAGTGAACCAAAGCCCCCGCAAGAAAGAAAACAGGAAGCCGAAGGAGGTATAGGGAGAAGCGAGGTTCCTTGAACATAGTTAGAGGGCGGTTGACCAGTGGTCAACGAGCCAGAACGGGCAACCGTCGTCACCACCTCGCTTTTTCGTGCTTTCTCGGTCAGCGAGCGATGATGGAGTGATCCCCGTTTTCCACTTGCCGTTTCGCGTTGAAAGCGGAACGTTCCTATCAGCAGAGCCCACGAAATGCAGTGAAACCCTCTTTCCGTGTCATGTAAGGTCTGTATGACCCACATAATGAGTATACTTTACGTGGCTCATTTGCTTAATTTGGCTGTATCTAATGAATACACTAACGCCTAGAAAAAACAAATGGCCCCTTGTCTACGTGCTTCGCTGCAAATGTCGCCGAAAGACGACAGTCTTCTACCGGCCTTCTTTCGTGCACATCGTTGCATTTTCAGCGCAGAGTACGGAACACTGGGGTCTTTAGAATTACGTATCGCTGTATTTTTCTAGAAAAGAACTAGACCATCTACTACTTACGGAATGATGTTGCGCCTCAAATATGCGTTATATTTGCATTTTGATCGACTATGTTCCCAAGTGTGAACGAAGCGGCCAGTTCGAGATGCCTGGGCGTTCATCAGGCGCTTAAACTTTGGCCGGGTCGCTGAATCGCTTCGTCTTTCGTGTGACAGGCAAACAGACAGACCAAAAATATCTGCGTTCAAGTCTCCCGCTAAATACTATCGTATTTTGATTGATTTGATTGATTTGTGGGGTTTAACGTCCCAAAACCACCATTTGATTATGAGAGACGCCGTAGTGGAGGGCTCCGGAAACTTTGACCACCGGGGGTTCTTTAACGTGCAGCCAAATCTGAGTACACGGGCCTACAACATTTCCGCCTCCATCGGAAATGCAGCCGCCGCAGCCGGCAATCGAACCCGCGACCTGCGGGTCAGCAGCCGAGTACCTTAGCCACTAGACCACCGCGGCGGGGCAATACTATCGTATTTTAAAAATTCACTTCCTTCCATGCTTTTACATAGCGAGGGCCTCCTCCTGACAAACATGACGCCTTTTGGTATAACGCGAAGGAAAAAAGGAAGGAAGGATAATAGCAGGAAAAGAACTGCAGGGAAGTTAACCAGCCTATAGGCAGCCGGTTTGCTACCCTGCACATGGGAGGGGGAGGGTGAAATAAAAGATAGACAGGAGAGAGGGAAGAGAGATAAACACAGCACATTAGGCAGCACACGAGCGCACACTCTGTCATGGTCCTGTCTTGTCTTTCGCGGTGTGTGACATTGCTGTTACAGCCGCTTTTTCAAGTCCGTGTCGCGTAGGAATTTCAAGAGAGCTTTTGTCGCCTTCTGTTGCAATGTCTCCTCTCGGGCACTTGAAAGAATATTGTCCACAGACATTTGGCTGTTGTCGGTGCGCGCAAGAACGGACGCCAGTGACTGTCTCTGGATAATGCGAAGGTAATAATGATAACCATTGGGGCCAAAAGTCTCATGAGCGATAGCAACGCTGCGATCATGAGGGACGTCGTAATGCAGGGCTTCGGAAATTTCGACTTTCCCCTCAGGGTTTTCTCGACGTGCAACTAAATCTACATACACAAGTCTCGAGCATTTTGTTTCCTTCGAAGTGCGGTCACGGTCGACAAAGTGCGGTCACAGTGGACAAAGTGCGGTCACAGTGGACAAAGTGCGGTCACAGTGGACAAAGTTTGATCCCGTGACCTTCTGGTCGGCAGTGTAGCACCACCATAGCACTAGGCTGCTTGTTGCGTCGCGGCTCGAGAGTGCGGTATGGTGTTGTCCGACTCATAAAAAAAGTGTTCATACAAAATATTCATTGATAAGTTAAGCGCTGTACAAAATGCGCCTAACTATTGCCAGTTTATTTTTGAACGCACAAGGTGTGATGCGGGTTCTTGTTGCTGATTTGTTTCTCCTGGTTGAGCCCCGGAGAGTTTTTCTAATAAGGACAAAGCCGTTTGCTTAACAAACAACACCTAAACATTTACTGCAGAACTGAAGCAAAATTCAAACACAAACTACAAGAAATGAGTAGCTGGCTAAAAGCGGGATTTAGAAGGAAAACAAACATCTAAAGTCCCGAAACTGCCGACGGAAAGTCACAGCTACATGATGCAGTTCTGACGCGGTGATTCGGCGGTGCAGGGAAGAGAGCAAGTTCGATCTCACCAAAACGTTGCTGCTGTAATGGTGGCGACGGCGTGTACCGATGCTCGCTGGCGGCGACGATGGAACGGGACTCGCTCGGTGATGCCTGTGGCGGCCCAGATTCGCCCGATGAGGTGGCTGGTTGCAAGGCTCAGGCCCGTGACCCGAACTGCCGTTGCTGCACCCGCACCGGAATCTGCAGGCCTTGGTCTCGACCGTTGAGGCAGCTCGCCGTCCTTGGAAGGCGTTGTCCGGAGGTCCAGACCGGGTGAAGTCCAGAAGGCTCAGGTCTGCCACCCGACTGCCTGTCTTCAGCTCCCAGCTGTGACCTTCCTCTTGCCTCGTTCACCTCGAACTACTAGCTCTTTTGCCCTTCAGGATTGGCTTCCTCTGGGGCACACTTGTCTCGTCCCGATTGGCCTTTCAAAACTCCGTGGTGATCAGCCATTGGCCCTTGTTTGCTTTATGGTCTTGGATGCTTGCGCTCCACGCTCTCACGTGTACCGGTCCTCGGCGTCGTCGTTGTTCAGGCGACCCAGCACGTGCACTCGGTCATCCTTTAATTTCGCGCACTTTTCAATCATTCACAATTACGCGCACCAGTCGCATCACCATCGCATCACAATGGCCCCCTTTCGAAGAAGTTTTTCCCGTTGAAAAACTGTCGTTCGATGCGCACCACACAAGCTATCACAACACACCGATGGCACCACACTGCTTCTTCGTTGACATGTCTCACGTCGAAACACCGAGTCCACAGAACGTAACATTCAACCAACAACAATAAGAAAAGTTTTTGGCAGCAACTAAGAACAGTACAAATACAGTCATTAACTCCAGTAACAGTCCACCACACAAGCATAACCTTGTAATAATAACACACAGAACATATTCACTGCAACCTACTCATGTAGTCGGCTCCAACATTCTCGGATCCCTTTATATGTTCTACGTGAAAGTTGTACTCTTGCAGTACTAAACTCCACCGCAGAACTCTGCTGTTGAGGTGTTTTGCTCGAGATAAGTACTGCAACGGTTGGTGATCTGTTTGAACCGTGAAATATGTCCCATATAAAAATATGTGGAACTTTTCCACTGCCCACACCAACGCGAGACACTCCCGCTCGATTGTTGAGTAGTTCTGTTCTCGAGGCAGTAGCTGACGACTGGCGTATTTTACCGGGTATAAAACACCGTCGTGCTCTTGCATAAGGACTGCACCGATGCAAGAATCGGAGGCGTCACTGCGGAGTACAAATCCACGTTTGAGATCCGGAGCCTTTAAAATAGGTCCAGACGCCAGAGCTTGCTTTAGTGTTTCGAAAGCTGTCTGCCCTTCAATATTCCAATTGATCTTGTTACTCTCCCTTTTCTTTGTCATCTCTGTCAGAGGCAGTGCCTTCTCAGCGTAGTGAGGGATTAGATCACGATAATATCCTGCCAAGCCAAGAAACGAACGTAGTTGTTTCTTCGTAGCGGGTAATGGGGCTTTGGCGATTTTTATGATCGTGTCCTCTACCGGCTGAATTGTTCCATCTCCCAGTCGATGACCCAGGAACACAATCGACGTCATTCCAATCTCCGATTTCTGGGGCTTAATTTTGAGTCCTGCTTCTCGAATCCTATTCATCAGTTCACTCAGAGTCTGCATGTGTTCCTCCCAGGTTGTCGTAGCGACGAGAACATCATCGATATAATGAACGACGTTCGGGATGCCCTGAAGGAGACGTCTCATTAGCCGGGTAAACACTGCGGACGCTGTTTTGATACCGAATGGCATATAGAGGAAATGGTAGTGTCCCGATTGGGTGGAGAATGCCGTTTTTAGCCGGGATTCTTTGTCCAAGGGCACCTGCCAGTATCCTTTCGTAAGGTCAAACTTGGAGAAGAATTTTCTAGTGCCGATCTCTGTAAACAATACATCCGTTCTCGGAATTGGTTCTGCGTCGGAGACCAACACATCATTGATGCGACGGAAGTCGATGCAAGTACGGTAACTCTTATCGGGCTTCTTCACCAGCACCAATGGTGAGTTGTAAGGTGAGTCGGACCTTTCAATCACTCCGAGTCGCAGCATTTCTCCGACTTCTTTCTCAACTACCTCTTTCATTGCGAATGGTAACGGATATTGTGGAGTGTTGATAGGCTCGGACGTTGTCAGTTTAAGACGACACTCTAACAAGTTTGTCTTGCCGAGGACTTCGGAAAAGACGTCTTTATGGGTGGCTAGGAGCTCGTCAATTTCTTCCCTTTGTCTATTCCTGAGGTTAGGACCAAGCTTGATAGCTTCAGTACCAAAGCCCTCAGTAGCTTTAAAGGTAGGCACTGGCGTGTCTGTCTCTTCCTCTTCCACTACAATGAAAGATGCGGACTGGGGTGATATTTCTGGAGAACGCTCTTCGTAGCGTTTTAACATGTTTATATGGAACAGCTTGGTAGTATGTCCCATATCCAGCCAGTAGTCAGAGTCACCCTTCTTTCCTGTGACCCTGAAAGGTCCTTTCCAATGCATCATAAGCTTGTTTTCCGTCGTGGGAAGTAGTACGAGGGCGCGGTCTCCAACCTTTAGCCGACGCATCCGACTTCCCCGGTCATAGTATTTCTTCTGCGTTGTTTTAGCTCGTGACAGGTTTTCTTGTGCCAACTGCAATGTTTTTTCTAGGCGATCTCTGAGATCCAGGACATACCCATATGTTGTCTTCACTTCCTCGCTTTGATTGTCTCCGGTCCATAATTCTTTAAGTAGACTGAGAGGTCCTCGAACATTTCTACCGTAGATCAGCTCAAAAGGCGAAAATCCCAAGCTGGCTTGCGGGACTTCCCGGTACGCAAACAGGAGTGGGGCTAATAGTCGGTCCCATGTCTTGGGTTCCTCTTGGCACAATTTACGCAACATTTGCTTTAGTGTGCCATTAAATCTCTCCACTAAGCCATTACACATGGGATGATAGGGTGTGGAGCTGAGATGCTTGATCGCCAACAAGTCATTGACCTCTCTCATTAGCTCCGATGTAAAGCATGATGCCTGATCACAAAGTACCTCACGCGGGAACCCGATTCGAGAAAACATCTCTACCAGTGCCTCGGCTACTGTGGCTGAATCGATGGATGGCAGGGCTATTGCATCTGGGTATCTAGTAGCGAAGTCCACTAGTGTTAGTATATATCGATTACCCATGTGTGATATTGGCTTTAAAGGCCCGATAATGTCCACTGCCACTCTTTCGAATGGGGTGTCTATCAAAGGCATTCGACCTAGTGGTGCCTTACCAACTCTGCTCTTGGGGTAGGTTCGTTGGCATGCGTCACAAGAGCGCACGTATCTCCTCACTGCCTCTTGAACTCCTGGCCAGTAAAATGATTGTAGAACACGATCAATCGTTCTTTTTATTCCTTGATGCCCCGACATCAGGGTTTCGTGCGCCAAAGTAAGCACTTGGCTGCGCAATCTTTGGGGCACTACTACTTGTTGAATCACCTTACCAGATGGTAGGTGATAATAGCGGTATAGCAGCCCCTTTTCTATCTCGAACGAATAGGACTTTGATCCTCCCTGTAGCCCTTGACCTACTTTACTCCTGCAAGAATCTAGGGTTTTGTCCTGTTTTTGAGCGGCACTAAGATCCTTTCGGGTCGTCTTCAAGGTGGGTACATCGATTTCAGATGAGATTGACCGTTGCTCTCGGATTTTGATACCAACCACTGAAGACTTCAGGGTACCATCCTCTCTATCTGCTCCTTTTCCACTCGCTATATAGTTGGGGTAGGTTTTTACCGGAATCCTTTCCTCCCACTTGGTATCGGGGTCATGGACTTCACGTGAACCTGGTACATTTCCGACGATAAGGTCGTAGAGTGGGTTTGTCATGCATTTGACAATAGATGTACCAGAAAAATAAGGTGAATGAATTTCCACCTCCGCCTCAGGAACGATGATGCTACTGCCATCGGCTAAGAATAGCGTAGCGGTAGTACCTATGAGGGCTTCATCGGGTACCAGAGAACGACGCACCACCAGTGTATTGCTACCCGTATCCCGCAACACTGAGACGGTTCGGCCAAAGATTCGGCCCTGTAACACGGGCATTTTGTGTGTGGCAAACTTCGGGTGAGTATTCACGGCGCCCGCCATGTCCTCTTCTTTGTCCGGTGAAAGCTTCACTTCCGTTGAGTGCTCCTCTGGCGACAAAAGACATGACGTCTTGTTGGCTGAACCGTTCTTCTTTGAGCAAGTTTTGGAATCATGCCCCGTCTTCTGACAATATCCACAGAAAGGTTGTTTTGGCCTTGATCGGCACTCCGATGCCCTGTGACCCATTTTGCCACATACAAAACAACGTACTGCTCCTCTCTCCGAGTAACTACCGCTTTTTTTCGTATTGCTTTTAGATTCCACTTTTTCTCGGAAAACTAACAGGTTGACTTGCCTCTGAGCTTCTAAAAAGTTATCTGAGGCCTCGGCCATGTCCTCTAGCTTGTTGAAGTTCTTTTCTCGCAGGAAAAGTGCCAAACGGTGATGACAGTTTCTTAAGAACTGTTCTGTAACTATCAAGTTACGAAGAGCCGAATATTCTTTTCCGGTCCTCGACATTTCGACCCAACGATCGAAAAAACTCAGTAGCCTAGTTGCGTACTGCTTGCCTGTTTCGCCGTCCTGTGGCTTGCTTTGTCGGAACTTTTCCCGATACCCTTCGGCCGTAAAACGGAAACGCTGGAGCAACGCCAACTTGGCTTTATCATAATCGAGTGAATCCTCCGGCGAAAGTCTTCCAAACACCTTTAAGGCTTCTCCGCTCAAACATAAACTTAAAGCTGTGGCCCATTTGTCCCTAGGCCATTCTTGACCGATGGCGACTCTCTCGAACCTTTTTAAATAGGCGTCCAAGTCGTCCCGGCTTTCATTAAATCCCGGTATCAACTTATGAGGATTCACGCTGCATGAAACACTCCTTTCTTGTGCTGAGCCTGGTGCTGAGTCAACAGTTCTTGTCTCTACACGGCTATTCTCAGCTTCGGCAAGTCTAAGACGCAGTTGCAGGTTTTGGTTCTCTAATTCCAGCTGCTCCTTCTTTGCGCGTGTCTCCAGTTCGAGCTGTTTTTCTTTTTCGCGCGTCTCGAGCTCAAGCTGCTCCTTCTTGGCCTGCGTCTCCCGTTCCAACTGTTCCTTTCGAGCTTCTCGTTCCGCAGCCCGTTCCTCTCGTGCTCGTGCCTCCTTCTCCTCGTACCATGCTTTAAAATCCGCCCCATCAATTCCCATGCGATCCGCCAAGGCCATTAGCTCTCGCATATTCGACATGATGTCAACCGCGTCAATAAATGAAGGTGTCAAACCAACGGCTTCGTCCTGTCGTTGCGGACGCCAGTTTGTGATGCGGGTTCTTGTTGCTGATTTGTTTCTCCTGGTTGAGCCCCGGAGAGTTTTTCTAATAAGGACAAAGCCGTTTGCTTAACAAACAACACCTAAACATTTACTGCAGAACTGAAGCAAAATTCAAACACAAACTACAAGAAATGAGTAGCTGGCTAAAAGCGGGATTTAGAAGGAAAACAAACATCTAAAGTCCCGAAACTGCCGACGGAAAGTCACAGCTACATGATGCAGTTCTGACGCGGTGATTCGGCGGTGCAGGGAAGAGAGCAAGTTCGATCTCACCAAAACGTTGCTGCTGTAATGGTGGCGACGGCGTGTACCGATGCTCGCTGGCGGCGACGATGGAACGGGACTCGCTCGGTGATGCCTGTGGCGGCCCAGATTCGCCCGATGAGGTGGCTGGTTGCAAGGCTCAGGCCCGTGACCCGAACTGCCGTTGCTGCACCCGCACCGGAATCTGCAGGCCTTGGTCTCGACCGTTGAGGCAGCTCGCCGTCCTTGGAAGGCGTTGTCCGGAGGTCCAGACCGGGTGAAGTCCAGAAGGCTCAGGTCTGCCACCCGACTGCCTGTCTTCAGCTCCCAGCTGTGACCTTCCTCTTGCCTCGTTCACCTCGAACTACTAGCTCTTTTGCCCTTCAGGATTGGCTTCCTCTGGGGCACACTTGTCTCGTCCCGATTGGCCTTTCAAAACTCCGTGGTGATCAGCCATTGGCCCTTGTTTGCTTTATGGTCTTGGATGCTTGCGCTCCACGCTCTCACGTGTACCGGTCCTCGGCGTCGTCGTTGTTCAGGCGACCCAGCACGTGCACTCGGTCATCCTTTAATTTCGCGCACTTTTCAATCATTCACAATTACGCGCACCAGTCGCATCACCATCGCATCACACAAGGATTAGCCAGCATGATACAAATGATCAAAATTTGGGTGTCACGGTCCCTTTAAAGGCTTCCTTTCTAGGCCGGTTGTCCTCGAGAAACGCAACAACGGTTTGAACGCACACTGTGCCTATAGGACAGAGTCATCCAGTGTCCCAGGACCTGTTTTTCCAAAAAGGAATAATCATCAAGTGTACCTACATACCTCACACATATGGAAATCCTCAAAAACCCGGGACATTCCATGAAGTCAATATGGGCAGCCAGTCTCACATTTTAGTTCTTCTAAATGCGAAGCCTTTCTTAGCGAACTTCGGCGACTTTGACCATATCTATCTATCTATCTATCTATCTATCTATCTATCTATCTATCTATCTATCTATCTATCTATCTATCTATCTATCTATCTATCTATCTATCTATCTATCTATCTATCTATCTATCTATCTATCTATCTATCTATCTATCTATCTATCTATCTATCTATCTATCTATCTATCTGTCTGTCTGTCTGTCTGTCTGTCTGTCTGTCTGTCTGTCTGTCTGTCTGTCTGTCTGTCTGTCTGTCTGTCTGTCTGTCTGTCTGTCTCAAGATTTGGGTGCACGTTAAAGAACCCCAGGTGGTCAAAATTTCTGGAGCCCTCCACTACGGCGTCTTTCATAATGATATGGTGGTTTTGGGACGTTAAACCCCACCAATCAATCAATCGTCAGTCAGTATCTGTCTGTCTGTCTGTCTGTCTGTCTGTCTGTCTGTCTGTCTGTCTGTCTGTCTGTCTGTCTGTCTGTCTGTCTGTCCGGCCACCTACGACAATTAGCTCTCCCGGCCATTTCGATAATGGAATATTCCAAAATTGGTATGGCATAACATGGCTGTACGACGAGCATAGTGACTATAGCCAAACCATAAAAATCATGACCTGTATGTGATGATTTAAATGTCATGGCCTTACGGCGGTTTCGTTCACATGGCATTGGTACGATATACCATGACTGCATGGCGAACATAAGTGACAGGCCCTAGCGTCGAAATCATGACATGCATGCCATGTAAGTCATGACTGCACGCCACGCTCATGGTGCGCTCGCGGTCGCTTCGCATATACCAAATTTGGTATTACGTAACGTGAATGGATGACGAAGGTATATGACTGCTGACACATAATAATCGTGTCATGCGTGTCACGTAAAACATGACTAAATGCCACGCCCAAAGCTTTGTTAGCTTCACATATACATACAAAATTTGTTACTAGGCGATGTGGATGGACGACACAAATGCCAGGCGCAGCCATGATAATTATAGACATGGAAGCCATATACGGCATTATTTACGTCCGCCTCGCAACATTGTGCTCATTTTAAATTAATATATTGCAACTGGTATGAGCCGAGAGAGAGGAAGAGGAGGAAGACGTGAACTGGTGCAGATACCGACGCCATTATTAGCCCACCAGCAACCTCGCCCTGCTAATAAACACCCTTCGACTTTAAGCGTAACGTTTTTTGTGGGGGAGGTGCTGGGTATTTGCCAATATCCTGATCGCAAATCCAGCGACGAAATGTCGGCAGCGGAATGCAGGCAATCAATGACGTCATTAATTCTATAGGAAGCGGATACACATCTTTTTTTGGCGACCGTATTTAGTTTTCGACAGTGAACGCAAAGGCGCCATGACCCATATCAATACAATATCAACGTTCCTCATACGTGCTTCGCATATTATCGATTCTTACTGCACGTGGCATCTGCCATTCATTCTTCTCCTTCTTTCATTTCTCATTCGTTTCCTTCATTTCTTGCGACCCGAAATCTTTCGCAACAACTTCTCGTGGCCTCACGTGACCCCGCGTTCGTTTCTTCGTACGCGTCTCAGCTTTCTCCCAAAACCTCCGTAGACTTGTCCGTCACGACGGCATACACGCGACGCCCTCTTCACTGTGCCCACATACTAGACGTAACACCCACACGCTTCCCAACAGCCCCCCCCCCCCCCCCCACACCCATCTCGTGACCCCATCAAAGAGAACCGGTGACCTTTCTTCTGACAGGCTTGATCCATCGCTTCCAGGTGGCGCTGTCGAGTGTTGCGGGGATATGGAAGATACAGTTCGCTCCGTACAGCTTCCGGGGAAAAGGAAGAAGAAGAGAGTATACCGTTACACGTTTACCCGGAAGTCCTCGCGCTTTTTCTACTTCCGCCGGTCAAGAGGCTTCTTGCGAAGCCGATGTTTTGAGGCTTAGCAGATGCTCTGTTTCGAAGCCTGCAGCCGCGGTTTTCTCCGTAAGAACCAATAAACGTCTCCACGGCTTTCCTGGTATAAGGGAACCTTTATTAACGCTTCTCTTCCATTTCCTCCGCTTCTTGGCTGATCTTTTCGCACTGATGCTTTAGCGTGTATTCTGGGAATCGGGGAGCAAAGTTTGACGTGTGCACTATTGGCCGCGAAGGCCTCCGTGCACTATTTTTTTATTTTATTTTATTTCAAGTTCTCTTATTACATGAAAATACACAACACTGGTTAGACCCATAGCCACTGGATAGTAGGGGGTCTAAATAAATATGCATTTAAAGGAACAGGTTGTGTTAACAAAACAGATATTTTATAAGTACACTTCAATCATACAAGAAAAAAAGACAAAAAATCGAAACAAAATATAAGAAGGAAACATATTTGTAATAAGTCATTTGCAGTATCTTGCAGCATTGTTCCATGCAAACAACGGATTGTATGTATACAATACATCAAATACATAAAAGTACGTATACCATCTCAAGTATGATTTTGTTAGACAAATAATCTATATATAACGAAGAATAATCTATATATAGAGAGTCCAGCGCTGCGATCGTTTCGACGTCACAGATATGATGCGTAGATGCGGAATACGGCAGCTTTGCTTTCGCGACACCACTTGCATCGTCCCCCACTGCTGCACCGGTTCTTAGTCGCGATTTTGCGATGTAAATGAGACACGAGAGTGCCACCGGGGGGCACCGATTCGTACTTTGCTTGCCGGTATTGTGTCTTACCGCTTCTTTAAGCATCGAGCTTCAAAACAAAAGGGAAGCACGAACGGTATCCACAGAAAAATCGCAGGAAATGCGGTGTTCTAGCAGACAACACAACCCGGCATCCTATGAGTGACGTCATCACGTACAGGTGGCGCCGGAGCATGTCCTCAAGGCCAATGGTCACTTCTTGCTTTGTTCTTATTTGGTACTTCCCTCTTTCGTAGTCCCTTTGCAGTCGGCAACTTTTGAAATGCATTCGTTTCATGCTTTTTTACTTTATTTCCTTAATTGAAATGTTGTGTAGGAAATAATGTTGTCATTACCTGAGTGTAACGTTGCGCCTGTTGGTAAATGGCTTAACGAAATTTTTAGGGTTCAATTTTGATAGAGGTTGCGGCGCAAGCACTAAAATTCTGGAAGAAAAGTGTACGGAATAGTTTATGGTTCTACTGAGAGCAAGGAAGAAAAACGGGAGAAGACAAACCAGCGACCTTCTGGCGCACTATATGATGTCTTCTCTCGTTTTCTCTTGCTCAATATCAGTTGCGCCACGAATAATTTTTGTCAAGACAGTGTGCCTTTACGGTGGCACTGGATACTCGTTGTAGTTAAAAAAAAACGAAACATACAATGCAGGAAATGGAGGTGGGGGGGGGGGGGAGAGAGAGAGAAACGTAGAAATAGCACGATATGCGTTACCCCCCAGTAAAACACCAGCTGTGGAGACAAAGACAACGCGGTCCGACGGAACATGAGTCACAAATATTGAAGTACCAGTCCACTATAGTACGGAGCGATATTACATGTTAATGGATGTTTCAGATAATTTGCTCAAAGGATTAAAGAACATGCACGTGCATTACGCGTATCAAAATTGCACAGCGTTCTTCTGGGCCATATGTAGAACGTCATTACATACCTTTCCGATTCGCCAATTGCTTGCCTAACTCTTAATGTAGTACTCTAGCGAAAAATCATCTATACAAAACTTTTAGCACATGTTCAGAAGCGTTCGCTTACTTTGCCCCGCCGCGGTGGTCTAGTGGCTAACGTACTCGGCTGCTGATCCGCAGGTCGCGGGATCGAATCCCGGCTGCGGCGGCTGCATTTACGATGGAGGCGGAAATGTTGTAGGCCCGTGTGCTCAGATTTTGGGTGCACGTTAAGGAACCCCAGGTGGTCGAAATTTCCGGAGCCCTTCCCTACGGCGATAATCATATGGTGGTTTTGAGACGTTGAACTCCACATATCAATCAATTCACTTACTTTATCTATATGCTTAGACGACTGCCCTCGTTTAAAATGTTTCCCGACACTCTTCGCAATACGCAATACTGTAACCTAACCTGCCACTGGTACTTTTTCAAATGCACAATGGAAAGTCAGATTATCATTAAGGCTTATTATACGCAGCAAAAGACAAAACGATTAAAGGGGTCGTTATGCGAAGTTTTCGATCATAACCTGCGCGATGGGGGTTAGCATTTGGTTGTTCCCAAACAAACTGGCGAAATTTCAGCGCATTCGGTCGAGCATTTATTTCGAAATTAATACTTTAGAAACACGAACGGCGTGCGGGAGTCTGACAACAGTGGCGCACTCGATAGCTGTGACGTAACAAGCCGCTTGCTATATAGGCGAGCGCCTGCATTCCGCCCAGCGATATAATTTCGCGGTCAGCTGCGCGTGGAATGCAGCCCTTACAGCTTTCTTCGGCTTGGAATTGAAAAATTGAACGATTCTCAGCGGCTGAAATCAGGGTAGAAGACGTCGGCTTATCTCAGTGCAGCTGCTGACGTCACACGCGTCATGGCGAAATAGCAGTCGCCGATGGAGGGCGCGATTTATAACCGAGGCCTTCCGGGGCTCATCATTGCAATGAAATATTATTTTACAGTCCTTTTTTCAACCATGTAAAGGCGCTATTAACCCGCTACTTCTATTTTTCACTGAACAGTCGTATAACTACGCCTTCCGAAATATATAGTGTACCCGATTCTCTTCATCTTCTTTGTTTCTTCACATACTTCGAATACTTGTGTGTCCAGTGACTCGTTCATTACCCTCGGCTAAGACACGTCATAATGATATTTTCTTGAACTTGAATCAGAATTTTCGTAGCTTCAAATTATATGATCTTATCACTTGAAGCTACAAAAATTCTAGTCAAGTTAAAAAAGAGTTATATATACTTGCCCAACCACGGTGGTCTATTGGTATGGCGCTCGACAAATAACCTGAAGGTCGTGGGATCGAATCCCGACTGCGGCAGCTGCGTTTTCGGTGCAAGTGATAATGTTTGAAGCTTGTGTGCTGAGATTTAGGTGCACGTTAAAAAAAAACCCAAATGGCCGAAATATCCGTAGAACTCCCCCCCCCCCCCCCCTTTTATACAGAGTCTCCCACAATCACATGGTGTTTTTGGGACGTTAAACCCCAGTTATTATCAAGTTAAATGCTCTTACAATCATTCGTCTTTCTCTATAGACTAATCCAATAGGCAAGGTTAAAGTTCGGTGTACGCACGTCCGATTTTGCAAGTTTCCTGTTTTTTTTTTTTTTTCTCTGCGGTCCGTTCAATTCGTGTTTCATCCGGTTCTGGCGCCCAACCACCATTCATCTTAACCTGATTGAGTCTCCCGATCTTCCTTTGTTCCTATTGATTCTATCTCCTGGATTTACAGTGCCGTGCACTGCTAATGGACACGCTCTAAAAAGGACCTTCCTTTGTTCTTACTTCATTATATCCTCACCTGTTTTATCTTTATTTTTGTTTGGCGTATTTCGAGTCTCCCAGTCTTCCTTTGTTCTTACTTCATTCTATCGCTTCGATTTACACATGCCGCGCACTGCTTCAGGTAACTCTCTAAACAGGCCCCTGTGTAATTGAAATCTTCCTTTGTTCCTACTTCATTCTACGGTCGGCATGTACAGTACCATCCACTGTTAAAGGGAACACTCTAATGAGCACCTGTCATATTGCGGGCCTCATAATCGCAAGCAGAGGTAGGAAAATCGTTCGTGCACGCCACTAGACATGACCAGGCTGTCAAAAGACATCGGAACAGTCAACCATCAGTAGTCTCAGGAAAATCTAAGCCACTATAAGATGATTTTGCCAGAGAGCGAAATTCAGACGTGGTGTGCACGAAAGTGTTCCCTTTAACAGCGAACCAGCCAGTACTTTTCCCTCTTGAAGCAACTCTTGCAACTGCATTCTTCTAACATTACCTAACACTTCTTGAAAAGTGGATGGACTACTTTACGGACGAGTTTGAGTGCCGCCATGCTGGTCTGTTCACCATTGTCTTTTTCGCATTTTTAGCAGGCCAAGGAACAGTGTTACGGAAGACGCATGCGCATCAAAAAGACGTCTTACGGAAAAATAACATAATAGATAGACGTTCCCAGCATGCCTCTTTCTCCCGTTTCTTTAGTTTTTTCTAGCTTCAGAGAACTGAGCAAACGCTTTCAATCTATAAGCTGTTACACCAATTAAAGCTTTTTTTTTTACTTCGTGGCGTTTCTCATGAGTAGTTTGAGAGGCCCCGAGAAGCGCCGTTTCTTACTGCTCTCCGTATGCCGGCAGTAGCCGAAACGTCGTATCGCCTCGTTATCTTTCTCTTTTTTTTTTCTTTTCTTCTTAGGCTGACAGTCGAGACTCCAGAGCACGGTGTTGGCAAGCACGCCTTTGTCGAGGTGCCGCAGCCTCAGTTGCGCCTTCTGTTATTTTATATCTTCCTCCTGCTTTCCTGCAGCGCGATCGTCTGGTTCCCGCAAACGAATTACGCAACAATATTAGTTCGGTGGAAAACGGGAGCAGACGGCGCGAGTTCTCGCGAAAAGCGTGATAACGCGAGACGGGCGGAAGTAAAGGTCGACTCATCAGAACTCGGTGAGGTGGAAAGGAACCTCGCAAAAGTTGGACGAAAAGAAAAACGAAAGTCGAGCTTACACATACACTTTGCAAACAAAAAAAGTAAAAAAAGACACTTCGAGCAGACGTTTATAATAGGTGGTCTGGTCGACCACGTGACCTTTTAACAGCCTTTCCTGAACTTCCTGCTTATTACCCCCTCCCCCAACTTTGTTGCGTAATGCCTCCATTGTAAGCGTTAGCAGGAGACGAAGCTTTACGAGGCTAACTCATCGGAATGGACATGCTTCAAATTGACATGCGACCCTGTGAACCAGATTACACCCTTAAGGCTGTTTGGTGTGTCGCTATAGCTAACACTGTGTACGATGATGGTGTTATTTTTTCAAAACACTGTATACGATGAGGGTGTTCTGTCAAAACACCCTCATCGTATACAGTGTTAGCTATAGAGACACGCAAAGCACCCTTAAGGGTGTAAACTGGTTTACAGTGAAACGCAGTTCTAGCTCACATTTCGGAGAAAGATGTATTTTGTTGTCATGAACATTTACTGCCACAGTTGGAACTATGAGAGTCCCTGATTTTATGAAAAAAAAGAAGACAAAGAAAATATTCCTAGCTCTTGGCAAGATGACAATATATAGCAGAAGATGTCCCCGCCTGGCGGCAAGTAAAAAAAAAGCCACAGCTTTGCCCAAATGCGAAGCAAAAGACGCGATAGCAACAAATTGGGAGGTCACGCGCAGAATGGCAAGCGGATCAAAACGTGCCCCGCGTTTCTGACGTGCACACAAAGGACGAACGAAACGTACTCACAGGCACAGATTAACGCGAATAAGCGTCTCACTTGTTACTTCACTGCGTCTGAAAAGCGCGCCCTTTTCGCAAACGGACGTTGTTCAACGACTGCAGTGACCTTTGTGCGCCCAGTAACTACAAGCGAATCGTTCCGACGAAACTCAAAGGCTAGCCAAGACGTACGATTTTCCTCACTGCAAGATGAGTGCGCGCGATCGAGTGTACACCCCCTCTCATCTCTCTCGCGTACTTTGGCCCGCGTACTTTGGCTACGCGGGCCAATGTACGCGAGAGAGATGAGAGCCATTGCGCGCTCACTGCGCCATCTGGCTCATAATGCTGAAAACACGATTGCCCCCCCCCCCCCCGAGATGCCCGCCAACAGCGGTAAGTGGTAAGAGCCGCCGCACGCTCACTGCGCCATCTTGCTGATAATACTGAAAACACGATAGCTTGCCGTTTGAATCTTAAACGATGTACCTCTCGGTGGTACAGCCACGTTCGTCTGGAACTCTACACGGGAGCAAACATCTAGAACAAACTTGTTTCGGCGTGTTAAGCAAGGAGGGCTGTCTTTGTGCCATCTGTGTCTTAACCAAGTAATATCACGTTTCCTGCTCATTAGAGACCAGAGGGACTCGTTTTTATGTTATTTATTTCAAACAACGCTTTTACACCACATGCCTGACTTCTGTGTATCTTCAGAGAGGGGAGAACGAGACACCTTGTCATCGTTCTTGCGAGAAGTTGTGTTCTCATATCGTTTCTTAAGGGCAAGGTGTTCGATAGATTACCTAACTAATGTGAAAAGAAAGCGCCTTATGAAAGACTTAATACAGAATGTTTTTCCTGTGCCCCTGTACCGTTCAAAGTATGAAAAATTATATGGTCATGACGTACTAAAGCGAGTGAAAAACATGTGTATACCACACAATGTGAGAACCTTCTTCTTTAAACTTCATACGGGAACCTTGCCAGTAAAAAACGTGGCTTGAAGAGAGAGGGATGTATGTACCATGGGGAAGCAGCTGGCTCCTGTGTAACAAACCTGAGACCATTGAACATGTGTTTATTGATTGTAAGAACGTTATTTCTTTTGGGACATTTTACAGAGGACTTTAAAAAAAGATTTACCTCTTACTCCATATGGAATTCGTTTTTTGCCTTGTAATAGTTCTGTGCAAAATTTGGATGTTATATTTTTACTTGGTCTTCATTCGGTTTGGCGTAGTATGCTATCGTACAGACACTGTGATGTGAGAGTTCTATCCGTTAATGAGTGTTTCGTGGAAGCTGTTATAAAAGTGCGAGATGTGTATAAGACTACCGACTGTGTTGAAGATGTAATATCTTTGTTCGAAGCGTTATCACGCGTGAAACACGTGTGATAGTGATTGTCAGATTAGCTTGGCCTGTAGTCAAGAAGGTAATAAAGAAAAAAAAAACCTCCCTGTGGCTCATGCAGTTAACACCTCTCATTCACGACGCGGAGGTTCCAGTTCGATTCCGCGCACCGGAGTTTTTTTTTTCTGGTGTTTTTTTTCTTTTTTTTGCATTTTCATATACATAAATGCGTATACATATACGGTGCATGACATCTAAACCGACGTCGATGTCATGCACCAGTCAAGAGTGTCAATATAATTGATCTTACAATAAAAAGGTCGCAGTAAAAAGGCAAAAAAAAACAAGAAACAAAAAACATTGTTACGTCATATTACAAAAAAAAACAAGGAGTGATGAATTTGACCGTTTTACAGAACACAGCGAATAGAGAGCCACTTCGGTAGGGATCAGACGTTTCGATTATGCCGTACGTTCACCGGTTATCAAGGTCACATCGACAGCCGGATTACCAATGATGTTGGCAAGCACACAATCCAATAACGTGGCGGCCTGAATACCCTGAATAGGGTTACGTCACTCATTTGTTTACTGCTAAACGTATACAGTTACAGGAAACACCGAGCAAGACTTTTGCTCCCCGACGAAAATAAAAGTAGGCTACGGTGGTAAGCTTAATGACTAAACTGTAGTTTAGTAATTTAACCTTATAAGGTTAAAAATACACGATGTCACCGTTACGATAGTGGCATAATGGTTGAGTCAACTCTGGCTAGCAGTAGCCAAAACTAGGAACTATACCAGTCAAGCTCAGCCAGCTTGTAAGAACGTCGCTTGTAAGAATTCTTAGCTTGTAAGAATTTAAGACAGCTGAAATCATTCAAAATCATCGCTGTCGAACTTGGGTCGGCAAGAAATGTGGAGCTCGCCGACAAAATATATATTTGTCAACTGGACTCACTCAGACTCATTGAAAGTTTCCACAACCGGACTGACTCGCCAAAATATTACTGTCTCGAGCACACTCCGACCCAGACTCACGGCTCGATCTGAGTCTTCAGTGAGTCGACTCACTAGTGAGTTTGCTGTCGAACGCCATCAAGCCACAGGACACGGGTAGCAGTAGCCTTCGGGAAAGATAAGAAAGAAAAAAAAATTGCCCGCAGCTTCCCTCGGGGGAACACTGAGGAGGATGCGAACCATATAATTGGTTAACGGGGTGTTAAAGTGCGACTTACTTGGGTCGATGGCTAAATTGGTTAACGTGGTTGTGAAATGGGGTGTTAAATTGCGACTTACTTGGGTCGATGGCTAAATTGGTTAACGTGGTTGTAGGAGGGGGTGTTAAATGAGTGAACACGTACACACGTATGCGAAAGGGCGGCGCTGGTCGAAGGGACGTCGATCATTGTGTTTGTGGATTCGTTGGAATTCATTTCACCGCGACCTTGGACGTCGACGCGCCGTACAAACCAACCGACAAGCGGCAACTGAGCGAGCGAGCGCCGACCTTGAGTATATATACAGCGCGACGGCGCATGCACTGTCAGCTGTTGAATGTTCTCGAAGCGCGACGCCACATGCGCGTCCACTGGAGAATCAGGAGAATTGTAGATGTCGAACGCGGTGTGTAGAGGAGGAAGGGTGCACAGATGGTGGAGGAGTGAAGCACGCGCGGTGTGTAGAGGAGGAAGGGATGCACAGATGGTGGAAGAGTGGGCGACGGCGCGACGGCGCATGCGCGCGCGTCAGCTGTCGAATGTTCGAGAAGCGGTGCGGACGGCGCACTACAAGGCGCGAGTATAAGATGCTCCGCATCTAAAAAAAAAGCAATGAACAAGGCCCTCTTAGCCGGAGAGTTCAACAAACTCTTTCCTTCTCAACGATCCCTCGTACTGCGGTTTTCATAGAAAAAAAAAAAGATGGGGTGGTGGTTCGAGACACATCTCAGCCGCACATACACAAGACGCGCGACCACGTAGTTTCGCACTTACAAGCCCTTAGCGAACGACTGGTACATCCTCCCTTTTGTACCGATTCGGCGCCGGCCCCACATTTCTGTTCATTACGCGTCGTTCCACCACACAAACACTCACTCCTTCGCAAGACTCTTCTACAAACCTCTTTCGCTTTGTTATACTTGATCATTCGTTCGCTTGTTGGCTTTCGTTTCAATTTCTTCCCACTCTCCGAGGCTGTTGGTTTTGAAAACCAGCATTCCCTGAAAAGGGGTAGATCACCTCACTCAAAACGAAAAGTCTTCAGTGAAACCTTTGGTTCTTTTTTTTTGTACGTCTGAGTGCCGTCTGCTTGCGTGCACGGTCGTCTGCTTCCTGCGAAAAAGTATATCGTCTGCAATTACAGTGCGCGCTCGGGCGCCGCCTGGCGCTCGGGCGCGATAACTGCCAGTTGTTCCCTTTATTTCCAGAAGAAGAAAGAGAGAGGGAGAGAGAAACGCGTTTCGCAATACCCGGAATCGAAGAAGAAAGGTGAACGCACTATAGTGGGCTCATACAGCAGACGCCATAGCAGGCAACGTGCGGCAGACGACCCCACAGTACATGCAATGACCGCAATGCACCACGGGACGGCATCGTATCGCTGAAAGATCTATATACACCAAGTGACGGTGTGCGTCATGGTTATCATCGTTTATAAACAGACTCGAATATACAGGTTTGTTGTGACACCGTTTGTCTTTCAAACAGTTCGTTGCGACAAGCCCTTCTGTTGTAAAGCTGCGTAAAATATGTAGTTCGTGAAATAAAAATAGTTGATAGTTCCCGTTTATTTTAAACAACATGTAGAAAAACTTCGGGCTCTATCATATCTACGTAACAAGAAGCGAGAATAGATCAAATACAAGTGAATATAAGACTAACCTGGAAATGGTTATTGAATTTATGAAATACCCAAGGAATGAGTTTCATTGTCAAGAAATACTGGTCAAGTCAGCCTGGAAGAACGCGCACACAAAAACAACAAGCGGTTCACCAGCAGGAATGAAAATGTGCAACAGTGCTGGTTTTAAATCACATTAAATCTTCGAAGCGCGCACACTATCCACGTGTTCTTTGCGTGCTGTGGACACCCGTATTGCAGAGAACCTTAAAAGGGCCCTGAAACACTTTTTTGAGTAACCATGGAATCAATTCACAGGAAAATCGTATTACCTCACAAGTTCAACTCCGCATAAAGTTTAAGAATCCGTCAAGTGCGAACGGAGTTACAAAGATTTGTCACACGCTGCAACCCGCTGGACGCTGAGCAGGGAGGGACGGGAGGGGCAAACGAAAAACGTCATTCGCGCCTCATGACCTTGAGCACATTTTTTTTTGCTTCGAATACGCGGCTTTTTCAGTGCGATCGCGCGCGCACGCGTGGACAAGTGACGGCCTCTCGTAGTGGCCTCTGTAACAACCGAGCGCGCCATGTTAAAATCAGCCAATGGCTGATAGATGGGCTTACTACGAGTGGATTTAGGGCTTATTCCGTCATTTGTCGAGGGAAGAGAAAGCTATATTTAGCTGACTTTGATAATTCATTGCGAATTGCAGACCGCGTGCTTCGCTATAATATTTGGCTCGCGTGTTGTCGGGAGCCTCTACTACCAATCGGCAGCGTTTTCTGACCATGCTCAAAAAGTGTTGCAGGGCATTTTTAATTCGCAGTATGGATGTCTGGAACAGTGCGATGTGGACACATACATTGTAGACGTAGCACTAATATTGCAGAAGTTGTAGATATTCATATTGTGTACAACTTTAATACACAGCAAATGTGCCTAGTACAGTACACTGTACACACCGAAACTGTAATGCAACTTTAATATGTCAGATGTTGTAGACGCCCACATTGTAGGCAACTGCCGTATACATAGAGTATGGGTGTCCACAACAATATTGTAGACACTTATACTGCAGACAACTTGCACATTATAGATCTTGTAGACAATGCCACCATATTGTGACATATGGTTGACACAAACATGTGGACACCTGGAACAATACGCAATGAATATTCATAACATATGTAGACAACTTTATTGTTGTAGATGTGCGCGCCCACAATCTGGACAACTTTATTATTATAAATGCTGCAGGGCACCATATTGTAGAAAACAGTCTTACATAATATAGCTGCCTATAGAACTGTATGTTGTAGATATTCGTGACTGTAGACAAGTTCCATATTGTAGAAGATTCAATCATACTGTTATAGAGACTCATATCGTAAGTAAGCTCAAAAAAGGGACGTGAAATGCTCACTCTAAAGCGACAATGCGAAACCACCGGCGTGCACACGCACTAACTAGGTGACGTCATCATAAATAATGCTCTGCCTATTGAGGAACGCGGAAGTCTTCGGTACTTGTGAGTGCGTTGAATCAGGATACGCATCTCGAGTCTTCGCCTTACGCAATCAGCGCTAACTTTAAGTCTGACGCTATATGAAGCAGCGTTCTTGTGAGTCACGGATCGCGTGTGGCAGACGCCAATGAGCGCCTCCTTCACGCGCTTACGGACGCCGTAGAGTTCTGCCTTCATCGATAGGCAAAGCGTCCATGCAGGTCCACTCGGGCTGATGACTATAGCTAGCACATGTGGCTGCCGATGGTGCCGCATTGTCGTTGTGAAGCGACCGTTTCACGACCCCATTTGATATAGAGTACTTGAAGCTTAATATACAGTCTAGAACAGTTTCGCAGAGATCCGTGCCGTAGACAACTTTAACATTGTGACTTAGAAGTGTGGCAGCTTGGGCTAGTTGGTATGGCATGACGATAGTTATAGCGCGAGAACAGAACGACGACACAGAGACAAGAAGGACACGTGTCCTTCTTGTCTCTGTGTCGTCGTTTTGTTCTCGCGCTATAACTATCGTCATAACATTGTGAATGTACGTAGAAACCATTGACATATAGTGTGACCATATACAAGAGCATGTACTCTTGGGCCGCTCCCGCCAACTTTCTGTGACGAGCTGTGGTGATCGATATCCAATTATGATGGTTCAAGTCAAAGACAACTATTTTATTTGCTCGAATACCCCCCCCCTCCCCCCCACTGAATAACGTTGGCGATGCGCCCTTAGGTGGCAGCCACGTTGTCCACGTTTAGATTCATTTAATACAAATTCCAATAATTGTGTTTGTACCATGTCTTTTTTTTCTGTATTATTTTGCATTGGTGCAGGTCATGCTTTTCTCCATTCAACGCTGCCAGAAGCAATCGCGAAACGTTCAAAGACAGCAATTCGTTTTTTTTTTGTTTGTGTTTTAAGAGAGGTAAGACGACACTATCTATGCCTCCAAACAGATAATAATGTCTGGGGCGTACATGTCAGCCACGATATACGATTATGAGGGACGCCGTGGTGGAGGACTCGAGAAATTTCGACCATCCGGTGTCCTTGAACGTGCATCGATAACGCATATATTACCCAGGCCTCTATGACATTCCGCCTGCACCGAAATGCGATCGCAGCGGCCAGTATCGAACACAGGACGATCGATTGGCTCACCAGCCGAGCACCATGACGACTGTACCACCGAGAGAGAGAGAGAGAGAAACAACATTTATTTACGCATCCGGCGTGCGGGAAGTCACCGGCCACGCAGGGCGCGGGTATTCCCTATCTGAAGACTATGGCTAATAGAGTCCTATAGTCCCAGGGCCTAGATCTTGAGGACGTTGTGTTCCGGCTATAGGCGTTGGATACTTGGGGTTCCTCCGCTCCCGTTGTCCAGGGCGTCGGTTCCCTTTCTCGTCTGCTTTGCCAGGGCCTCCTCAAGCCGCTGGATGGCCCTTCGTTGCGTCGTTGAGTCTTCGGAGCGTATCCATGCTCCCACCTCTTCGGGATACGTGGCGTCCGAGGCGGACGGCTTCCGAGCGGAAGCAGCACAGACGACGAATAATAGACACGAATACACTTCTTCGCAGCGTTGCACTGTGGGTCCCCGAGCTGAGGAAAGTACAGGGTTCAGCCGAGATGGAGGCGAAGGAGTCGGTCTGGATGGGGTTGAAACCGAAAGGGGGGGAGGGTGTAAAGGGGGCGGGGAGCTTCTTGGGAGGTTCAGGGGCCTCGGAACGTCTGGAAATGCGGCCGCGCAACTCGTGCGTGTAATGACAGCCGAAACTGCGTACGGCGAACGACATACACGCTCCATTTCCTCAGCTTCTGGAAGCAGTTAGGCCTAACGACGCTGTCGTCTGCTCGCAGTGGTATACAGCAGAAACTCCATCCTTTACCCGCTCAGTCCAGCCGCGGCGTTGGCTTAGAGGCTACGATGTCAGTCTATACTTAAGTACGAAGGCACGGCTTATATTGCCAGTCAAGACGACTGACTTTCGATGAATGTGAAGCACGGGCGCTGGGTTTTCCACGTAATACGCCACCGAATTCTCTGAGCTACCATCTGCCTCGCTTCATAGTAAGAAAGCCGAAGATGGCAGCGACGATGGGTTGGAAGTAAAATCACTTTTTACATGCACCACTCAGACGCTTAGCTGCGTAAGCCGTCGCAATATATAATTCGCGAACGGGAGCTCTAAAACTTGAGGAGCGTGCGAACGTGAACTTTTTGGTACATCATTCATTAGTTGAAGGCAGCGTTATATCCAACACAGAAGAAAGAGAGCACCGAACAGGAGTAGCGATGCCTAACGCATCCAGTACATGTCACGCACCCATTCGCTGCACCTGCCTGATACAAACTACCGCGCTTACGACATCCGGCAAGAAAAGGCCCGAATCTCCAGCGTCCTCCCGTCTGAACTGGCATCAATTAAACGCCTGCCCGTCCCAGCCAAGCCTATCGCGTCGCCTTTAACGTTTTGTTGATTGCGAGAGCGCTTCCGGTACCTCGCAGCGATGCACCCATTAAGCTACCGCGATAGCAACTACATATATACACTGCACACACACTGCAACGCTGCCTTCCCAGAAGCCGATCTCCCGGCTTCGCCCGCGTAGCGTAAAAACACCACCTGCCACATCCGCGACTTGAGACAAGAGGAGGGAAGCGTCGTCTGCTGTGCAGAACAGACGAACCGGCTTGACGCGCTAGTTGCGCGCAGCGTGTACCGGACCTGTTCGATACACCGACCTAGAAGCCACTTGCTGCAAGCAACTTGACCTATACGTGCATGTGCACATCATGGAACGCATAAAGGAATGTGCCACGCCTTCAATGTTTATTAACAACCGTAAAGTGACGCCATGTCACTTTCAGAAGGCCAGCTGTATAGGGGTTTCTACTGCATAACGCCCGACGAACCTTCCAAACCAGACGAACCTGGAGTAGCGCCTACATAGTATGACGCAACATCCATGTTTAAGAGAATTTTATTTCTCAAAGAAGCATACATACACAGAAGACGTTCATATGTGACATTTTTCGTTCTCAAGACATTGTCAATATATCCTAATATACATTCAAATGCACAAGAGGAATGGTTTGTACCTGTAAAGAGAAATTCTAACGTGCACAGAGAAAACAAAGCGCAGGGGTACGTACACTTCATGAAAAGAAACAAATTACAACATTTTCAAAATGCGTATATGAATAAATAAATGCTTACACAATACTGAATTAAAGTTCAGTGCAATCACAAACACTGTGTTTAGAAGAAGTGGGTAACGATTCGGAGTACTCGATACTCTACTGTGGGAGAGCTGAACTCCGTCCCTTGAAAGAAAAAACAATTTATGGCTGCGAGGATGAAAAATCTGTGTTTAGAATAAGTAGTTAACAATTTAGAGCACTAGGTGCACTAGCTGTGTGACGTCCCCTACTTTCTCAGTCGTCCAATGGTCCCATCACCATTGCTCATTTTCTTCAGGTCAGTTACTGGTGCACAAAGACGTGTATGTGCTGCCAGTTTCGAGTCGAATACGTGAACGTCCTGTAAAATTTCACGAGTGATTATGACGTTACTGCACAGCCGAATATTATATTTTGCGTAGTAACGACAAACATTTAGTCTACGATGCGCGTCATTTTCACGCTCGCACAGGAAACCCATTTACAGCTCCATAGCAAACCAGCTTGCTCAACTCTCATATGGTTGATAAACAAGCACACCGTGTTTTTCTGTTTTTTGTTTTGCGGTGGGGATTGCATCTATTCTTAGGTTGTGTGTGAGCCGGGCCACGTTCAATGACACCAACACGCATGTCAGGACATGGATGGATGGTAAAACTTTATTTGGTCAGAAAGCAACTGAGGATGATTCCGTGTTAGATGGCCATCAACCCAAGTTTGGCGGCGACCTGTGTGGCCCACTCCACGACCCTTAACTGGACGACTGGGTCCGAGCTGGTCAACACGGCCTTCCAGTGCTCAAGAGAGGGATCACGCATAATATCCACCGGCGGCGGCACTATGCTACGTTCCCAAAGTATGTGATCATATGTTGCCACAGCCTGACACCATTTGCATTGCGGCTTAATCTCCTCCGGGTACATGTTGTTCAACACGTAAGGGTTGGGAAAAGATCGCGTCTGCAGTTTTCTCCAGACGCATTCCTGCGCCTTAGTCAACCGCTTGTGCGGGGGCGGATAAAACCTCCGCTCTAGTTTATAATGATTCGTTATGTCATGAAAGGACACCAGCCCATCTCTCGCGGACCTCCCCTGAACTGGCGGCTCACCTACCCGGCTGACGAAACCTCGAACATTCAGGCGAGCCGCCTCGTTTCCAGGGTCCCCCGAGTGTGCTGGTACCCAGACAATTTCTATTTCTCTAATTTCTCGTCCCGTGGTCCCCTGCAGAAATCGTCCGGCAGTCGCCGATATTCTGCCCCTCGCCAGATTTCGGATGGCTGTCTTTGAATCACTGATAATCAAATCCGACTGCGAATTAGTTATAGCTAGCGCATGTCAGGACAGTAGTGAACACCTGTGTTTATTGCCATCAGTTTTATATAGCGAAACGAGGGGAAGGCGATTAGTAGATAATAAAGAAAGGCACGTGTAGTGCAACCAAGATAGCTAGCTAGCTTGCACTCCTGGGCCTGACACGATACAGGTTGTATTAGTGACATATACGTGACATCCACAGTGACATCCACAGTGCAGTGACATCCACAGTGCAGTGACATCTACAGTGCAGTGACATCCACAGTGCAGTGACATCCACAGTGCAGTGACATCCACAGTGATATCCATAGTGACATCCACAGTGCATGGGCTTTCGAAGATCACGATTCACTTGTGAGCGGCCACTCGCATTCAATACTCGGTTTTAACCCAAGAAGAAAATGCTAGCTCCACCAACAACCAACGCTGTCCTCCAAAGCAAGAGTTTTCATGAACACTCCATCCAGTCGCGCCTACTCATTTCCGTATTTGCATATAGTTACATTATTAAACGCTACCAGAACTTAGGGAACTTGCGTAAGGCTGCACTGTTAGTACAACATGTAGATACAGTCACATAAACCAACATCTAAGCACTATAAACATGAAATTTATGTACAGTCGAACAGACTTATACCACTACTCGAGTGCCACAAAAAATTTTATTCTTATAACCGAGAATTCCTTAAAACGGGTTGAGGTTGCACGAAAATAAATGAAATAAGGGTGATGGCAGGCTGTTGCGAAAAACCTATACTGTAAAAAGCAATACAAACAGATATCAGTGATAACGGTGACAAAGCCGCCGATTTTTCGGACATGACTGAAACTTTCGACGCGTTCAACGGGTGGTCACAAGCCAGATAAGGCAGATGTATGATAACGTTTCAAGTATCGTACGCCGAAACTCTTCCATATTTGAATGTTTTACTCAAACTGAATCTGAGAAAATGTATTAACAGAAGCCATTGCCGCTCCCTTGCTGTAGCAAAGTTCAAAAGTTAGCTTCGCCGCAATGTCAGAACGCAATGCGGCATAGCTTACCAAGAATTCGAAGCGATGCTGGGGGATTGGTTTGTGGCAGGGGTTTCAGCAGCTTGAATGTTTTTTCTCTCCTTTTCTTCTTTTTTTTTTTCAATGGTTTCGCATTGCTTTGATTAACAAGCGATCACCAGAGTTCAGTGTTAGAACCGACAATGCAGCATGCGGGCGTTACTGATTGATATGTGGGGTTTAACGTCCCAAAACCACCATATGATTATGAGAGACGCCGTAGTGGAGGGTTCCGGAAATTTCGACCCCCTGGGGTTTTTTAACCTGCACCCAAATCTGAGCACACGGGCCTACAACATTTCCGCCTCCATCGGAAGTGCAGCCGCCGCAGCCGGGATTCGAACCCGCGACCTGCGGGTGAGCAGCCGAGTACCTTAGCCACCACCGCGACGGGGCTTGCGGGCGTCACTGTCCACGGGTTAGTTCACCACAGAAACACACAAAAGTCCACGGTGCAGCCAATTCTCATTGTTATATCCAATATATCGCGAAAACCGGTATTGTTATGCGTTTTAGGGGCGAAGCCTCTTACGCCGTGGGTCGTATGTCCCGCGTCGTCGTAGTCGTAGTAGCCAGTTTCAGTGCATTGCATGTCAATAAAAACGGCGTGACAGCATATCCACGGAGTGAATGACGACTAGTGGGGCGAAGCGTCCGTCAGTCCGTCCGTGCTTCCGTGCATCCGTCTATCCATCCGTCCGCTTCGGCCCACTCTTCATCACTCACCTCGTAGATATGCTGCAATTTTTAGAACATATTTCCGACGATTTTAGAGTACGATGTACTCTACTATGTGTTTAAAAAAGTGTTTAATGATTGAAAAGTGGTTTGAGTACTTGGCACTCTACTAAGAGAAAAGCATGAAACCGTCCCGTGGGCCTCGCAGCTGTTGAGGCCCTATCGACGAAAATAGTGGGTGGTAACCACAAAGAACATTTTTTGGGTTCTGCCTACAACAGACACGGCGGTGTACTTGCAACGATGTGTTTAGAAAAAAAGTGGGTAACGATTTAACGTACTTGGTACTCTAATATGGGAGAGCTGAATGCCGGCCCTTTACTTCGAGTGCACTGCCACTGAAAACACAATTCGTGAGTGTGTTTAGAAAATGGGGGGTACTGATTTCGAGTACTTGGTAATCTACTATGGGAGAGTATACAGCCGTCTCACGGGCCTAACCACGACGACAGCATTATACTGAAAGAGTGTACGAGTATAGTGTTAAGAAAACATTCACTTGCAGTATGTAATCAGAACACAAATGCCTCATAACATTCCAGTATTAGAGCACATACACTTCAGCACATCTATGTATGGTGTGTTTAGAAACTAAAGTGGGTAACAATTTAGAGTATACAAGGTACCCTGTATACTATGGGAGAGTTTGAAGCCGTCCCGTTGTCCTCAATTTCCACTTCTATACATTTCCCGCGGGACTGGGGAAAACGGTACTACTACTTTCAAGATATGTTGCGGACACAAACTGCGAAGGATTGATTAATATTCAATCAGCTCCCACACCACACCGAGTGAAGCTATAGCTATACAGGCACAAATTGGTGTCTCCAGTTTTAGGCAAAAACGCCTTATCGCCCTGGTAAACATTGTCACAAACTCTGGTGTCACAGCTCAACTATGCTCAATATTAACGGTAGTAACGACGAACCTTTACTAACTGTTGCGCTAAATTCTATTTACGCTATAAACATCTTACGCTTGGAGACTTGGACCCTACGTGCTGTATGTTAGATACACCTAAGAGATACGGAGAAGCCGGCGTCTTATTTGTGCGGCAACATCTACTTACATCACGTCAATGAAAAAAAAAAGTCGCCATCTTCACGAAGTGAACGACGACGAGTGGTGCGAAGCTCGAAGGCTTTTTCGGCTAAAACCGTTAACTTCTCGTTGGTGCACGGTGGTAGCGTTGGCACCGCAGGACTGGTCGTTGCGGATGGAGGCGATGGTGGTGACGTGGTTGTTGACAAACCACAATCGGGCGCATATGCCTTACAGCTGTGGCCAAACCAGCAATCGTGGAAGTGACGCTTGAAGAGCGTGTCGCGGTGCCACCAACTTCAGGTATACCGACCGGTTTCGGCGCTTAAACCACTGCTTCCCGCCGCCCACTCCGATTCGAGGTCCTCTTGCGGCCTCCGGTTCGTGGTCTGTCACTCGGGGATCCACTTGTCGACGAGTCCTTTCCGCTATGACTGCCCAAGGCCTCGCCGGTGCTGCCACCTCCGGATCGATGCTGGTAATGGTTTGCGATTGCTGCCGACGTTGGCGCCTTTTCTTCGTTCTCGCGAGCTCTCACCGCGAGTTTGTGGTTGGCGGGCCAAGACCTCCTAGACGCGTTTTTGGTGTTGCCCGCATTGTATCCGCAGCCGCGTTGCCAGCTCTCCGCGCCACTGCCTTTGCTACCAAGGTGTTCATGATGAGTAGCTGTTTGGAGATGCGCACTCACCGAGTTCTCGGCGATGAGAAAGGAGGAGGAAGCAACACAAGAGAGAAGGCAGGGAGGTTAACCAGAAAGACATCCGGTCGGCTACCCTACACTGGGGGATTAGGGAAGGGGACAAGAAAGATGAGAAAAAGGGAGAAGAGGATGAGAAAGGAAGCGAGCCAAAAGCACCCTCGCTCGCCTCGAGAATTATAGTGTACACGGCGCACCGAAGAACTTGCTCCGAGCAAGAGGAGCTTCGCCCCTTTAAAAAAGACGAAAAAAAAAAAAGAGAACTCATAGCATGCATAGTGCTTACATTAGCCGAGAAAAAGTACTTTCGGTTCGAGCAGAGAAACTAGCGAGCACAGAATCCTCTCATAGTTGAAAGACAGCCCCGCCACGCTTCTGTGCGCGGAGCTGATATTTCGTCTTAGGTTATAACCGAAGCCTTGCTTCCACACACGCTGCACGGAACAGATCTGCGGAAAGAAACACGCGCATGTGGAAGGCCTCGGTTATTCGCCCTGTACCCTCTCTTTTTTTCCGGAGAAACGGAAAGGAAGATGGCGTCGGGACACCAAGGCTCGTTGTTTTTCATAGTGCGGTATCGTTGTTTCTGCACTCACTAAACACAGCGCCGTCTCGCGGTGCACCGGGGAATTAAGAACGCGACTGGGCGAGAGACTCCAAGCGGGGTGGGGGCTCAAATAGGAAGGGCGTTTAGAGTGCGCGAGGCGATGGAAGGGGGGTTATTAAGGCGTCCCGAATAAAAAGAAAGTTCAAGGTCGGGGCGCGGTCGGTGAACCTCACGCAGCGTCTGCCGTCTGCTACTTTCTTTGTCATCTGCTACTTTCTTCGTCATCGGCTACTATTTTAATTTTCGTCTGCTAGTTTTGCTCTTCTCTTCTCCTTCTTGTCTGTTGCCAGAAGAGAATCCAGACGGCCATATTACGTCCCTCGCCGAACCCACTTCTGCGCAGCCGGCTCTGCGCACCACGCCGAGATTGCGTCACACTGTAATTTACATCGCCAGCCTTCCCCTTTCATTAGTTACCTCTCTCGATTTGCTTTTCACTCGTAGGTATACGTTGTTTCTGCAAAAAGCGGCAGTAAAATGGAATCCGCAACGAAGTTAGAACTCATTACCGCACAGAAGACTATCGAGGCATTGGGTTTATGTGGTCCGTTCGGCCTGGTAGTTGTACAGACGGAAACGCATTTGTTTGGAGCGCACAGCCGGTCGCTTGAGCTGCCGTTTTCTGCATAAATACGCTAAGACGGACGCCGTAAGGATAACACATAGTCATACTGCATGCTAGGTCATTAATGAAAAATAACAAATATTCCCTAGATGGCAGCAAAGGACTATTCACTGCCATTTAGGGGAGAGGATATAAATCCTCGGAAACTTGCCGCTCGGAATAAACTTGTTTTCTCTCTCTCTCTTTCTCTCTCTCTCTCTCTCTCTCTCTCTCTCTCTTCCGAGTGAAATATAGCCGATGTTATTACAAGTGATTGTAATGTAAATGTGAAGAAAGAAAAGTGGACGAAAAGATGACTCACTGCCGATAGAGACCCAAACCTGCAAACTTCTAACACGCGCATTGTTCAACCACAAAGCCACGACGGCGGTCATCCCTCTGTCCACTTTCTAGGGTACGTATTTGCATTTAAACGTGGGAGCTCAAGTCAGCGCCACCAGTGAGCCCCAAGGCGAGTATGGAACACTGCTACCGTCTCTCCTCTCCATCTTTCATCTCCCACATCCCCCTCCCATGCTCAGGGTAGCAAACCGGCTGCCTGTAGGCCGGTTAACCTCCCTGCCGTTCTTTTCCTCCTATTTTTGTTTTCCTTTTTTACTACTATTCCTGTTGGCGTGACGGTGCTGTGCCACTTGTCACGTGATCATGGAGGGCGGTGGCGAGTTTTGGGCTGGTAGGAGCCCACGCGCCCTGACTGAGCAAGTCCGCGGTGCCTACCGCAATTTACAAAGATGGAATAAGTCTATAGGCATACTTTCATTTATACTCCTTTCATCGTTGCGCAGAAAGCAACTAAAGCACTGCTACTTTACCTTAAGTCAACAAACCTGAGCGACCGCCTGTAGACTGTGTGTGCTCCCCGAGTGTGCTCGTGACTGTGTGTATACCTTCTCATCTCTCTGCAACCTATTTTCTCCCCTTCATCCCTTCCCCAGTGCAGGGTAGCAAACCGGATGTGCGTCTGGTTAACCTCCCTGCCTTTCCTTGCATCTTTATCTCTCTCTCTCTCTCTTTCTCTCTTCCTTTCATCGTGTTTTGAGCCATTGTCTCCAACCTAACTACTTATGGCCTCTTAACGCCGTATGATGGCAGTATGACGACCCGGTCAGGACGATGATCTCCCAGGTTGAACGACACGAACTGCACGCAACTATAAAGATGCAATGCTTCCTCACCCCTACTCTCTCTCTCTCTCTCAACGAAACATCTGCTCTTCCAGATTTACTTCGGGCGACGTCCAACACTGCGAGAAGCGAGCATCTGCGAAGCAAACGGACGCACTCCCTCGAACTGACACGCAGCAGCAATTAGCGAGGATGGAAAGTGGTGGGGTGAGCGGGGAAGTGGTGGGGCATTGAGCAGGGGAGCAGGAAGGGGGGCCGGTCAACAAGATTGTGTACACATTTGCCCGCAGGTATACTCATTATATGGAAACATAAAATTCCTTACAATAATCACTAGAAGAAACCGCGTTGCTGCAATCGTCAAATCGCCGATTTTTTTTCATTGTTTAACATAGATTGTGCAACACAAGACTGCAAAAACAAAAGAGCATTTATTCTTTATGACAGCCGAATGCACTCACAAAGAACTGTGGAAGGCAGAAGCAGGTATAAGAAGGGTGCTTAAGCTTCGCTAACATTACAACCACCGACTGATCATACAGCGCCTTGAGAGAGGATTTTTCTTTTCTGTGGCAAAGCTCCTTATAGCAGCACCCGTTCGTCCCTCGTAGTAGTAGTCGTAGTGTGTAACCAGTCTCACATTTTGACCTCCGAAGTGGTGCCGGTGAGATCTTTCTTCTGTGCGTTGTCGAACAATAAAAAATTCGCAGCGTGCGCGTTCACTAAAAGCCGAATTCTCCTGTCTCTCATTCCCCCTTAGCAGCCATTGGCATGTACATTGAGCACTATCTGTCAAGAAAGGGTTGCTACATTATACTCGCTGGGCATAACCTCCTTTGTTTTAGAAAGGTTTAGCGAGCATTGGGCCGCAGTGCCATGAATACATGAACTAGTATACATGAACTAGTATATACCATGAACTGGAGGTGGTTAAAGGTGGGAAGTAGACACGAAGCGCAAGCCGTAAGGAAGTGTGCGTGTGCCACGTCTCTTTCATTCCTTGGAATGTCCGCTGGATGGCGGTGCTTCTATATGAGGAATATATGGTGAAAAGATGCGAGATGGTGCTACTTGGAGCGTTGAATAGATGGACGAACGCACACACAGACAGATGCATGGACGGACTCACGGGAGGCTGCAGCGACAGATGGACGCATGGACGGACGCAGGGGCGGATGCATGGACGAATGCAAGGGCGGACGCACAGATGGACCTGCGAACGCACGAACAGACGCACGCACGGACGGGCGAACGGACGCACGGACGGTCACACAGGCGGAAGCATGGACGGACGGAAGCAAGAACGAATGGACGGACGGGTGCTTCGCCCCAGTCTCCATCATTCACTCCGTGGATATGCTGCCATTTTTTTTATGCGACACTATAGTGGTACGAAGAATATAAGCGGTATAAAAAGCATATATAATACATAGGCTGTATAAAAAGAAAATACAATACTTTGTATAAGCGGTATACAAACCATATATAATACTCTACACACATATGAAACATACACGGAAACATACAAATGGAAACACAAGTGGACACCAGCGCTGCTTCTCGTCCCCACATGGTTCCCTGTAGTGAAATATAGAGTAATTTTTAGGAGAGAAGCTCCTTAGGAGGGGGGGGGGGGTAATTTCCTCCTATGTGGTATGTACGTATGTATGTGGTATCTAAGTAAATAGAATACTTTGTACAAGCGGTATACAAAGCATACGCACGTAGCCACCTCCAGTTTATGAATTGCTCACTAGATGCTGTTGTGCACATGTATCTTTAAAAATGATATCTCTAGATGATGTTAGTGGTTTTTGTATAGTTGACGTTTAAGAAGAATCGATGGCACTGTTTTAATACATGCACAGCATACCCACGGAGTGAGTGCCGATGAGTGGGAAGCGTCCATCCTTCCGTCCGTCTGATTGTGCTCTAGTATGATAGGAGCGGACGGACGGGCAGGCGAACGGACGGACGGACAGACAGACAGACAGACAGACAGACAGACAGACAGACAGACAGACAGACAGACAGACAGACAGACAGACAGGCAGACAGACAGACAGACAGACAGACAGACAGACAGACAGACAGACAGACAGACAGACAGACAGACAGATAGACAGATAGATAGATAGATAGATAGATAGATAGATAGATAGATAGATAGATAGACAGACAGACAGACAGACAGACAGACAGATAGACAGATAGATAGATAGATAGATAGATAGATAGATAGATAGATAGATAGATAGATAGATAGATAGATAGATAGATAGATAGATAGATAGATAGATAGATAGATAGATAGATAGATAGATAGATAGATAGATAGATAGATAGATAGATAGATAGATAGATAGATAGATAGATAGATAGACGCTTCACCCTAGTTATCATCACTCACTGCATGGATATGTAGCGACTTTTTTTTTTTTTCGGAAGCGATTCCCACCCCCACCCCACCACACCCTCTTCTGGATTCGGCACTAGAAAATCTTGCGGTAACGAAGTGGCAATGCTGAGCGTTTGCTGCTCCACGTCTTACGAGAACGCGGCTGCAAACCACACACGGAGCAAAACTGAGCGGAAACGGAACGAAGCCTATATATAGTATATCCTTGCATAGCCGTTATTCCCGTGCAAGCTGAGGCGCTATGCCTTGCAAGCGCTACGTTTTTTTTTTCCTCCTCTATTGTATTACTAAGAAACCCTATTGGCCACGAGGGCCTCCACTAGAGAAGCCAGCGCTGCGATCGTTTTGACGTGTTTAAGAGAATTTTATTTCCGAAACGATCATACATACACAGCAGACATGTATGTGTTACATTGTAGTGATTAGTGCGCTCGCCTTCGGCTGCGTTGTAGTCGTGAGATGCAACAGCTTTGCTTTCGCGACAACACTTGCACCGTCCACCATGACTACACCGGTTCTTAGTCGCGGTTTCACGATGCAAATCAGACACGAGAGTGCCACTGGTGGCATCGATTCCTAGTTTTCTTGCCCGTATTATCAGGTCTTGCCGCTTCTTTAAACAATGAGCTTCAAAACAATAGGGAAGCACACACGGTGTCCGCAGCAAAAGCGCAGGAAATGCGGTTTTCTAGCAGACAACACAACCCGGTATTCTATGAGTGACGTAATCACGTATAGGTGGCGCCACGGTATGTCCTCGAGGTCAATACGGCTCAGAGCATCGAGTCGACTGTTGGACGAGTCGGTGCCTTGACATACCAGAAATGGTTTCAGTGGCTCAGAACACTTCACGAGAAGGGAGAGCGACCGAAAAGAAGAAGCCGGACACGAAGCTCGCGGGAACGCTCTATAAAGAACTCCGAGGCAACGATCTCATGTCCTGAAGCACTTTTACATCAAAACTTGCGGTATTTTACTCGCACGTGACATACTTCTTTTATTTTCCTCTCGACTATTACAATGTCTCGGATAAAAGTCATATGTGACGGTCCGAACAATAGAGCATTCCCTTTTCAAAGTCGTCAATTTGAAAATAATCGGACGAGATACATTAACAAAACCGTTCAGCGCGGCTGTTACTCTCTTTAGAGTGGCATACAGAAGCCATTACGTCTTGAGCGTATACGTTAGGGTTTTCGCTTAGGACTGCTTAAGACTGTTTAGGTCTCAACAAACGTCCAGGTGAATCACTGAGGTCATCTCGGAAGGGACGGCTTTATACTCTCCCATAGTAGAGTACCAAGTACTCAAAATCGTTAACCACATTTTTTCTAAACACAAACGAACACCCTAGGGACGGCTCGATGCTCTCCCATGGACAGTTTCAAGGTCACAAGCGTTGTATCAAAAAAGAAAAAAAAACTTGCGATCACCTCATTTGCCAGCTCCTAACATTGAAACTGATAGCCCGTTTTCGATTTCTTTTCAAGCACAAGAAAATCCTATCCTTTGTTTTTCACAAAAAAAAACGCGCGTAAAGTACAAGGGAATGTTTTGTAATTTTTATGTAACTCAAGAGAAATATATATTTAGATATATTTTGCCAACTAAGGGAAGGAAACTGTAGAATATCAGCAGGATATTTCCTAAAGCTTTTGTGACCCACTAACGCTATTAACGCACATCGGTGGAAAAATCCGGAACTCATAAAGGGGCTGTGTTTGTAAACCTTGAATAATCTATAGTAGAGTATCTGGTACTTGAAATTGTTACCCACTTTATTAAACACACGTAGCGTGCGTAAATTCGGTGACAAGCTAAGAATAATAAAAGGTAAAGTGCCTCACAGTCAATATGTATTACGCGCGCCCAACTGCGGCCGCTCTGAATCATGACGTAACGGTCACGATGAACCAATAACAAACTCAGCATGGTGCCGTTCACGACGAGAGCATTCTCAGACGATAGGAGATGTACCACCGCCCCGGACCGGCCGTGTTCATGTGCTGTTTTCTTCGTCAGGAAGAAGCTATTTCATCCACTCACGCTCACAATCATCCTCACCGGCTGTCATTCAATCAATGCTGGCGTTTCTGGTTTTGCAGCGTTTGAAGCGCACCATAGCGGCAGAGCTTCGCGTTTCGTCGTTTCGGCAGCTACACGGCGTCTATTTCTGCGTCGCTCGGATTCAAGGAGTTTAAAAAAAAATGCTGGAGTGGAAATCATCGCCCAGGAGTGAAGCCGTGCCTATGGCAAGATGGCGGCTGCGGCTGCCATCTCACTAGGGGCATGATAAAGTATCACCGTTCAGCGATTAAGAATGGAGCTTTCCCCTCGCACGCCCAACGAGTTTAACGTGGAAACTTTTTCGGATCCCATACTGCTCCAGATGCGTCTTAGTGTTGCTAGTTTTTCCTTAGTAAGCCTCTAACTGGAGGCAAAGTTTTGTTGTTGCTGTTGTATTGTCCCATAGGTGAGTATTTCGAACTCAACTATGGGACAGCAGTGAGTACGACTGATGTGTGTTTAGAACAAATGACGACGACTTAAAGTACAATGTACTCAACTACGGGAGAGCATAAGCTGTCCCAGTTTCAAGAAGCCACAGCCGAAACAACTATCTGTTGTGTGTTTAGAAAAAAAAAAGAGTTTAATGGTTACAGAGTGTTCGGTATTCGACAGCAGTAAGCCGTCATGTGGACCTCAGACTTGATGAGGCCGTGTTGACGAAAATTCCGCCATGATTAAGTTCACGACACTGATGTTGCTGCGTACGCCACACGCATAGCAGCGGCATAGTCAGGGAAGAATCGAGGGGGGGGGGAGGGTTAGAAAACGGGGGTAGCGATTTACAGCACTACGTACTGTACTATAGGAGAGCACAGAGCCGTCCGTAGGCCTGACACTTGCTCAGACGCGGACCGTAGACAAATACAGAAGTGTGGCGTGTTCGCAACAACACAAGCGGCGGCATTTTTCACGTGCCAATCCAAACAACCTTCAACAACGTACCAGTCACGCTGGTCTATTTTCTTAACATATTGTGTTCGATTATCACTTGGTTCGACAACTGTGTTAGCATTGCAGCATGGTTTTTACCTTCACGTGCGACTTTTATCCCAGAAATTGTAATGATCTAGAAACAAAGGATTGATTGATTGATATGTGGGGTTTAACGTCCCAAAACCACTATATGATTATGAGAGACGCCGTAGTGGAGGGCTCCGGAAATTTAGACCACCTGGGGTTCTTTAACGTGCACCCAAATCTGAGCACACGGGCCTACAACATTTCCGCCTCCATCGGAAATGCAGCCGCCGCAGCCGGGATTCGAACCCGCGCCCTGCGGGTCAGCAGCCGAGTACCTTAGCCACTAGACCACCGCGGCGGGGCTAGAAACAAAGGAAATATGTACAATAAACGCTGATAAATTACTGCAAGCTCTAAGCCAAGAACTTAACCAGCACACGTGAACACTGCTGCCAGACATCAATGGGAGAGGTCTTCAGAGCAAGCAGGTTCTGCTGCACTAAAATGACTAGCAAAGTTTTCCCACGGAGGAAGGAAAAGAAAGGAGGCAGCACTACGTCACACGAGTCAAGCCCACCTTGTCGGCCGAACACGTGATCAAAACGTCAGAGCTTGCGGTAGCTTTTGGTATTCCCGGTGCTGTTCCGCATATGAAACACCTGCGTTTGAAGTGTTGGCCAGAAGAGGGTAGTGGGCTCACTCGCCAGCTGGCGCCATGCATCGCGATGACGTAACCGATAAATGTTCTGTGGTGACGTCGCGAAGGTCACAAAAATGTGTTTCGGCGCGCTTCCGCGGCGCGGCGCCACCGTCGCCTTAGATGTATTGAGCGTTGGCGCTGGGGCTGCGTGTTTGGAGCGGCGGTCGGTGTGTGCGAGTTTTGTCCCTAGACTACCCGTCGCATTTTCCATCGTCAATCCGCTGGGCTTTTCAGCTGACAGTGATGTGGCCTGATAAGCAGTGTTCGTCTCGCGGGGTTAAAATGCCTCCACGGCAGCAACGCCACATTTCCACGCCAGGCTGTCGGACGGGTTACGTCCACGTGAAAGGCAGCAAGAAGCCGTCTTTGTCCGGTGTTCCCAAGGGTGCAGCCCCGAGGAAGCAATGCGAAAAGAATTTGCATAGAGTGAATAAAGTTGTGGACGACACATCTGTCGTGTGTGAACTTCATTTTGAGACGAGGTATGGGCTACGGGACTAGGTGCATATAATCGAAGGAAAGGAAATACGCACACGTGCAAAGTAGCCTACGGCAAACGACCACTGCAATACACGGGAGTGAAAGTTTGGAATGGCATACCGCAATATATAAAGAATACTCGGAACTCGACCTGTTAACTGAAAAAAAAATACTACTTTGAAGTAGTTTTTTCTGCTTCAGTCAACTGATACTTCGGGTTGTAATTTTTTATTATGTATATATATTGCCCTTTATGTGTTTTCTTTCCTAGGTGTTGCAATACCCTTGTTCTCTTTATTAAGCTATATAAGGTAACCATATTCTTATTTGAAAATACAAGATTCATTGTGCAGTTTTGTATACGCCCCTAATGACCAAATGTTTGTATAAAGTATAAGTGATGCACTCCCCCCCCCCTTTTTTTTTCGTCTTTGCTCTTTCCAATTCAAGTGATGTTTGACGATCAACATTATTTCTTGTATGAGGACTTCAAATTTGAATTGTGTACTTCTGTTTACACTAATTAGAACTATTACAGTTTCTGTTATGTACACTTCTAACGGGTCCCGCACTGGCCTTTGGTATGAGACCGCACAGTTTGTGCGCATTTTGTTTATTATATGCGTGAAATAAAGAACATTCATTCATTCAAATGAGTGGCCTCCTTTTTTCTCATCTGTGTATTTTCACATTATTTGAATAGAAATATTCAGTGCAGAAGTAGCCAAACTACAGAGCCAAGGTACTGGACATCTGCAGAAGGAATGAGCAGCTGCAATTTTTAGAAATCTTTGGAATCGATAACCTTAAAGGGCTACTGACACGAAAAAAATTCGCCTCGCGTTTTTCTGCTGCAACGCGTTGCTGCAGGGCTGTTAGTCATGACACGACACATTGTTTCCTGCAGCACGCGACATATAATTATTTGCAGGCCCCTAATTATCGATCAGTTTTAGTTTCGGTTTGAGAGAGTTCCTGAAACTTGGTGCAACTGTCGCCACCTAGCGTGTGCAACTTTGACGACGTCAGCACACAGAGCTGTGACGAACTTCCGCGCGGTCCGCATCAGGAATTACCTTCGAATAGGAAACGGGACTGGAATGTCGCTAAACACAAAACTTTCTAAGCGTGCGCCACGGCCACGCACTCGCAACCCGCCGCCGAGAAATATAGACTTCGGGAACTAACGCGGCAAAAGAAAAAATGGCGGCTATGACGTCATCATAACTTGTTTTGTTGACCGCAGCGTGGTGACGTGAAAGAAGTAGGGGGTCACCTCGGGGTCACCTCCGAGGGTGTCTATAGCGCTATGGAGTCGGTCGCGAACGCAAACTTTAAAATTAACCTAAGATACCTTCCAAGCTATATTCGCTGTTGATATCTAGCAGATGATATACGGACGTTCACGAGAATTGACCCCGCAGGCTATCTCGGCCCCGAAATTTTGTGTCAGTACCCCTTTAAGTGCTCGTAGTAAACTCTCCCGAGTATGTGTCCAAGTCAGCATCGGCAGTATTTTCAGAAACTCGTAAAATGTGTGCGTGACGAAAGCAGTGCATTTTTTTTTAAATAAATGCATAGAATGGAGTTTACAATTGATAGCCGCACAATGTATGATTTTGGAAGCGCGCCATCACTACTTATAACACATAAGTGGGATTTATATGCATCTGAAATTAACGCATGGTCCTTATAGTATGTGCCGACTTCTGCATGCATTGTAATTGCGCGTTGTACGAGATAGTTAAAAAAAAAAGGCCAGATCTCACGCACAATTGGAATCGATGATATGCGAAGTGCGAATGAGGAAGGTTGATATTTTACTTTAAAATCAGCACAACCTTACGAGGTGGACGTAAATTGTGCCGCACGTAACTGATTATCATGTTTGCGCCTGGCCTTCGTGTTCGTCCATTCACGTCATGTAATGCAAAATTTGGCATATGTGAGGCTAGCGAAACGGCCGCGAACGCACTATGAGCGTAGCATTTAGTCATGCTTTACATGACACGCATGTCATATGATTAACATGTTAGGGCGTGTCATTTAACTTCGTCGTCTATTCACGTCACGTAATACCGAATTTGGTACGTGTGAAGCTAGCGAAACGGCCGCGAGAGCATCCTGAGCGTGGCATGCAGTCATTTTCTTACATGACACGCATGTCATGATTATCATGTTTGCACCAGTCATATATACCTTTGTCATTCATTCACGTCACGTGACACAACAAGCTATCATGCAGCAGAGCTGCATACACCACGCTGGATTGTTCTAGAAAGTTAGCGTGATTTACGGGCAAGTAAAGGCCAACTCACTGAGCTCGTTTCAGTTTTCTTTTATATATTCTCATCTACGTCCGCGTCTCCGTCTACGCTGCCGAAATTCGCGCCCATTTCCGTGCAGTATATATGATAAAAGCGCGCAAGAAACCATGGCTTTGGTGGCGCACAATCGCGACCGTCAGGCAGCGCCCTACATCGAAGTCCCTGGTGGCGCCACCACACACGTGACATATGCGGCTTCAAGTACGGTACCCCAGCAAGCCCAGTACACTCTTCTATAGGCTATAGCTCACTTTACCTGCCTGAGCCGGGATGTCTGCTCCGAACCAGCGCATTTCGATTAAAAGCTACCGGGCGTCGTACTCCAAGGTATCGGCAAGTGTCGTGTATTGCGCGATCTCACGACAAAAGGTCACGTGTTGGGCCGACTTTGATGGCTTGAAAACGGGTTGGCTTGCCAAGGCTGGGTGCGTGACGTCACGCTCCCTCCTGTGTTTTTCCTTTCTCCGTGAGTTTTACACACAGCTGAATTATATAGTCCACAGTGCCAAGTATCATTAGAAATAAAAAAGAAAACGGAGCACGAAATAAAAACTCGCGAAGCCCTACAGGTACGAGATCAGCCGCGAGCAATCTGCCGGAAAATGAATCAAAATTTTTCTCTCGCTCCTTCGCGCGTGCGCCTCAGTAGACACGAAGGCGAAAGTCATGTACTTTAACAGCGAAAGCTGCTGTGAGCACAGTTGGTCAATCATGTTCACACCACTCGCGAAAATATGTTCCGAAACCTGGACACGTATTTGGCCCATCCCACGGTATTTTGCAGACTAGTGTGCCATCTAGAAGAAAGAACGTAGAACACAAAATAATGCGTTTGATAGTTGGTTTTATGATCAACAGGCGACGCGAAAGTCTGCACACTCCCGCCGTTTGGGTCATTAGCGAGTCCGGATTTAGATACGTGGAGCATATCGGGAGTTTCGCAACTCATATGACTGAATAGCTCTGGTTATGAGATCACAAAAAAACGGCCGTTTTTGGCCCCGCAGTTGATCGCTGCCGGCGCTGGTGTCTGCATATAGCCACGTTCCCGAGAAATAGAAAAAAAAAAAAATGACAGCATATCCACGGAGTGAATGATCATTGGTGGGGCGAAGCGTTCCTCAGCCCGTCCGTGCTTCCATCCATCCATTCATTCTTGCTTCCGTCCGTCCGTCCATGCGTCCCTCCGTACGTCCGTTCTTCCGTCTGTTCATTCGTTCGTCTGTCTGTCCGCCCATCCTTACGTCCGTTCGTGCGGCCGTCCCTGTGTCTTTCCATCCGTCCGTCCATGCATCCGCCCCTCTGTCCATCTATTCGTCTGTCCGTCCGTCCGTCTGTCTGTCCGTCCGTCTGTATGTCTGTCCGTCCGTCCGTCTGTATGTCCGTCCGTCTGTCTGTCTGTCTGTATGTCCGTCCGTCCGTCCACCTGTCTGTCTGTCTGTCTGTCTGTCTGTCTGTCTGTCTGTCTGTCTGTCTGTCCGTCCGTCCGTCTGTCTGTCTGTCCGTCCGTCTGTCTGTCTGTGCGTCCTTTAGTCCGTCCATATATCTGTATGTCCGTCCGTCCATCTATCAAGTGAACATTCCCAAGTACAGCCACCTCACATCCTTTCATCATGTGTTCATCATGTACAAGTGCCGCCATCCAGCGGACATTCTAACGATATGTGCCAGCGGTTGTTACGCACTACAACGAGGCACGCACAAGCCACGCCATAAGAAACTTCACCGCTAAAAAAACAAAAACAAAAAAGAAACTCCACCATGAAACGGGATGCGAAAGTGGGCCTGATGCGCGGCAGCCCAGTGTTCCACGACATAGCCATGCCGGTGCTTGGAAACACTTTAGCAAGAAGACCCTATACACCCTTTACGTCGGGAAGGAACGAAGTAACAGACGAGGTGTGTTCAGAAAGAAGCCAAGCTTTTCCAGTAGAGCGCCAGCCACCAGAGAGGAGGGCGCCGCGGCTACGAAGCGCACGCAGCGGCAAGACCAAACAAGAAATAATCATTTGCCGCGATTCGTCCCGACTATTCGCGAGCTACTGCAGTCGCCAAAGTGTACCCACGGACAAGCTGTTCTACGGATTAGTTCGAAAATGACAATGACAGCTGCAAGGGCGACCACGAAAGTTAAATGTTGACCTTACAGAAATCGTCGAATATTCCCTGCACGTTTATATAGACCCTTTCAATGTTTACAAACACAACCCCTTGAAGACATCCGGTTTTCTCCACCGATGTGCCTTAATAGTATCTGTGGACAGCAAGAGCTTTAGAAAATAGGCCGCTGATTTTCTTTCTAGTTTCCTTCCCTTGTTTGAAAAAATCTATTCAATTACATGTTCTTTTGAGCTACATACAAATTATGAAACAGTACTTCACGCACGTTCCTTTCGTGTGAAAAAACGAGAGACTTTTCTTCGCCCCTGAAAAGAACTTGAACACGTGCTTTCCAGTTTTGACGTTAGGATTTGGCAAATGAGGTGACCGGGAGTTTCTTTGGGTACAACGCTTGTGACCTTGAAACCGTCTATAAGCACCGTTTAACTGAACGTGCACACGCTGACGCTTAGCGATAGATCTCCACTTCGACGACTATAGCATCCCTAATCAATGATTGAATCCTTGTGGTCGTCAAGGAGGATTAAAGAAAAATTGCCGGAGTTGAAGCTCCCGCAATGCCTTGCCAGCAGAAGTGAAGCCAGTTTTTGCCACTTACAAGATGGCGGAAACATGCTCT